>NW_024499351.1:1435778-1940776 GCF_017590055.1 Onychostruthus taczanowskii
GGCCCGGCGGGGAGGGGAGGGGAGGGGAGGGTCGGGGGTGGCGAAACCCGGGGCGCGGCGGGTCCGCCTCTTCCATTGATGAAATTTAAATTGCTCGGGGTTCGCCGCCCGCCCGCCGGCCCGGGAGGGACTGCTCGGCGGAGGGGCAGCGCGGCGGGCGGGCGGGAGCTCCCAGCGAGGCCGGGGTCGCCGCCTCTCCCGCCGCAGCCTCCGCAGGGGCGGCAGCCGCGCTCCGGCCCTTCGCTGCCCGCCGCGGGGCGGAACCCCCCGAGCGCGGCGCTCCGTGTTGACCCAAGTGCTTGTTTATTTATTAAAGCGCGAAAATGTCGGCTCTCCTGAAAGGTAAGCTGACGCGCTTTGTTTTTCTCGGCCTCTCCGCCGCCCGTGCGCGGGGCTGCGCTGTGCTTTGGGTCCGCGCTGCCGGGGGCAGCCGCCGGCTGCCGTGTGCCCGGGCTGCCCCGGAGCCCCGTCCGTGATCCGGCGGCGGGGCCGGCCCGGCCCGGCTCGGTTCGGTTCGGTTCGGGCGGCGGGGCTGCGCCCAGGGCTGTGCGCGGCCAGGGGCTGGGGGATCCTGCGGGACCTCGCCAGCAAATCTCCCCTGTCCGCTAAACCGCCTAGTAAAGTTGCGGGAGGATGAGTGCCAGGGTTGAACATCTTCGCTTTTTTCCTCTTTTTTCTTTATTTTCCTTTTAAAAAATTTATTTATTTATATTTTCCTGAGGCTTGAGTGTGTTTTTGGCGTTTTTTGATCCCGGTAGGCTCCGGCGCTCTCCTTTACTCCTCTCCGCGTGTGTTAGCGTTTGTGTGTACGTGGTCTGAGTTTTGGATTCCCTGTGAAACAGGGAACCAGCCCGCAAGAGGTCATTTGGGGAAGAAAAATTACTTTGGTGCATTGCCGTTGCAGTTTTCCTTCCCTGTTTTCCTATATTCCTCGTGGTGCGGGTGTGCTTTTTTTGTAATGAAATACATGCCTATAGGGTTCCTTAATATAAATTCACGCAGGCCTATCAACAGATGGAATGCTGCCTGCTGAAGGAGCACGAGTAGGTCGTTTGCTATACAAACTTGGGTGTTGCAGGCAACTGAGAGCCTTGGCAGGCTCTGGGAAATCACTGTCCATCACACACTGGTTGTCCAGGGCTAGACAATGCTGGCTGTGTGAAGGCATCACTTGTCTACAAATGCCCTGTGACACCTGGGCAGAAAACAGACAGCTGGAGGAAGAAAGTGTTGCCAGCAGGTTGCTCAACCGGCCACTCTGAAAGTTATCAAGATAAGTCCTTGTGAAGTTGATTAGGAAAATATATTGCTAATTGTTCTTTTTAAATGGAATTGGCTTATCTCGGACTACTGCTGAAGGTAGCCATCTTGCAGAGAAGTGCTGTTATTTCTGAAACAGAAAGCTGTAGAAACCTATGTAATGATCATAATTAGTTTTTAAAATATTACCAGATATTTGACAATCCTGAAAGCCTTAAAAAAACCCCCAAAACTGTCCACTGTTTAGATACTCTTTTGTCAGACCAGTAGTACTAAAACATGTTGTCCTGTCAGGTAGTATTTTTAGCATGAGGATCATCTGCTAAACTGGGAAATTCAGATGTAACACGTAAATTCTTGGTGTGTGCAGCTGGCAGGAGCAGCTTCCTAGGTTGCAAATTTCTGAGTTAGCTCAAGCTAATGTGCTCATCTGTCAAGAAGAGTCAGGGCATAAAGGTTTCACTTCACGTATGCTTCCGTCCAGCATGTGTTGGCAAATTTTGCCTCTAGTAGTAGGAAAAGGTTTGTAGAGCCTGAGTGGGTATGTTCAGTTCTAAAATTCAAAGTAGTATTTGTTAGCATTGCACATTATAGTGTGGGTATTTAAAGAGACAGACTTTTATCCCTGCCAGAGATAAAAATTGCCTTGAACTTTAAGCGGAATCATTGGAAGTTAAGGCATTCACTCTGTATCCTGAGCACAGAGTTCAAGGGTAGAGCATTTAAAGTTTAGCTGAGTGTTGTAACTTACTGGCCACCCTTCTTGGTTTTTATGCATTACTCCGGCTCCAGGGAGACCTCAGTGATTTTCTGCTGTAGGTCTTTCTGTATACTTACTTGGATTGCAGAAGTAATCACAATTCATAGCCCTCAGCCCAAGAGATTTCCCACTTTTTCATGAGAGAAGTTCTTGCTTGACTTGTCCCACAACTCCCTCCAGTGCTGCCTCCTTGTGCACATAGTACCAAGGCAGTAGTTCTTTTCTGAGTGGATTAATGAACAAAATTAATCCATCTTAACATGTTCTCTGCTTTTAATGTAGAATAAGAGGACGGCCAGCAGAAAGGAAATATGTGCAAGCCCCTCAGTAAGAGGTGATCACTCTTCTGCTCTTGTGCAGTTTTCCTGAGGAGATCTGCCCTTTGTATTGTTTCTGGTAGTGTACAAAGTCCTCCTTTCTGTTAGCTTGCTCTGATATACCATGATTTGTTTTTTCACATGTCAGTTATAAAATTAGGCATCATAAACCTGCCAGTTCTCTTCTGTGTGCTGTAGCTTGTGCTGTGAGGGCAGGGGCCAGGTTAGCAGTCAGAGCAGAGCACAAAAGCCTGCTAGAAATAACAGTGGGTGGGGGCAGGAGGGTTGGGGTGAAATTCTCCATGCATCAAACACCACCATGAACTTGACTGAAGTGCAGCCCTGTCTCTGCTGCTTGGGGGAACACTTTCTGCCAAAGGCATTAACGTGAGATATCCTGTGTGGTTGCTTTTGTAAAGCCGGGCGTTCTCCGAAGTCTCAGCTATGTGGTCATGCTCTTCTGGTCTGTGCTCATTTCCTGCGTGGGCAGGACCCCCAAGAGTCTTCCACTATCTTATCCCACCCTTTTCTTAAGTCTGATGAGTGTTCAAATACACTGCTTTCATAAAAGTGGGCTTAGGCTGAAATATGAGGCATTGGTTGCGAAATAGCTTGGAAGAGGCATTTCTTTTTTAACATAATTTGGGATTTTATGGCCACGTGTATTCTTGGAAATCCCTTCCTGTGACTATCCAGCACCCCAGCCTCCCATCTGATTTTTAGAGGCACAGTAACTACTTTTCATTATGTCCTTAGGGAATTTTAGCCTGCAGGGAAGAACTGCTTTCCGATATGTAGTTGCACTGGCCTTTCAACTTCCTTGTTGCTGCTGGGTGGAAAGGGAAATCAGTCTTCACCCAGGCTGTTAAATTCAGCTGTAGTTTGTGTTGAAGAACTGCAGTTGTCTTTCTGCCAGCCGAAGGCTGAGGTGTGTGAGTAATACCAGCTCCTTCCCAAAAACTGAGGGGCAGCAGGAACAACAAGAGCCACATTCACTCGTGTCATGCACCAATACTGCATTGGGGAGCCTTTACAGAGCGCAGCCCAATTCCTGGTGGTCATTTCCAAGATAAATGCTCAAAGCCTCTGCCTCGCAGTGGTGTGGTAGGAGTAGCAGAGCTGTCGCTTGCTGTTTCTCTCAGCTCTTAGTTACAGTATTCAGATTCTTGCCTATGCAGAATAGATACTTTTCTCACACCAGGCAAGCACGTGTTTTTGTGGACTCCAGCCATATCCTTCCTCTCTCTTTCCCTGTAATAATAATAATTGGGCTAACAGCACTAGCCATGCTCTGCCTGGGCAGCTGCGTCCTGACACATTGGGTCTGGGTGAGGCTGAGGGGTCGCAGTAGGTGATGAATGTTAAATGCAAAGCCTAAATACCCCTCACTGCTGCTGAAGGGTATGGCAGTGGCAGCTTTGGCAGGCTGGGGTTCAGTAAGAGCTATCCCATCCAGCTGCTGCTCTGTGTGCCTGGTGCCTGGTATTGGGAAAAGCAGCAGGTCTGCTTTGCTTTCCTGCGAGGATTTTGGGGATCAAACGTGTTTGGTGTTTGCTCATTCAGTTTGTGAAGAACTTAGAATATTCCAGAAAAAAAAAGACCCTTAAACTAGGGCATTGTCCCATGCTTACTTTTATGATGCCTTTTTATCTCTATTTGTTTGTGATGTTGCTTAGTCTCCAAGTGCTTTTTTCTGGTAGACACAAGTCTTTTGGCTAATGTGAGCAGAACAAGCTTTCCCTACTTTTACATGGCAGCCCGGGGAGGCTGGCTGTGCCTCCCTCAGCCCCAGCGTGTTCCACAGCACGACTGAAGCTCTCTGCTGAGACTTGGGATTTGCAGAGTTCCTTACGAGATGTGTTGCATCACACTGGGAGGTTCAGATGTTTCACAGGCCGGCCAGAAATGAGAAATGGCCATTGTTGCTGTTGTTGTAGCAGAAATGATGTATTATAACATGTTGGGAGGATTGGAAACATGTGAAAGCATCTCCTGGCAGTTGTTTTGGTGTGCATCACCTCAAAGGGAGGGAATGAAGGGAGTACTTGTAGCAGTTTGGTATTAAGCATGAAGCTGGAACAGACCTCCTTGTTTTTCTGTAGGAAAAAGTGCTTCCTGGTGGAGAGCTGTCTGTGTTGTCACACATTTGACCCGGAAAGATATGCCTAGCAGGCTTTCAACTCTTACCTGCTTTTACTACTAAATGAAGCATTTGATTTAAAAATGGACCTATTGTTCAGTGTACTGTTCATCTTGAGCTGGCGTTTTCCCGTGTTGCACCACACATGCTATGTGCACTGCAGCACTTGTCTGTCTTTTTTTTTTTTTTTTTTCCTCTCTCCCTCCCCTACCTGCAAAACAGTGCAGTCAGGAAAATGGCTTCTGTGGGCTTCAAAGCAAGGATTAGATACTGTCACTGAGGCTGGGGCTGTGGAATACTTTGCTTAGAAAAATAAAATAAAATCAAAATTGCATTAAAATGAACCATTTTTTTGCTTTCTTAGGCATTCTCAATAGAAGAGCCTTTTAATGCATGTTCTCAATAAGTAGACTGTAAATGCAGGTTCCTCTTCTAGCAATGTTTTCTGTCAGTGTCGCTCTGTTCACTTGTGAAGTTCCCTCCTGTCCCTTTTTTGCACTAGTATTCAGGGTGTTTCTAAAATCCAGCTATATTTGGCAATACATCACTCTCTGTGTTACAGGGAAGTGATCACTCAAGGGATTTGGCAGAAATTAAATTAACTGAGGTCTTTAGAGAACATACTCAGAATGTCTTTTGAGAATACACTCGCTTCCAATGCTTTCTGTTGGAAAATAAAGTCGTGTTCTCTCCTGGTTCTTTCTGCAGGGTGGACTTTATAGAATATTTGTGTATTTACTCTTTTTCATGTTTGTGGAGTTTATCACTCTCAAAAACAAAACAAATGCTGAAGTGATAGACAGCCCAATTTTCTAGGTTGCTTAGTAACTGAAATGCATGGTGTAGTGTGAAAATACTCATGACAAAGTAAGGGAATGTTTACTGGAACAAACAGAAGATCCTGTGAAAGTGCACTGTGTAAATAATTAAAGCTTATGTTTTTATTTGCTTGTGGAGCAGAGGGATACCTTCAATCACAGTACTCTACATAACTTTTCAGTAAGAAAATTCTTATTTTTCACACTCCTACTTGCTAAAGTGTGTTATGTGGTAGGATGTGACTTCTCTAGTAAAAAAGCGCAGTGCTGCAGATTTTTGGATACTTCTTGAGATGGACCATTGGCCCTATGGGGTACTTTTGAGTTTTGAAAGAAGGTTCATTATTCTTTGGCCCAGTTTAAGATCTGTTCCCCAAGTAACTAGGAACAAAAACTTTAGATTCCTGGAATGCTAGCGCAGTGATAAAACAAGACTGGATTTTATGAGTTTATCAGTCTTTTTAAAGAAATTTGAAGGCTGTTTGTAGTCTAAATAAGTTAGTTTGGGGTTTTTTTTTAAATAATTTTCTTTTATTTTTATTCAAGATTTCAGCCAAGCAATGTCTCAAGCTGGCTCCTCACAGTTCCAAGAAGTCATTCGGCAGGAGCTGGAGTATTCAATGAAAGTAGAACTCGATAAGATCCTCGCGACCGCACACTCAAATGAGATAGAGGTAAGGAGCACGGAGTGGATGCTGCTCAGAGCATGAGAAATGGGGTGCCAGACATTGAGGCAAACCTCAGAAAGGAGAGAAATCACAGATTTCCAGGTCCTTATTTTTAGGATGTGCTCTGATCCTGTGTGGAAGAGTAGCCAGGATACAATGTCAGTAGGAGACTTTCGGTTCCCTCTACATTGGGTGACAGAGTTATTAAGTGTTTAATCACCTTTAGTTATTAAAGGTTCTGTGTAATCTTCAGTGGATTACAGAAAGGGAGGGTAAAGCTGTTACCTTAAATGTTGGGCCAAATTGTAATGGTTATGATTTTGACAAAAGACTTGTATATCCAAGTTGGTTTTGTACTCAGAGTTTTAGTGAAAATGAGCTTTTGGTAACTTTTAGAATTTTACTTAAAGTTTAGCATGTCTGCTTCAGTGCTAATGAAATTACTCTCGTGAATAGACTGTACGTCAATTTCTAGAAATGCTTCAGTGATTGAGTAGGTGTGCATTGAATTACCAGCATTAACTAATGCATTTCTTCTTTGTAGCACACTAAAAAGGACCTGGAAGGATTTAAGAAGCTATTTCATAGATTCCTACAAGAAAAGGGACCATCTGTGGACTGGGGGAAGATTCAGAGACCTCCAGAAGATTCTGTAAGTTGTTAAGTGACAGTTTGTAAGGAAAATAAAACTGATAATTACTACTTAAGGCAAATGATGTATTCACCCATTGAATGGGTCTATCTGCCGTGGTTCTATAAAACCATGTAGGACAAGAATTTGGGTTCTGAGAAATAATTATTTGTTGACATATGTAGTATGTCTTCCTGAACATCAGGTTCTGCTTACCATATGTGTCAAGTTCTTTGGTATTATTTTCTTAGCTGCTCTGGGAGCAGGGAAGCAAAATGGGACAGATGCCACCCCACCATTTGGTGCCTTCTCTGGAGTAAACCTGTGTTAGAGGGGACGTAGGGAGGACCTTTGTTGTTCCCATTTCCCTTCTGCCTGTAGAAGAGGGTTGCGCATCTCAGATGAGACCGTTTCCAGCAATCCTTTATGTTTAATAATTTGAAAGGGACATATGGCAAGTGGGCTGGGTAATAGAGCTCATTTAGCAACTTCTGTAACCTGCAGCAGCTCAGCAAAAGTGAGGCATCTGAAACAAGGAGTTGACTGTAGGGGGTTTTGGAGCCTGATTTTCTAATGTTGTCTATGTTGTTGTAACTTATAACCTGTAATTTGAGCTGCTGCTGAAAAAGCACTGTGTATTTTTTCAGCACTGTTTAGTACTGAAATAAATACTTCCTATTAAACCTAACCTCATTTTACTGATTCATCAGTGGCCTTAGGCTGTCCTTTGAATCTTGTGTAACGAATGGTGTGGTTGTGCTACAAATTCTTGCTTTTCCCAGCCCAGTGATCTTGGCATATTGCAGGAGTTCTGTGTGCTCCCAGGCCTGTGGTTTCTCTGAGGCTCTCTGTGTGCCTCAATCGAGGCTCTGTTCCCCATGAAAGGCAGGCTGTCCAGTTACTTCCAGAACAGATGCAGGGCTGCTCTATAAAGCGTTGAAGAATGATGCTGTTTTAGAGCAAGTCTAGGGTTTTTCCAAGGTTGAGTGTTTTCTTTTAACTTCAAAAACATGTGATGTCTCTCTTTTCTGTACTGTAACAGTGAATGAAGTGTTGCTTTGGAGGGAGAAGTCTGCCCTCAATGAAGAGGCCAGGGTGGGAAATTGGAGTTCTAGATAACATGACTTTCAAGGAAGGCTGAAGAAAAGGGGATTTCTTTCCGTGTGGGGGGACGATAGGTCTTTTAAATATGTAAGAAGGTAGTTAGGACAATCAAAGGAATAAACTGTTCCCTGTGCCAAGAGAAGGGATTAAATTACAGAAGTTTGATGTGGGTGAATGGCTCTTTGTGAAGAGGAAGAGCTGTTGTCTATTTTTCAAGTTTTGCACACCTTCAGTGGAAAAACTTAAGTTCTGTAAAGGTCTGAAAGTAGCCAGGTAGGACATCTGGAGCAGATGTCAAACTGGAGGCTGTGGTAAGGCTCTGAAATAGACTGGGGCATATTCCCAGGCATGGGGTATTCCCAGGCATGGCAAGCTGCTAAAAAAGAACTAACTTAAGGTTACAGAGGGCTGAGTGGAGAAGGGCAGAATTAGAAAGAGTTACTCTCTTTTATTTTGTTATGGCCTCTACTGCTCATTCTCAAATGTGTCCCTGTGCTGTGTAGCAACTTTTGATGAGAGAGAGGAAGTTAAGAATTCTGCAAAATCATTGATCTGCGTAATCAGGTGACTTCTGGTCTGATGAGATTTATGCATGATGGGAAATGAAATTTTGCTTCCTAGCATGAACTCTAAATCAAGTAATCATGCTTGTTGGTAAGTGCCACAGAAGAGAGCTAGGGCAAAATACCTGCTAACAAACTTCCTTCCATGCCTTCTTCACTTCATAGTAAATACCCCTTTCTTTAGGGATACTTGGACTTCCTGATCTGGCAGGACGTGGGTTTGAGTGCTTATGAAAACTGAGAGCAAAGTTAAATTTCATTATTTTTTTCTTTTCTCCTTTTTGCTGACCATAAGATTTCTATCTCTCCCTGCTGTACGCACTCCCTCCTTTTTTATGCATCAGTCATGTCAGGGACATACTGTGGAAAATAAAAAGGGTTCCTCATAAGACACATTCCAAGGGACCTTCTCCCAAACTGTTCTTTACTGAGGAGTATGACTTAGGGAATTATTAAATAAAACTTGATTTCCTAATGACCGGAATTACTAGTTTAGCTAGTATGGGTAACAACAGTGTGAGCTTGTAGAAGGGGTGAAGAGGGATAACTTTTGAAGGGCTGCAGTACTGAGTTCTTTGGGACAGGTATCCATCTGTGAACACATATTTTGTTTCAGTTCTTCGGTTCCAATTGAGTTTTCTTTTCCTAGCTATAAAACCTCAGAGCATATTCTCCTCCTGCTCTTGTTAGAACAGCACAGGGTGTATAGAAGAAGTGTTTGCTGGTAATCTTGCAAGTGATTTATAATTGCAAGTGATTTATAGTTGCCTGTAGGGATGACCTTGTTTTATGAGGTGGTGGGATGCTTGGCTGCTTGGAGAATTTCACACTGCAAGTATCATGGCCTAGAAAGCACCAAATTCTTTGCAGGGTAAATTTAATTGCCTGTGATTGTTTTGGAGAATTGCTTTGCTGCTGGGAGTTCTGGCAAGTCTAATCTTCAGCTGATCCCCTAGAAGAGCAAAAGCATATGTTGAGGTATCTATGTGTCTCTGTGTGTATAAACACACAGACATACATGTGTATCTGTAAACAGAGGCACACAAAAAAACCTGCCAAAGTGGGGGTTTGTTGCTTTTTTATTTATTTAACAGCTTCAAAAAGTTCATGAATAGTTTATTGGATTTATAGGCTTTGTCTTTTAGGTGGGGAAGAGTGTTTCAGGCTTTTGCCCAGTGCCAAGGGACAGTGCTGTGCAGAAACAGAATTTCTGATGAGACTTCTGTAGGCCGTCTAGTGTGTTATCTGTTGGATTTGCCCTCTGAATGTAGCTTCTGCTTCTTCCTGAAGACAAGTAAAGTCTCCTGTCAGCAAATTGAAACAGAAATTATTGCTTTGTAGTATTCCTGTTTTTCTCTGCAATGGGACAATTCATCCCTGACCTCCACATTTTCAGTGTAACAACTTATACTGGTGACAGTAACAGAAGATTGAACTAATTTCACACCATATTGGTAAACCAATGACTTGTTTTTTCCTTCCAGATGCTTTGCTTTCATATATCCAAAGGCTTACAGTGATAGCTGGCATAGTTAGGACCCATTACTGTTGCAGTCTCCAGAGAAGAAAGTACACTGAGAGTGCCAGTTAACAGGGAGAGGAGGTAAAGAATGTGGACATGGCAAGTGTAACTTAATCCCCTCGATGTAGATTACAGCTATCTGTTTGTTTGAATTGGAAGCAATAGCAAAGTCCTGCTGGGAGGCCTCTGAGAGAACTGCAGTGATCAAGTTAACCTCAGACAGCA
Organism: Onychostruthus taczanowskii; assembly: GCF_017590055.1. Lineage (NCBI taxonomy): Eukaryota > Metazoa > Chordata > Aves > Passeriformes > Passeridae > Onychostruthus > Onychostruthus taczanowskii. The sequence continues at coordinate 1,445,787 of NW_024499351.1, forward strand.
GTGCAGAACCTCATCTGGGATGTAAAGAGAGCATCCGAAGCAATGTGAGTGTGAAAGGAGCTTGTCTGTTCCAGCCTTTGTTTTTTTCTTCCCCAGTGGCTGGATTCGTGTCTGCTGCTTAGGTTGTCACCTCAATGAGCTAGATCATGAAGGAAAAGAATGAATGTTATGCCCTTACTCAAAAGCTAAATATCGTCTTAATCTTCAACTTTGGTAGCAAGTTTTAATGGTTCATAGAATCGTGGAATGGTTTGGAAGGGATCTTAAAAATTGTCTTGTTCCACCCCCCTGCCCTGCACAGGCACATCTTCCACTAAAGCAGACTGCTCCAAGCCCTATTGAACTTGGCCTTGAACATCTCCAGGGATGGGACAGCCACAGCTTCTCTGGCTGACCTGTTCCTCTGTTTTACCACCCTCAGAGTAAATAATTTCTTTCTAAGATCTGATATAAATCTCTCCTCTTGTAGTTGGAAACTGTTCCCCTTCTCCTATCCATATCAGCCTGTGTACAAAGTCTCTCTTCCTCTGTAAGCCCCCTCTAGGTGCTGGAAGGCTGCTGTAAGGTTTCTCCTCTTCTCCAGGCTGACCACCCCCAGCTCTCCTCACCCTGACCTCATGGGAGGGCTGTTCTCTCTCAGTCACCTCTGCGGCTCTCCTCTGCACTGCTCTAACAGGTCCACACATTTTCTGTGCTGAGGACTCCAGATCTGGGTGCAGCACTGCAGGTGGGGTCTCATGAGGGCAGAGACCTCTTATGTGGTGCTATTTCTAGAACTGTCCCTTGGTGCTGAGTAAATGTTTCCTCAAACTGCAAGTACATATTAACTAATAGGGGCGTCCTCCTTTCCGGTCTGCCCACGATGACAGCCCTGATGCTCATTTTGTCTGTCTCTGACAAACTCCTGCAAGCCTCCTTGCAGTAGGAGTAGGCTGCTGGAATCTGTTAGTCAAACTCCCAACATTGCCTCATCCAGGCTGTTCCAAGAAATCACTTCTGTGACATTGGCTGCAAAACAAAAGAAGCTGCATATGTCATCCTAGAGCAGTCCCAAACCAGGGCTGCCAGACGTGTCTCAAGTGAGTAACACTGCAGCCATGCATCTGTAAGACATGTCGTTCCTGCCTCTGGTTTTTCCTGGTTTTTCCCCATCAACACTTACTTGTCAAGCACACAGTTCCAAACCCTTAGAGCAAGAATTGATTTTTATTGCTGTGGAGCGCTTCTCCAGTTGTGTATAGGCTTGTAGGTGATGAGGTATTTGTGCCTATTAGTGCCTGCACATGGCTGGAACTGCTGGATTGATAGCACTGGCATCCAGCAGTCCTGGTGCTGCAGCGTTCCTGCTGGAACTTGACTTTTTGACATTTGTTATTCTCTGAATTAAAGACCCTTCAAGATCCAGGGTTTTATTGCCAAGATGATGTTTCCAATGCCTGTGCCAGAAGAAACTGAAACATTTAGTGAGGCTGAGTCATAAATTTTGTGCTGTAACTGGTGCAGCATCCAGTGAACTGAGTCCTTGATGGAACTGTTACCTTCTTCAGGAATTCTACTTTAAACGTTCTGCAAAAGCTGGTTTCAGGCAGGATAGTGAAAGCATCAAAAGGTAGTTGGCACTTTAGCAAAAGCAAATGATTTTTGAGGCAGTCTGGCCCTGAACTGAGTGTCAGACTCTCTGCTTTTTGTGAGTGATGCAAGAAGAACATAGCGAGACTTAAGGGTTGAGATAATTTTTTGGGATGTTCAGACAGTGTCATAATATCATGGATGTGACTCACATCCCACCCAGCTAAAGCTCAAGATGAGATGTTTTTAATCCATGTACAAGTCTAATGCACTGACCTTGGAGTGGATGGAAGCAGGAAGTCTTGAGTGTAATTCTCTGTAGATCCTGCTGGTAGCAGGGTGTTCATTGAGCTTCCCGATGTACCTCCAAGACATTAAACCCAGGATTTATCATCTCATTGTTAATGAGAAAAGCAGTTGTTTTTCAGGGTGTTTCAGCCTGAACATAATCTGTTGACAAAGCACAGCAAGAGTCCACTTTTTGGTGCACTTCTGTTCCTGAAAAGTTCTTGGCAGTTTGGAAGGAAGCTCCTGCCTTGTGTCCTCATGAAATGACAGTGATTGTGGTGCTGCTTTCTGTCCCAGCCATGAGACCTCCACGTGGAGTTCTTATCTTGCAATGTATCCTATAGGCTTCCCAGATCCCATGGGCAGAATTTCCCTGCTGTGAGGGATCTGCCCTGATCTGCTGCCCATGGTGTCCTGGAATGCTGGAATTGCACAAGCCGCCCTCTCTACCCCCGCATATCCCAGTAAGAAATATGACTCTTGTTCCAGGGCAGTGTGAATTTCCATTTGAACCCCAGCCCTTGCCCAAAGCAAACACAGCTCTGAAAACTACTCTGTATGTATTTGGTTTTGGAAACCAGCTGTGGATCTTACACACCCCTTATCAGAATTAAAATAACGTTCTAGCAGCTAGAATGCTACAGCACTGGAACACCAGGGCTTTTCTTCAGAAGAAAATCTCTAGAAGGGCAGGCTAAAAGATAATTGTATTGATTCTGGTCTAACAGTTTTGGCATGATTCTTACTGTGGCATTGTTACCATTTGACTTAGGTGCTTTTAGTTAGGGGGCAGCAGTACCTAATGTGAGGCATACTGTCATTATGAGCCTGAATTTCCTCTCCATCATGAGCCTCAAATGTAGCCCAGACTCTGTTCCTAAACCTGTAGGAAACAGCTGTCAGTGAGGTAGAAGACTTCCTGTAAGGTCTGTTATGAGCTGGATGAACACATTCTGAAAAGAGCAAAGTAAGAACTAGGAACTCTCTTCCACTCTGTATCATGCTATCAGGAGAAATGAACTGTATCAGAGTTGTGGCTGGAATAAGAATCAGTGTAGACTGAGTTAAAAAACCAACATTTTCCCAAGAATGATGCCTTGGACAACCTCAGAGGGCAAAAAAATAAAAAAAAATCTATGAGTTTAAGCTGCTCAGGGAAGGAAAGTTGTATGCCTTGCATGTAGAGCCTGGTTCTTAAATTGTGGCCTGACTGAAGGGGGAGAGGGACCATCCTATGGGGCAGAGAGTCAGATGGTCCTCAAGGAAAACCCCTGCCCTTCTGCAGGGTTGTGACAAGTGGTGTAACTGGCCTGACTTCTCATTTGAATGAGGCTAATGGTGCCTGGTGTCACAAAGTCTGTAGAACCTCTTGAGAAAAGAGGTTATTATAGTAACAAACCAGGTTATTTGTATCGTAACAAAACGGTTCTTGTAGACTCACTTTGCAGATGTTCTTTAGTGTCGTAAGGCATGTGAATAAATGTGGGTTTTATCACCAGATTGTATATTTTGAAAGCTTTTAGAGAAAGCAATTTCTTTCAGAATATCTGACTGCTGGGTTTGTGTTTTTTTTTTTTTTTTCTTGTTCTTTTGTTTTCCCAGATCCAGCCCTATGAGAAGATCAAGGCCAGAGGCCTGCCTGATAACATTGCTTCTGTCCTGAACAAGCTGGTGGTGGTGAAGCTCAATGGTGGCTTGGGCACGAGCATGGGCTGCAAAGGCCCCAAGAGCCTGATCGGGGTGCGGAACGAGAACACCTTCCTGGACCTGACAGTGCAGCAGATCGAGGTAATGTCTGAGGAGCTTTGCTCCCTGCGCTGGAGCAGGGAGGACATTGAGCTGCTCCTGCGGGGCTTGTTAACAGGGATCAAGTGAGGCTTGCCAAAAGAAAGAGGAGAGGGAGATGAGGTCTGGTGCTGGGGTGAAGCAGAGAATTCCCTTGGGAAGAACACACACGAGAGGGATGGTGCAGTCAGCGACTGAACTCTGTGCCCCTCACATGTGTTAGCACAAGTGTGATCCAGCCTGTGCACACCAGCCTGGACAGGGGGATCGTGTCCAGGAACACAGGCAGTCACACTGTAGAGCTTGTCTGGCCTGGATAACTCCTGGGCTTGTTTCCGACTCCTCCAGCTGCAAGTTTATCTTTTCAAAAAAGGGACTTTTTATGTGTGTTAGGACAAAGCTTTTCACAGCAGCTCCAAGTTCCTTCATGCATTTAAACTCTTGCACTGGAAGAGATTGTTGGCATTTTCCTCTGAAGAAAGAAGAGCAAAAGAGAAGAACAGCTGCTGGTGTTGGGAGAGGACATTTTGGCTTATGTTTTTAATGCTGAATATTCCTCTTAGAGCAGATAATGAAGACAGTTATTAGAGTAGGAGGTGGGGTGTGCCTGCTCCCAGGTTTCTGGAGTGCCAACAGTTTTTGCCTCAGTGTGATGTTGTTTGGAGTGGCTCTCCCATGTGTGTTAGATGGTTCTATGGCAAACTCAAATTTACATCCAACTGATGCAGCCCCCTCTCCAAAGCATCACTGTGGAAGTCTCCGACTCCACCAAAGTGTAATGACCCCAAATGCTCCAGCACAGGAGGCTGAGCTGATACACAAAGCTTAAAATTTACACAAGGGCCTCTCTCTTTTCCCTCTGCACCTTCTATTTTCAGTGGAACTGCTGTGATCTCCAATTTTTTTGCCTTTGTTGTGCATGTGGAAATGCTCTTATATATTTCAGCTCCATGCTATAGATAAATAATTAACATGGTGACATTTAATTTATTATGTGCTCTTGATACAATTGTCCATCTCTCAGTCTGCTAAGAAAACGTGGAAGTGCTTCCTGTGCAGAGACAGTGTGGCAATGTCACCTTGACAGACTGCAATGATTTGATGGAAAACATGCCTTTTGTAATCAACTGTAGCTAAAACTTAAAGTGACCATTTTGTGGCATTGTGGTTTCAAATTTTAGACCATAATGCAGGTTTAAAAACAAAAGATTCACTAATTAAAGGTACATTAATTAGTGTGGGTCTTATCTTTACAACTAAAAAGGATTTATTTTCCTTTACCTGATTGATTATTCTTTTTGTAGCATAAGTGCATCTCTTTTTTTTCTCATGCATTATTTCCAGTCTGTTTCACCTAATTTCTTTCTCCCAAAATCTCAGGTGTCAGGAGTTAAAGCTAATAATACATGCTGAATTTACCATTTATTTCCCATCTCAGCATTTAAACAAATCCTACAACACCGATGTTCCTCTGGTTCTCATGAATTCCTTCAACACAGACGATGACACAAAGAAAATCCTGCAGAAATACAGTCACAGCCGTGTGAAGATATATACTTTTAATCAAAGCAGGTATCAAAAGACTTCTCCACTTGGGGTAGAAGGAAACTGCTTGTTTCTCCACAGTCCCAGTGGGGTGGATTTGAGTTTGAGCTGCTGGGGTGGCAATGGTGTCTTCTGTACCTATGTTCAGTCTCTTTCGGGCCTCGTGCTGCCACTGAAACATCAGGGGGTTGGGCAGAGTCAAGGGCAATGCATTGAAATTGGGGAGAGGGAGTTTGTGGGCCCCAGTTTCTAAGAAATGTACAAATAGTGGTGTACTGGCTGCTGGCCCCTTGATTCCTGAATTTGCTGTTAGTATCCTTGGGCTCTGGAGGGAGACAGACCATGCTTCCTCAAGAAGAACAAACTCTAGTCCAGGTGGCTGTTGGGGTCACAGGGGTGTTTCATATGCTCTGCACCTGCCTGTCAGAGGAAAGCTGGTTTGCAGTGTGGCCTCAGAGCTGTGCCTTTACATCCTTGAGTAGACTGCATTCTGTAGCTTCTCAGCGACAGCTCAGAATGTGGGAGGGTCTTTCAGTTCAGAATACTCAGGAAAAGCACACCTCCAGAAGCCCATGGAGCTGCACCTTAACTGTAATGTTTTTATTTGATGCTAGTCTGACACTGGTGAGGATGTAACAAGACCCATTGTCCTCACAGGTATCCCAGAATTAACAAGGAAACTCTGCTGCCAATAGCCAAGGACGTCTCTTACTCAGGAGAGAACACGGAGTGCTGGTACCCCCCAGGCCATGGAGACATCTACGCCAGCTTCTACAACTCTGGGCTGCTGGACAACCTCATTGCAGAGGGGAAGGAATATATTTTTGTGTCCAATATAGATAATTTGGGTGCCACTGTGGACCTTTACATTCTTAACCACCTCATGAACCCACCCAATGGAAAACGCTGCGAATTTGTCATGGAAGTCACAAACAAAACCCGGGCGGATGTGAAGGTAAAGGGAGATGGGTGAGAGTCTGAGTGTGTTGGTGGCCATCTCCAGCCTCCTCTGAATCCATGGATTCAGGCATACACCCAGTCTCCTCATAGCTATTTTAGGCACCATTTAACACATCAGCTCAGATCTAATTTGAGATGCACAAAATCAGCAAGTTTAGGAAGTTGTAATTCATGGAACAGATTTGTGCTCTGGGCAGCAGCAGATGAGGACAGTCTGGGCTGGCCTGGAAGCAGGAGGGATTTGTGCAGGGTGCAGGTCACAATCTTTGCACCTTTCCAAACTGTCACCTACACTGGGGGCAGAAGCTTGAAGCTGGAAGCTTGAAAACAGCACTGAGGGCTGGGATGCAGCAGTTGTGTCTCACAGAAAACTGCCTGAGCCACTTCCCCACCCTGCATTGCACAGCTCTGTGTGGCACAGCTGCCCTAGCCCCTGGCTTTGTACAAAGTCCAGGAGTGACATTTCTCAGAGGTTTATGGTGTGTATCAAACACTTGTAGCCTGCAGTAATTTGTTCTGCTACTGTGCTCTGCCTCTCTTCTTTTGTATGTGAGAATGAGGATTTGGATTTTCTCTGTATTAATTAGGGAAGCTCTGACTTAGCCCTATAAAAGCACAGCAATGCACTGTAAGAATACTTAGATTTAATTTAGCTTTTGTTCCATCATCTAACAAAGTACTGCTGAGGGTGATTTTTGACAACAGCAGCATTTGCAAAATATTCTCAACAACCTTCATTAAAGGAATTTACTGTCTTGGAGTGCTGAAATATGATCATTGGACTCCTGACTGTACTTTAAACATGCTCTATAATTAGTATCCTGGTAGCTGGTTACTAAAAACAAGAAATGTGTTTTCTCTGGGGTTCAACTTCAAATGCCAATAGACCAGTGCATCTGCCCGTGTTGAGGAGATTATTTCTCTGGCTTCTCATGAACTTAAACCCTCTCACTTGCCCCTTGCAGGGTGGCACGCTGACGCAGTACGAGAACAAGCTGAGGCTGGTGGAGATAGCTCAGGTCCCTAAAGCACATGTGGATGAATTCAAGTCTGTGTCGAAATTCAAAATATTCAACACCAACAATTTGTGGATTGCTCTGTCTGCAATTAAAAGGCTGCAAGAGAAAAACGCCATTGACATGGAGATCATTGTTAACCCAAAGGTAATCAGCTGGCAAGGGTTTAGAGGACACTGACCCAAACAAACTTTTAGTTTCTGGGCGGGTAACAGGCACTGCTGCCTCACAGAGCCAGACTGGGGTTCCAGTTCTGAGTGCCAGGACCTGCTCCATGTGTTCACGTGAGTTTTCTCTTCCAGACTCTGGATGGAGGCTTGAATGTTATCCAGCTGGAGACCGCAGTTGGTGCTGCTATCAAGAGTTTTGAGAACTCTCTGGGGATAAACGTTCCTCGTAGTCGTTTCCTGCCTGTGAAGACCACCTCGGATCTCTTGCTCGTGATGTCCAATTTGTACAGCCTTAACGCGGGGTCTCTAACGATGAGCGAGAAGCGCGAATTCCCAACAGTGCCTCTTGTCAAACTGGGCAGCTCCTTCACAAAGGTAAACACCTGGTGTTCAGCTCTGAATGAAGATACAGCTCATAGCAATAACTAAGTGAAAAGTGAGGTTTACTTTTACCTCTGCACACCTGGGCCTTCCCTTTTGCTCTTGGTGAAGGCTGTGAGCATACAGGTATTGGCCATGCGTGTTGGGTGCTCCTGCAGCCCTCAGCTGAGCAAGGGGAGATGAGCTGGCTGTGTGCGCTCCCCAGAGCTCACCCGCCCTGGTGGGCAGCCCCCCTACTGTTCCTCACCCTCGTTGCTGAAAGAAATCTCAATTACAAAGTAGCAACTTGTATATTGATGCAGATACAGGTTATAGGAAGGTTCCCGAAGAGTATCAAAGAGGCTCCTCCCACGCTTGTCTCAGTCCTCAGATGGCTTTAATACTCTTTTATTTTCTCTTTCCAAAAGGTTCAAGATTACCTGCGGAGGTTTGAAAGTATTCCAGATATGCTGGAGCTGGATCATCTCACGGTTTCAGGTGATGTTACATTTGGGAAGAATGTTTCATTAAAGGTGAGTGTGCGGTGGGGATGCTGCTGCAATAAACATGACTGATCTCTGCTCCTGGCAATTGATCCTGAGGCAGTGCCTGTACACAGAGTCCATAGGAGCACTCCTGGGAGTTGGGTAACTGGCCCAAAGATGGCAGAGGCCATGGCTGGCCAGTGCTCCTTGTGATGGAGTGCAGGATGTTGCTGCCAGAGCTGCTGCTCCATGCAGGCCCAGTTTATTTATGAACCTTGAAAGCACCACAGATGTCACATCTCTGTTCAGACACTGCTGCCACCTCTGTCCTTTGGCTCAGTCCCAACTCCTTCCCACGCTGGCCTTACCACCCCTTTTCAGGCCCTTTTGCATCGCTTTGGGGCTCTCGATTTATTAGTAAATGGTGGAGCTGAGCAAGTTTGTTTCTCTCAAATTCTTCCTTAGGATCTTGCCAGTCCTGGCAGCACCTGCAGTTCTCTAGGGCAGTTTTTCAGCTGCCGGGGTGGAAGGTGGTGCTGCATCACGTGTCACAGGCTCTGAGCTGTCCCTCTGTTCCCACACTTGCTGTTCAGCTGGAACGGGAGCCTTCCTGGGACACACTCGGGGTGGGGGTAACATTTTTCCACTTCAAAGCAAGCAGACAAGATGGGGCCCTCAGAGTAACCATGTCTTCAACTAAGTTACCAGTTCTGCTCGTAGGCCAATAGGATCTAGCACTGCAATTAGAGAAGTTGCAGTAATGCTTGTTTAAAACCTTTGTTCGGGGGTGGGGGGGGGAAAGACCCCCAAATGTGTATGCAGAAACAATGCTGACACTTGACTGCTCCTCCAGACAACCTATTCCTTCCTTCCATGTCAACAGGTACCAGGTTTCTGAACCCTTGTTTTCTCTTCTGTGTTCCCAGGGAACAGTCATCATCATTGCAAACCATGGTGACAGGATTGACATCCCAGCTGGAGCTGTACTAGAGAACAAAATCGTATCTGGCAACCTGCGGATCCTGGACCACTGAGTCCAGGAGAGGGCACGGTCAGGGCTGGGGCTGCTGTGCCCAACCAGCCTCATCGAGGAAGAACCTTTTAAGCATTAGAAATCTAAGTACACAGAGGGCCTATGCTTTGTCATCTTCACAGTACCCTGCAGTATTAATTTAAAATTAATTTCTCTTGCTTATCTTTAAGCAGCCACATAAGCGCCATGGATGTGCGTAAGTAATGCTTCAGTCCTTAAAGAGATTCTGTAACTCAGTTAATATAACCTTGAAGTGCAATACTGTTTGTCTTGCGGGAAGATGGACAGATCCTCTTTGATAAGAAGTTCAGAGGCTCACCTCGACCATGCAGTAGTTTTGAATTGCTTGTAACTGCAGAAATAAAGCTGTGAAGCAATACATGTGGGACAACATGGTTGGCAACTCCTGTGACGTTTTAGGAAGGCACAGTTGAAAACCAAAAGTTTCACTACTGCTAAACAGGCTCTTAAAACCCTGTATTTCATGTGCTCAGAACCTGTAGCCCTCTTCAACCCCCCAAACTACAAGTGGGATGTCCTATCCCAGTTGTATGTCGAGGTACTGGGGTACGGCTGTCAATACCTCCATTTCCGTATTGTGAGAGTGGGAATCATCCGTGTTCCAAACTTGCCCAAAGAATCCAATACTTGAGAAAAATGCCTCAGTAGCCACGTGTGGTGTTTGCTTTCTCACATCCCATTTAAGACTGGATCTCCTGTTAATATCTTAATCTTTGATCTGCCCTCTTTTTTCAATAAATGGATCACGTTGACTACACCTATGTTCATACTGTCACAGCCATGTATGTTAATTTATCTTCTCTTGAGTTTCTAAATTTGTACAGGAATAGAAATCCCTGTCCTGATCACTATTGATTTCTTAATGTTTCTCTTGTATTTACATGCAGACAACTTTATTTTATAAGCTTAGTATAACACTGGTATGTATCATTAAAGAAGTTGGTCTTTAAAAACAACTGTGATTTTAGAGCTTTATTTTGACTGACAATGAATGACACATGTTATGCTACCAGGTCAGCATGCCTGGCTGAGGGCACCACAGGCACACACACACTGCAGCAGAGACCATTCCATCAGACATGATCATCTCAGGGTTAGGCACTCGACTGGGGTCAGGTACAGAGGGGTGAGGTGAGAAACGCAGGCACTTGTACTGAGTACTGGCAGCCTCCAGTCTGTTAAAGGTAGGATTAAAAACTCCAAAAGACATGAATTCCAGCTTCTCTCTCCTTAACGGTGCAGCCTTAATACAAGCAGCCTAAAAACTTCAAAATTCTTCCTGCCCTGTTCTTTGTGTCCCTGTCCCTCCCCTCTGGCAGAGGCCTTGGGCAGCAGGAGGTGGCCATCCTTACACCAGCCTTTTTCCCACCTTCCAGTTCCCCCAGGAGCCCCACTGCTATCCTGTCACTGCTAACGAGGGTCAGGTCACTCCTCTCTCCCACAGGAAGGGCTTTGAGGAACTGGCCCTTGCTTTAGAAAATGTTGTCTTCAGATTTTAGGTCCTGAGAAATCCCCTGGAACAGGACTGCTCCCTAACAAAGCTGAATCCTATATGCAAGCAATCAAAAGACATTTATTTATATAAAGTTCTGTAAAAAAATAAATTTTAGAACAGCATAGTTTCATAGAGAAAAACAGTTTCTACAGAGTTCCAACTGCAAGATTTTTATATTGTACCATCATTAAATAAGGTGGGACACCATGTGAATTTCATTGCACTAGAAGAAATGCAAAGCATCTTTTTAATATAAAGATATACAGAGCATTCTAGACAACTACAGCTGTGTTACAGCTATGTGTTCTTTTGGATTTGGTCCAAAGAAACCTGAGTCTGTTTCCAGAGAGAATGAAAAAACATTGCACAGACAGCTGATCACTTGTTTCTTGCTGAAGGACACTGGAAGGGTCTCCCTGCAGCTCCCTCTGAGTCTAAGCTCCCCCGACTCTCAATCCTGCCCTTTCTGGGGCTCTGGGCTCAAGTATTCACCTCACCGTCGTCACGCTGCTTAGAAGAGAGTCAGTCTGTTGTCAGAGCCAAGTGACTGCTCCCAATGGATTATCACCTCTTCTGCTCCCAGATTTCAGCCATGTTTAGATCTAAGTTGTTAAGGCCTTTCAGAGCTTGAAGGTTTCCAGTGTAAAAAGCCACATCTGAAGTAACCAGCCTGCAGTGAAACACACAAGATTAGAACGTGACCCCATCACATCCACCTGGAGTGCCTGGACAAGCAGACAGGGTTTGTCGAGGACTTTGGCACACAATTGCTACAATACACGTTCAAATCCTATGCCTGGATTAGATATTTTAAGTATCAGTTCAAAACTCAATGCTATGGATGTGGTTTATTTTACAGCAGTGATCATCCATAACAGGATTACTGCTGGGTGTAAAACTAGTTCTAGGGAAGGGAGATCAAACCATGAGTTCAGAAAACTCAGCAGGAATTAGGCATTTAAAACTTCTATTCTCTTGATGTAATCCCAGGCTTATCTAGACTTAAACCTCCATTCCATTCCAACTAAGAACATTAATTATTGCAACATTAACTTCTGTATTCTAGAGGGTAATGATTCTATGATTCTAGAATTAATGTAAAAAGCAACTGAACAGCACAACAACTGTATTGTTTGTAATAGTTTATACAAAATTGAAATCCCTCAGATACTGTTGAAACATGTCAGGGATCATGATGCTTCTTGCTAGCAAGATGTAGGAACAGAAGCTGCATTTACATAGCAAAAAAGTTAACCAGGATTCACAGACCTGGATTTTTACTATTATTACAGAAACAAGCAGTTTAAACAGAATGAGGATGAGGAGTCTATGTTAAAAACCTGGTCAGAGAAGACTGCTGGAACAACATCAAGTGCCATCCAGGGTTTGATGTTCCCCCTTCTCAAACAGCCCCAGCTCCCTAAGAGATGTGTCTGAAGTAGAAAACTGCTGCCATCAGACAGTCCTGAGCCAGCTGAGACCTCCTGAGTGCTGGGAAACGCCCTCAGCAGGTCACCAGGAACACCTGCCCCAACCCTTGTACCCAAAAGGGATCCAGGCCACGCAGCCACAAGGACAGAACTAAGCCAACAGCACAGGATGAAGACAGCACCGTGTTTGGGACTTGGAAATCCCAGTGAGAGACACCCTGAGCACACCCAGGGCCCCTCACTTCAGCTGGGGCTGCAGTGGATACTCTGTGAGCTTGGTTACAAACACCTTCATAAATACCAAAGGCCATGGAATGTCACCTTGCGAACACACCACGAGGACAGAGAATCAGTTCAGATAAACTCTTGCACAAAGTAGGAGGAATGCACATAAACAGGAGAAGCAATAATAAACTGGAAAGGAACAAAACTTTCATTCCAGTGACATTTGAAGCATTATCAACTTTTCTTCAACTAATGCAACCTAAGACAATCTTTTCTTGCATGTGGGTAGGTCCATGAGTTTCATTCACCCTTGCTACACTGCAAATGTATCACTGCCCCCAGGTCATCAGGAACTATTAAAAACTCCACTGTTTCAGAAGACAATCCATCTGATAACAGAATTCAGCCTGCAAGAGGCTTTTCCTGTGAGGTGGGGACAGCAGGCACAGCCAGGCACACTCTCTCAGGACAGGTACTGCTGACCTGTTTGGGGATGGAGTGGGCTGTGGCAGGGAAGGGGAAAAGCTCTGTGAGCATAATCTCTGTTTCAGATCTAGTTCTGCTCTAAAAACCATTCCTGCAGAGCTGCCCACTGCACAGATGAAATGCTGCTTTCTCCTATTTTTACTCTGCCAGCACCATGAGTCACCATCCACGTTTCAAAACTGCTTCAGGAATCACACAATTCCTGCTAATTAAACTGTGGCTGCTGCTGTCACACAAAGGGAGAGAAAGCAATCCATGAGCTGAGGACACCTACCAGCAGGTTTCCAGTCAGACAATGTCCAGCTCCCAGTCTGTTACCAAGTGGATTGCACTCCTAGTTACAGTGGAATGGCACAAGTCATGTCCTTTACAGTAAGCAAGCTCCAAATGGGACATACTAAAACATGGAGCTGTGATTCTGGAATCATGACCTCCTTGCAGAAGACACCCTCTGGATGGCTGCTTATTTAAACAGTGAAAGAAGAGAAGAGCCCCAGCTCACCCGTTCAGAGGTCCTCCGTCATTGACCACGTTGAGGTGGGCCAGCTGCCTCTTCAGGTGGAGTTTGTAGCTTGCGTTAATTCGTAAAAACAACATCTGGAAGAAACCACAGCAGCAGAGTAAGGAACTGTGCCCATGCTCACGTCACTGCCTCCAGAGGTGAAACACCAACACCCTCAGTCACTGACTTTTGGTTTTGTTTCTGCAACTCCCATGGTTCCTCCTTCTGCCAGTGCTTCAATCTCGCCCTTCTGGCCACGCACAGTCTGTACCACACAGGACACCCTCACCTACTCGCTGTGTGTGGCACCTAGAGGACTTGTTCTTTGGAACGTGAACTTTTCTCCTCTGTTGTCTGAAGTATCTAGCAATTTATACTAAGCCTAGAAGATAACAAATCTCTTTCCTGTGCTAGAAGGGACCATTTAATCCAATGTGAAAGAGAAATGACAACTTGTATTCAGTGACTAAATCTGTCCTTCCTGTCCTTAAGGTTTGCAACTCTGCAGTAGCAATGACTGCAACAAACTCCTGCAAAAGCACATCTGCTGCAATTTGGGTGTGTAATACATTCAGGGACTTTTGGAAGCCACCAATTCTGAGCAGTGCTACAGAATAATCTTCTCAGAGGGCTGCACTCAAGCCCAAAGTGTTGCCATTTGCATAGCATTTCAGCACTAATTCCTGGATTGCCATCTCCAGACATTAAAAAGCAGCTCAAAATCCTGAAATCCATTCTTTTTGTGTAACCCATTGCTCTCCCTACACACTGGAATACTTCCTTCAGCTCAGCCCAAGCTGTCCGTGTGACTGCTGCCAAGCCCTTTAACGTGTGGGTTTCACCAGGACTCAAAAAAGAATTCCCCTCTCCCAGATAAAGTCTCTCTTGTTCCCAAGGCCATGTGCATTTGCAAGCGAGCTGTGAGATGAAGCTCAAAAATAACATTCACCTGAGTTTGCTCCTCAGGAAGGAGATCATATATAGCTTCATGCATCTTTGCCATTTGCTTGCAGATATTCCTGAAGCATGCTGAAGGAACAGGGGCTTTCACTTCATACTGGAAATAAACACACAACCAGTTAACTCCTTTCTGCCACTTCAAAATGGTTCATGTAGGAGAGCTCCCAACAGCCACCTGGGGCTCTGCTTTGCTAATAACATCAGGAATCGAGATCCATTTAGCACACCACAAATTAAAAGGGTGGCTGGGCATGATCTGATCCAGCCAGGAACTGCAGATGCAGGTCCTGTGGCTGTGAGCTGGCCCTCTCCTTCAGACTGGTACGAGTCAATGACAGACAAGCACTTCTGCCTCTGAGAAATGTGCCCCTTGAGTACTTCCCCAGAGAAAACTGCTTGTCTAGGATCATACACACATAGCCAAATTTCTGAAGAATCAAGGAAACCATAAAGAAATGGAAACTCCTGAAATCTCATCTATCTGCCATAAAAAAGACCCAAAACAAAACAAAACAAAAAACCCCAACCACATCATATCACAACCCTACAAGAATATTGCAGAAACACCTTGGAAAGCAGAGTAAAAATAAAAAGTCTCTTCTCTCAGTGCCTTAAATCCAAGAAACAAGGCATTGGAAAACACCAGATGGCAAGAGATTTGCTACAGATTTTGGGAACAAAATTCTTATGTCCCCACTCTGGATAAGGAAGATCTGAACAGGATTTCAGAAACACTGAAAACCTGTCCCAGGAACAGTGAAGCCAGCTCTGCAGTTCCAGGTGGAGAGGTGTGCCATCGCAGGCCTGGGTGACACACTGGCAGGTCACCTTTGGGAGGGTGACACTTCCCCAGGGAGCATAGCACAGCTCAGGAAAGAACTGAATCATTGTAACTACATCATTTACAAACAGACTGGAAGAGATGCCTGCTTTCATGCAGGCCTGAATTGTAAAAGAGAACAAAGCTTGTCTGAGCACAAGAGAAAAAAAGAAGTGGGGAGTTTTGAGAAAGTCTTTACAGAAAATCCAAACCAATGACCTAATTCTGACAGGAGAAATAGCAGAAAAATAATGCTTTCTGTTCCAGGGAGCAACCACCCAGCATGAGGGATCAAGCATACCTCAAGACAAGGAAGTTAAGCAAGAAATTGTTTCCAATTTCCCAGCATGTTGTTAAACCAGAGGGAACTGGGAGGCTGCAGCAGCGGCTATTGCATGATTACAGCCACACCCAACTCTTCATTGTCATGGGGAAAAGCAACAGCCCTGGGAAGAACCCCAAGATCTCCTGGCCATTTTTGTGTGCAGCTGAGGTCAACACCTTTAAAACCACAAGGGATCAGAAAGAACCTCACTGCTCTTCTGTCCAAACACTCACAAGCCAGCAAGTTCCAAGAGAAGCTCAGAACTCGTACTGGATTTTTTCCATTCATGGTAATGAACGAGCCTTTCCCATTTGCTGAATTTATTATTTCCACTGTTCAATAACCCCATTCCTGTTGTATTTCCCTGCCAAAGACAGCTGTTGGGAAGTGTCCATGCTGCTGTGAACTGCCTTGTCTCAGTGCCACAGGGTAAGGACAGCTCCCATGCCATGGAGCTCCCAGGGGAAGCACAGCCTGGAAAAGCAGGAGTAACTTGCTTGCATTACCCAGTGCCAGGTCAACATCCTGTCCACTGCACCAACTGTTCATCTCCTACAAAGCAGGAAGGGCAGGGTTTGACGTGTGCCCACTGCTATGAACTCACTTGTGCAGATTTACACACCTCAGAGCAGGTGACCACTTCATCCACAGGACACTGAAATAGTTGGACTCAGAAAAACACCTGAATCCAGGAACACACTGGCATGGTTGTACTGACATGCCTATTTGCAAATGTTCTGGGTTTATGTTCTTCACAGCCTTCAGTACCAAGATTTCATTTTTAGGAACAAGATGAGCCAAATGATGGCATGTGCTAGGAATGGAAGCAAATGAACCTTCCTTTGGTGCTGGGCTCTGTGGGCTGCATTCATGTGGGCCAGGCACTGTCACTCAGCCTTCAAGAACTCTAAAGTCCCAGTTTACATCCTGTGCCAGCTCCCAAAGGGACAGTGGGCTGTGAAGATGGAAGGACAGTAAGAGATGAGCTCTCACTAACTGCCATTAAGAACATAAACTCTATTCCTGCTTTGTTGTGGGCTACACTTGTTTAGTGTCAATAATGTAAATTCTTGCATTTGTCTTTTATTCTCAAGAGATACAGTGGCCAAACAGCCATGTTACTTCACATAACAGCTACTTTGATGTGGGACAAAGCCCCCAAAAACCACCAGACTATTTTGGTCTTTAGAGAAGAGCATAAACACATTTTTTTAAAAAAAGTAAACAGAATAGGAGTGGGAAATCCCAATTTAAATGCTTTTGCTTTTTTTTTTTTTCACCCTAAGTTTAGGCAGCACTACTTGACAGACCAAAGAAACAGATGAAATGAAAAAGCACAACATAAAGTAACAATAAAATAACAGAAACAGCAAGGAAGACAGAAATGCTGCCTGTTGCAACTGCTCCACTACAGCTCTCATCAGCCTGTCCCCAGCCTGTGTTCCCGTGCTTCTCATGAGCTCCCTGAAGGAAGATGTAGGCCCAGGCCAACCAATAAAATTTGTCACTAAAAAATGAATTAATCCCTGTCATGAAACAGCTTATTTTTTCCCCCAAAACCCTAAGATCCAAAGCACAACACTAAGCTTTAAAAGGCCATGTACTTTATGTATCTGTGGGTCAAGGAGGTGTCTCAGTCTGAGGTGAGTCAGGGCAGATCCAGCCCAAGACCACACTGTAGCACTGTTTAAACACCAGAACACACCAGGAGCACTAATGCTGCTCCACAGCAGGAACTGCTGAGCACAGACCTCCAGTCCCCAGGCCAGCAGCCCAACAGATGGGCTGGTCTCTCCCCTCCAAAACTCTTCCTCCTCAGCACCTTCCTGCTGTTTCCTCAGGTGCCAGAAATGCCACCCTCCCTATTGGAAAGAACAGGGAAAGGGATCTGCTGAGCCTGGCTGCAGACAAGAGCTGTCAGTGGTAGGAGAGCACTTCAGCTCCTGAACACTCGAGCATCTGCGCCAGCCACAGCATTGCCATTCCTGCTGAAACAGCCAATGAAGCATTTCATTTTCCTGGGAGTGAAGGTGACTGACACCCAGGTGGCAAATGCGAACACAAGACACATTCATGAGAAAGCACAGAGCTTCCATCTATATAATTAAAAGAAGTTCAAACAAAGCCTGGTTAGGAAAGTTTAAGACTCCATTTGAAACATGTAGACTGTATACAATGAGATCTCCAGTTGCAATTTAGAGAATGTATAATTATTTCCATAAATCATTACCTTGGATAATAGTTTGTCAAATAAGCTATCCATTATGGCAACGAGCTTTGCTGAAATTTCAGCTATGTGGTCGTGATAATCCTGCAAGGGAAGAAAGCAGGTTTCATTTTCTAGTGGCATTCATGTTCTTCAGAGTACAGTTGAAAAGCAGAACTCTGTGTTTCAGGAAATGCCAGAAGAATTACCTTTGTGATGTGGTCAAAATGCCTGAGCATGCTGAACTGCTTCGGCTGCAGCCGAGCTTCAAAATGAGCCCTGATAATGGGAATGTAGTGTACGATGAGCTGGAGGCAACGTGAAGAAAGGGCTGTGAATCCAGGAGGAGAAATAACAGTTATTACACAGGAAGAGTCATTTCTGTATGGACTATGTCTCCTTTGACATAAGTAACAGATCTGACACAATTTCACATGGTGGGCTTTGGTGTGTTCTAAAAGCATGGAGGTACATGTTTGTTTCCCTGGGAACCCCCATCCCATGAAGATGCCAGACTGGTACCTGGCTGCTCACAGCCAGCTTGGTAAGATGGGATAAGGGACTCATTTTACAAGAGGCTCCTTGATTGACTACTCGACATTTTGAGCCCTGAGCACATGCAGACATCAGAGAGATCTCTAAAGACCTGACTCATCAGCTACCTAACCTCAGCAACCACATTCTCAAGGCAGCAGTGTTGCTGCCGCAGTGGTGTACAGAACACCCTGCCCTGCCAGCACTGACCTGCCCTGAACCTGCTCCTGCTGCAGTGCCAACAGGATCCCAAAAACCAGGCTTATCCCAACTCCAACAGGGCCTGAGCCAGCAGCAGGACACACACTGGTGCCAGTGTGGTCACCACACTGGCCTAACATCCTGCAGCAAAAACCTGACCTAGCTGTGGCCCACAGCTTCTCAAGCCATTCTCATCAGGCTGTTCCCTTTCCAAAAGGGAAATGCAGACTGGTTATCTCACCAGTTTCTCATCCTGAAACATGGGAACTCTAAGTTTAAATGTCTGCTCCAACCTATCAGTCAAAGGCCCCTAATTTCAGGAGAAAGTTTAAAACTACACTCCAGGCAGGGAACTGGCAAGGTGCTACCATCCTCTGTGCCCACGCACAGCCCCACAACTCAAACACAACTTATCAGAGATATTTAGGGCTTTTCTACACTTGGGTTTTTTAATAGACAGGGGAACAAGCTTTGACAATTTAAATACAGAAATCCATACCTAGGTTTTTCGTAGTGATTGTTTTCAAGCCAACAACTTGTAATGCACCAGCTCCAAGCACTAATTGGCAACTTCTAGAGTTGAAATACTGTGAGAAAAAGAAAGACAGTGAAAAGGCATGTTGACTTTTTATCATCTACACAAACCCACAGTTTAGAAACACAAAATTCAACAGAATTTTGCAAGTTAAATAAGTCATTATGAAGGCCAGTTCCAGAGTTTCACTACTCAGTAGAGTAGCCACATAATATCAGAGTGGAAAACATCAAGACAAAAGGTTTCTGCTCAGGCTCTTGACCTTCTCCACTGCTGATGTTAAAGGAAACTTGAAGGCACTGAAACTCCGTCCTGCTGAGGTGACTGAATCTGTGTTGCTAACACTATGAAATACTGGATTTAACAAATGATGCACAGAAGATGAAAAGCCAACCCTGTAAGAATTCCAGGTATAGTGGACAACTCATGCTTAGACTTTCCTAACTCACTTCCAGGAGAAAAGAAGTTATCATTAAAAGCACATAGGTAAACAAAGCCTCTGGATAGTAAGACAGTTGCTATCAGCAGGTTCTGTCTTACACTGGAATTCTGCTTCCTCACCCAGTTGAGACACCAGATATGCCAGACTGGGCCTGGGTGATGCAGCAGAAAAAGCCATGGCTGCTGTCCCCAACTCCTGCACTGAATGTAGAGCAGAAATCCCAGGGCTCATATTTGAACAGAACTGCCTGTTGACACTGAGAGGCAAAACTTAGAGAGACTTGACCCTTTTTCATACACTTGAAGATGCAGAAGAAACAGTGACAAGGCTGCCCTGCAGCTTGTGTCTGCAACACAGAGACCTGTCCTCACAAAGACCTCCTTTTTGAGGGCAGGGGCATTATTCTGCTTCACAGGTCTTTCTTCACGATAACGCAAGAACAAACCCAAAATTCCAACCCTCCTTGTGTAAAAAGGGGAAATCATTTTCTGGCATGCAGGTCCACAGAGGCACCATGAACCAACCCCCCCTCAACTCTGGGCTGCCAGAATGGTGCATCCAGGGCTGGAAAAGCAACCCAGACCTCATCCCACAAGTGACCCAGAGCTATGGGTGGCTCCTGATCTGAGAGAGGCAAAACCTCCACTGCCTTCAGACAGGGCAGGGCTGAAACTGCCTCACATCCACTTCATCTTCTCCAGAAAGCAACAACTTTTCTTACACCTCTGTGAGGATTTTCAATAGAAACACTGAGTCAAATGCTCAAATTTTTGGACATTCTTTTAATGAAGATTCTGAGATTTATTCTGGAATTTTGGGGGATTTTTCCTGGATTTTTCAAAAATATTGGAGACAGTATATTGCTTGCTTTTCCTGGAATTTTTTTTTGAGATTTTTTTTCCTAAAATTTTGGGGTTTTTTTCCAGCAGATTTTTAAGGCTTTTCCCTGGAATTTTTACCTGATTTTTCCTGGAATTTTTGTTGGTTTTCCTGCAATTTCTGGGGGTTTTTCGTCAGATTTTGGGATTTTTGCGGGAGTTTACTTTGGGATATTTTTCCTGGAATTTTGGCCCTTTTTCCTTGTTTTTTTCAATGTTTTTCTGGAATTTTAAAGATTTTTTCCCCTAAAATTTGGAGGATTTTTGGTCAAACTTGAGGGGGTTTTCCTGGAATTTTGGGGAATTTTCCCTCAAATTTTGAGAGTTTTTCCTGTAAGTTTTTGGAGATTTTCCCTCCACACATCTCACACAGCCTAAGCTCCTCTGAGGTATTTATCAGGTTAGTGTTGACTGTGAGGTAAACCATCAAAAACTTGGTCTGCAAAGGGTGCTGGCCACATGTCCTGTCCCCTGCCTTTTGTGGCAATGACTGTTCCCAGATGGCCTGTGCATGCAGAGCCAGGAGGGAGCCTGGAACAGAGCAACACCTCCTCCTTGTGCCTGCTGGAAGGAAAGCATTCCTGCACCCAGCAGGAAGGCCAGGAGCCTTCTCTTGTCTGCACCACCTGAACAACCCCAGTCATTACAGCCACGTGTATAGTAAAGTAGGGCACCCCTGACGTGATGGATGATTGGTATCTGACTCTATTGATTTAGAATGATGAACAAATGCTTTATTAAAGCGATATAATATTACATTAATACTATATTATGTTAAAGAGATACTATACTAAAGAATACTAGAAGATACTAAAGAAAAACTTGTGACTGTCTGGAGACAGTCAGGACACAGCTTTGAGTGACTGGTTAATTAATATAAATAACCATCACTGGAATCTAATTACTAAATCCCTTTAGGTAAATGATCTTTCTAACACATTTCAAATGTGTGAAAACAACAAGTGCAGCAAGTAGAGATAAGAATTGTTTTCTCTTCATCTCTCTGTACTTCTCTAAGAAAAAACCTGGGAGAGAGAATTATCTCTCTCTCTGTTCAGAGAATGTGAATATCACACACGTGTGCCTCTCACAACACTGAGGTGCTGGAGTGTGCCCAGAGAAGGATCTGGAGCACAAGTCTGATGAGGAGCAGCTGAGGGAGCCAGGGGTGCTCAGCCTGGAGGAAAGGAGGCTCAGGGGCACCTTTTTGCTCCCTGACAAGAGGGTGTAGCCAGGTAGGGGTCAGTCTCTTCTTACACAAGCAACAGGACAAGAGGAAAACAGCCTCAAGATGCACCAAGTTTGGATAGTAGGGATAATCTCTTCATTGAAAGGGCTGTCAAACATTGGAACAGGCTGCCCAGGAGAGTGGTGGAGTCACCATCCCTGGAGCTATTTAAAAGATGTGTAGATGTGGCCTTGGCAGTGCTGTGTAAAAACTGGACTTGATTATCTTAGAGGTCCTTTCCAATCTAAAGGATTCCATGATTTCTCCCATACAGAGGTGTCATTTCACTCAGGCTGCAGTCACAGCTCAGAACTGCCTGGAATTTCATTACCTGGAAATGCTTTCCCCACAAGCAACAGAACAAGAGGAAAACACAAGATGCACCAAGGTTTGGATAGTAGGGATAATCTCTTCATTGAAAGGGCTGTCAAACATTGGAACAGGCTGCCCAGGAGAGTGGTGGAGTCACCATCCCTGGAGCTATTTAAAAGATGTGTAGATGTGGCCTTGGCAGTGCTGTGTAAAAACTGGACTTGATTATCTTAGAGGTCCTTTCCAATCTAAAGGATTCCATGATTTCTCCCATACAGAGGTGTCATTTCACTCAGGCTGCAGTCACAGCTCAGAACTGCCTGGAATTTCATTACCTGGAAATGCTTTCCATTTTCCATTACAATCAAGTCTAGCTCTTGCTACTCTCAAAGTTTGCTGGCTCTGACAGCTGTCAGACAAAAAGTACAGTGCCAGGACACCTGGAGCAGCTCTATTTTGTTCCAAGTGTAATAAATGAGCTTTTGTTTTTTCTAGCTGTTCTTGACATCTCTCCAGTTGATGGCACCTTGCTGACAGATAAAAAACACAGCAATTAAACTGCATGTGATGCTTGAATACCAAGAAATAAACCACAAATGACAGAGCTAGAATGAGATAAGGTGAGGGAAGTAACACAGATATGCAAATCTGGCCAAGTTTGATGCATTCACTGCTATTCTGTGAAAAGGTCCTGCAATTCCTGAGGGAAGCAGCAGCTGGAGAAGGAGACTTGAATAGGGGCAGGTTCAGACAGACTGATTTGCCTTGGGTAGTGCTTTTAAAAGGGAAAATTTGTGGATGAATCTGAATGACAACTGCAGGGAGCAGTCTTCCTGCATCTGGTTATTCAAATACCAGCTACCAATAGGACAAATATTTAAAGGTCCATCTCCTAGAGTTTCCCCTCCTCTGGCACCCACCTTATGTAAAATATCCTTTTGGAGACTGAATCTGTTTATCTTTCATTGATTATGCACATGATCAGAACTCAAATACCTGATATGACCTTTGTGGGCAAAGATACAAATTAAAATCTTGACATAAATTAGCTGCTAAGCTTTGGAGCCTGTATAGACACATGTATATATGTGTATCTCTGTGTGTGTATATATATATGTATGTATATATATATATGACAGTTTTAAGGTATATTAATGTGCTCCTTTTATTATTGATTATTTATATTACCTTGCAGTGTCTGGGCTTTACCAGCTTTCCTCCTGTCTAATGATAAATAAATGACCAAGAGGTCCCGGTGTTTCATCACCTTTACATTTTACAACAGAACCTTCATCCCATGCTATTTTTCATACTTCTACTGACTATACCTCTACTGATTTGTAAAAACCAAGGGATTTGTTTCCTTCCTCAATACACATATATATTTCTGTGGCATCTGGGATCAAATTGTTTTTTTTTCAGCAGCATTAATTCTACACCCAGCCTGAAGGACAGGCAGCTATGTCAAATACTACTAGATAGGATTTCCAATATTCCAGGTGAACAGTCAGAGTTAATTCCCACAACAAATTGCATCTTTAATGCCTTTGGCTTGAAAGCTTTCCTCATGGCACAGTGGCAAACACAAAGATTCTAGATAATTTTTGTAATTTATACAAAATCCCAAAACCACATGAGCATTATTGAGAGGAAGCCATGTTGTCTGCACCCTGCCTGCCCTGCTTGGCAAGGGGGCACACTGGGAGCCATACCTTCAGTAAATCCGACAGGCGGGTCAGCATGTCAGTGGTGATGGAAGGAATGTTATCCACACACTGGCAGTACTCCAGGATTATTCTTATTAGCAGCAATACTGTCCTGAAAGAGAGGAAACAGCCAAGGATGTCACCTCAGTGCACAAAAGAAGCTGAAAAGTCAAACACAGGCCAGTCATGTTGATAGAAATCTACCCAATGCTAGAGATTATAGCATTGAATAAATCCACTAAATGATGTGGAGCAGAAGTGAAACATAAAAGGAGATTTACACAGAGATAGTTACAACCAGTACCCACCCCACAGGGTGGTGTGTGGAAAAAGTATTTTATATGAAAGAAAATCTCTGAAAAATACATAATAAATGCTAAGGAATCACAAACAGAGAAGGCAGCTGTGAAGAAACAGCGACAAATATTCAAAGATGCTCAACACCTGTAATTTCTCCTGAAGTCAGCAGGCACTGGAGAATCTGGGAGCTACTGGATGGAATGAAGAAGGCTCCCCATAGAGAAAGCATGCTCCTTAGAATTCAAATACACAGAAGGCAGGAAAATTGATGCAAGATCAAACGTTCAGAGTAGATATTTTAAAATTTCAGAAAGTTAAAACTCCTTCTTCTTTAAGGCAGTAGAGGGCAAAAAGATGATGACAAGTTAACTGGAAATAAACACCTGGAGAATGGTTTGTGAACACGAGGCATTTGTGATGAATGCATTTCATTTGATTAGATGCAATGAAACTGGATGTAGAAGTGTGTAGGAATGAAACAAATATTTGCACTGTGAAGCTCTCACTTGCTCCACAGAGCTAAATATAACAAGCTTCAAGTGAGCAGAGGCATATTATCAAACACATCATATATTAAGCAAATTTTATCCTTTAGAGCAATGCTCCTACTTGACCTGAAATGCTCTTCAGCAATGATATCATTTGCCTGGCACACAAGTTCTCAGCCATCAAATTCTGTTTCCAACTGAACAATGACACATCATCATGAAGCAACTCATAAAATGACAGCTGGTCCAAGACATCCTGTACATCACACCTTTTAAGTTTGGTGCAAATTGATGTTAGAACTCTGGGGAGTGAGATCTTCCAGGCTTTACTCCCTCTCCAAAAACACTCTCATGCATAATTAATGCTTAAGCCTCAGTCTCTGGAAACACAGCATGCTTTTAAATGAAAGAAATAAGTATCATACATTTTAAAATGTCTCTGATACAACCAGCTTTAAGAATCCACTTTCCAATTCAAATCAGCCAGGATACAAAGAAATAGCATATGCAGCTTCTGAGACGGCCCATATTTGTTCTGATAAGATAAGCAACCATTCAGTGGTGGACTCAGGTATTTTGGGGCTGTCTAGCCTGGAGAGAAGAGGGCTCTGGGGAGACCTTATTGCAGCCTTTCAGTACTTAGAGGGGCTTAGAGGAAAGACAGGGACAAACTGTGATAGGACAAGGAGCAACAGTTTTCAAGTAAAGCAGGGTAGATTCACACTAGACACAAGGAAGAAATTTTTATAATGAGAATGGTGGAACATTGGTACAGGCTGCCCAGAGAGGTGGTGGATGTCCCAACCCTGGAAACATTCAAGGTTGAGTTGGTCAGGGTCCCAAGCAAGTGCAAGGTGTCCCTGCTCACTGCAGGACAAGATGATCTTTGAAAGTCTCTCTCATCCCAAACTATTCTAAGAGCCTATAATTTTTGCCAGAGGTAACCTAGATTGCAAGAAATAACAATGTCTTCAGAAGACAAACCTGTATTTTCAGGTGTGTGTTTTCATGAAATAATTGGAAAAAAAAAGTCAAATAAAACTATAAATTAGAACCTAGCCACTCAGAGAAAAAATGGCATTTTAATGTGGCAAAGAGCTTGTAGTGTTTTACAACTGTAGGGAACCAAAGAGAAACTAGTCTGTGAAAGGAGAGGGATTTTTAATTTAAATAAGATTGCTAAAGCTGTTAGCATTCATCACAGTTCTACTCCAAAGTTCTTGCCAAATAACCCATTGCTAAAAAAAAGAGTGCATCTTACCCAACTGTTGCATATTTTTGTCCTTCAACAATAAGGAATTCAGCTGGCTTTCTTTCTTCAGTAGCTAGATATTTTAGTAAGACAGGAAAAAGTGTGAGTTGAACTAAAAACAAGTGCAAAAAATGCTGTTTATAAAAATGCAGTGTTCACTTGCTAAGGTTTGAAAAAACCCATAATTTTTGTAGCAAGCACTTCTCTCTTTTACAGTATTTATTAAAAAGCTGATCAGCCATCAAAATTTTTATGAACCACAAAGTTACTTCATTATCTGCTATAATTTTAGATAAAAAAAAATCCTCATAGTCCCATAGTCATTATGGACTTAAAAACTCCAAATACAACAGGTTACAAATAAAAGACAGGCAGAAAAAGCCACTAGGTTTTCTACTATACACTCTCAAGTGATTTGCTGTGTATATTAATATTTTAGCTTCAAATCACTTTTTCCTCAGGCTTCATAATAGAAGCTCTTACTGATGCAGTTTTTCATGCTAAATGATCTGCTTGAAGGAGGCTGCAGGAGGTTATTTTACAAGCAATGGCTGACAAACATATTTTGGTGTCATGTTCCATAACTGGAGTGCTTGCTGCTTTAATACACTCTCTGTTATCTGCTATGTTCTTTCTGGGAGATCAGGGTTTCTCCACCATGACATCACTGTATTTTCTTCCTTCTAATGTCTTGCCATTTTTCTCCCCCGCTCTGCATGCTTTCTTCCTCTTCTGGTTATTCACTTCCCACCCCCATTACTGCAATACTGGATAAGTATCCCCACGAGGTAAGAACACATTAAGCATTCCCACTGTGCACAGGGGGAAGTGGGGGAGAAGGAGGAAAAAGTGACTTCTCTGAGGTCAAATGAGGTTTCTGTGGCAAGGTAAATAATTGAGTGAACATGAGTTTTCCCTTCCATGAGCAGCCACATGGCATGCTGCCTTTCATTTGAACTGGCAGATGAAGTAGTGGGAAGGAGCAGGCTTTGTTTCACACAAGGAGGGCTGAGCACATGCATGGACTCCTCAGTCCCTTGCAATTCCTCAGTGGTACCTTGTGGGAAAAGACTGAATTTGTGCAGAGACTGCAAGCCTCTACACTGGGAATATTTGTATAAAAAGGCAGCTCTCTCCCTGTGCTAACACTTCTGGTGTTTCCAAAAAATAAACAGATAATCTTTCAGCACAAGGCATTTCAACATCAGTAACAGAAAAAAAATAAAGATAAGAGAACAGCTATCAACTTTCTTCCCATCCCCTCAAAGGACAGCAAGCAAACACAGATCCCCAGAGTGTCATCAGAATATGTCCATCAACATTCAATAGCAGAATTTGCAGATAATAGATTCATTTCACAGCTGGACTGCAAGGCACACACCTGTTGGTTTTTTTTCAGGGAGAGAAATTCTGCCATCTGACACTGAATCAACGAGGTCCTGGAACTCGGCAGGAACTTCAGCTTGCTTCCAGCGCTCGTTGTCCAAAAGCAGGCTGGTTACAAACACAAAAGAGAGGAGGCTGAGAAAGAAATACCTTGTCTTGCCTGTAATGCTGAAAAACAATTTTAACAAAAACCACTGGCCCAAGATGTTACGTCAGTCATCTTCATGAGAAGGAGGTGCCCAACAGTTGTCAGCAAAACAGAACACTGTGCTGGCCTAGAGATCTCACAATTCAATCTGTCATAGGGGACCAAAAACTACACCAGGCAATAAAGCTATTTATGAGATCACTGCCAATGAAGTAAAATGGCTAAATGCTGGAATTTTAACAGCTTTTGATGGATGAAGAGCAAACAGACTTGATGGATGTTACTGGCCTGGCTGTGTCTCCAAGAGGTTTGGGTTTAGTTTTTTTTGGAAAACAGTTGAAAGTGAATTATTCTTAACCCCTGAAACAGAGCAATCCTGCTCTTCAAAGCTAGTTTTGTGTACTTTCTGTAGCCATTACTGTTCTTATTTAGGGAACCGCAGAACAACACAGTTTGAAGAAATCAAGTTATGAAAACAGTAAAAGTCTAAACCAACTGGAAATAATTGGGGTTTAATACCATTTTTTCACCCCCTGTTTTTAAGTATAACAAGCTTACAGATGTTCTAGGAACAAAAGATTGTGTTCAGCTGGCATATGATACATAAAATTATTCATGGAAGAACACAAATATTGTCTACCCAGAGGTACCTTAGTTTTGTCTTCCTCTCCTCATGAAACCTATTCACAAATCTATTGGCTTGACTCTGAAGAGCTCCTCTCAAGGACATGCTTTTCCTGCCACAGATCTGCTCAGTATCCAAGATAAAGCCTTCCATCAAGCGAGAAAGAGTAACAAACTCGTTGGAATTCAGCTTCTCTAGGAAGCCATCCTGCATGCAAAGAAAACCACTGTAAGGAGACATACCACCACAAAAATCCAGAGACATACAGAAATACCTAGTCAGCATGTCTGAGGGTTACTACAGTTTGAAGAGGCACATTATTTAACCCTACATGTGACAGAGTAGACTGCAGTGCAAGCTGCTACCTTGTCACAGACAAGCATTCTCTGCATGAAGCATCAAAGGCAGCAAATCAGAATATTAAAAAGAGAAAGAAATAGATAGAAGAAACCAACACTGCCTTGCAATGATTTATGTTAACACTGGTGTGCTCTGAGCATTACCATGCAGAGCCTGTGGCAGCAGCAACATTTCCTGCACTCCCATGGCAGATGCTGCTTCAGAACCCTCATCAAAGCAGTAACCTGGAAGCAAATGCTCACCAAGCATGAGGCACCACCAGCAGCTCTGACCCAAGCTCCTCACCTTTGCTCTTGCCATGAGGAATTTGACTGAGCGATCGTGGCAGATATCAGAGGCGTTATAAAGTAACTCTTGGATATTGTTTGCCAGCCTGACCAGCTCCAGGTCAGTCAGTTTCATGTCCTCACCGATCCTACAAATGACAGAACCAGCTGGCTGAGCATCAATTTATGGAGCAAACAGTATTTTTGCACACAGAAGGAAAAAGCCTTGCAGCAACTGTCAAATGCAGTCAGGTAATCACCAAAGTCACTTTATACAGATGGGATCTTCTAACCTGCTGTCAAGGTCCTGTCAGCCCCCCGTAGCAAGAAAATGCATACTAGCACATCCTTTTCCTTTTTTTTTGGTTTTGCATTCTAATTGCTATTAATGGTCTAAGAGTAAGCATGATATAGCCATTACTGATACAATAAATGTAATTAACAATTTACGGAGTTAAAATTTACCCAGCTCCTGTGAGACTTCAGCATCACAAGCATATGACAAATAAAACACAGTACTTTTCCTCTGATACAAGTGTAAGGCCTAAAATAGGTACGCTGCACTCTCCACAGCCTTAATCTACAGGCTGTCTTTCTATTACCTCTTTAGACTACAGGCTCTTAAGGTGGTGCTTTTTAAAAGACCTTGTATGAGTTGTCTAATGTTCTGAGGCCAGCACTTAGCACACACAGCTCTGCTGCTCATGGCTCATGCCATTAGTGAAGATCACAATCATCTGGGCCAGCCCAAGGACTGACAGCACAACAGAAGAGAACTCAGGACACTACAGAGCAGCAACTGGGCCAGCATTGTTCTGTGTTTTTTTATTAGCCTGCTCCAAACACAGATGCAAACAAAACCAGAAGAGTGATAAAGTAAGTTCATTTTACAACAAAGTTATGCAACCAACCTCAGAAACAACTTTACTCCTCAGAAGCTCTAGCTGGGTGGTGTAGTTTTAGCAAACTTGGCCAAGTGCTCTAAACTAGTTTGGATCCAACCCCCTTCCCTTTCCCTGCTCTTCCATGTAACCCTGGACTCCTCCTCACATTTCATTTCTCCTCCAGCACACGACAGATGTTCAGATCAGACATACAAAGGCCTGTGTTTTATGCACAGCTTATTTCTTTTAAATCTATCTCCTTCAGCCACCATTGTCATTTTGTGGGGAAGGTCTCTATCAGAACTAACAGCTGTTTCAACACACAAGCACAGATACTCAAGGATCCAGCAGCAAAAGCAGGCCACTTCTCTTCCATCTCTCAGCAGGGTAACAAGTGGTATTTCAGTTTTGCTTCACATAACTCTGTATCCAGGCATGCTGGCTTTTGAAGTGGGTCATGCCCAAGTCCCACACATATTATGCCTGGCTCTTTTCAAAAGATAGCTCTGACTTGCAGCCACAAGTAAGGGGTGCATAAAAGGATGCTAAAAGGTTGGAACTCTGGAGACTGGAGCACCTCAGGGCAGCACTGCATACATAACCAAGGCACTGAAATGGATTTATTTATTTATTTATGCAAGTCAAATAGGTGATGACAAACAGAAGATTTTTCTCTAGAATTTATCAAGGTGTATTCTATGAAGCCATCTTAAAAAAACAAGCAAACAAACAAACAACAACAACAAAAAAACACCCAGGAAAAATAACCACAGGGAACATGGACACGGAACAGAAATGCTTCTGCCTGCTGAAGGCATGACAAACAATCTGTCTTTCAGGGACTCACATCTCTCCTGCTCCCTACACAAGTGGCCTCCCCAAAAAAACTAATGGAGAAGGGGTTCTTTTCTGGAAGAAGTGACATAAATCAGTCCCTGTACCACTACATATGGAGGTGAAAGGCAGTCTCTAGGGGGAGAGCCACTACACTTCACCTACCTAAAAAGCACATTCCTCCAAAGTCATTTTTGTACTGTGTGACCAGAAACAACCGCCTGCACCTCACCCCTCGTTCCGGCCACGCTGCCAGGCGGAGACAGGCAGGGTGTTCACTCACATCATCTCTACTCCTCCTGGAGTGACAGAAGAGGACGTGTGCTCCTTGCTGGACGAGGAGTCGGTGGTGCACTCAGGCTCTGAGACGGAGTCGCTGCTGCAGGGCTCGCTGTTGGGCGAGGTGTTCCTTTGGGAGGCCGAGTCGGCTGCTCCGGCCGGGAGCTCCCCGTCGCCGAAGGCGTCGCTGATGAACATCCCCTCGTGGGTCAGGTAGGCCACCTCGCTGTCCACCATGCTCTCCTTAGCAGAGCTCTTCTGTAACGTGTCTTCCAGGTCTCTGGTTTTTTGGTTCTTGTCTAGAACCAAGAAAACCACGCTACGGATAGTATTTAACGTTGCCTAGAATGAAATATAACTTTTATTACAAAAAAAACACCCCAAAACCCAGTGCCACAAGCTTGTGCTAGAAAGATATTTTCTTTGTTGTGTAATTAGTATTTAGAGGCAGACCCATTTGTCTGATGGCAACCAATATCTGATGTTTCTGAGACAGGTGAAAGAAACCTCATTTGGAGCAATCTAACACGTACAAAAGCCCTGTTCTAATCCCTAGCAGCTTAGAAGAGAAGTAATAGAGAAAAAGAGGTATCATCTCTTTGTCACTGCTCTCTTTGTTAGCACTAATCATTTTTGCCCTGGATGCCAATATGCACATCTCCTTTCAATCAGAAGGTTGAATTCCACAAGCAAAACCAACATCTTAAGACTTCAAATGGAAAAGCAACTTCATTCCCTTTCATGCCTGAATTGTATGAAGTTCTTTGTAGATGAATGTCTTACCTTTACTCTCTTAAGGAAGATAGTGAATTTTGAAAAAATATTCTTCAGTAAATCAAACCACTGAGGAAAATTCATCATCCTCATCTGGTCTGCAAGCCTAAAAAAAAGAGCAGTATTGAGCAAACAGCAATTGTTTGCTGGCCATGATGACTACTGGCACATACAGGAAAAGAAAACATGCTTTAAATAGAATTGCAAGTATAAGGAAAACTGTGTAGACTTTTACCTGGCAAGCAACAAACACCACCTAAACAACAGTCATGATCAACACAATGCAAGTGGATAGGGGAAGGAGGGATATAGGATTAGGTCATCCTATCAGAAAATGAAAGCTTCACATTTACCCTTTAGTTCTTTCCAGGGCATAATGTTCTCCTCCCTAGGATAAGTATGTGCTACCAACAAGGGACAGTTAATAACATTTTCACAAATCATGTGGGAGAAAAAAAAAGACAAAAAAACCTACATGAAAATACTTTTCTAGTGTTAAAAAGCTGTGTCATTAAGCCCATTTAAAGGCGCTATTTGCAAGGCATTGCAATGAGACTTCCTCTATTCAAGTACAAGTCAGCAGTTTGTGGCAAGAGGGCTGAAAAATCATTGACAGAACAAAAATTAAACCCTGTAATACACAGTTAGGACCCAAGAGCAGGAGACGAAACACTACAGAATGGTGACCAAATATCCAATGTGTAAAAATGACCCTGTGCCCAGTCATTTCCCAGTCTGGGTATGAATTCCATGCAGGTTTTGCAACTCACTTTGCTTTATCAGCTGGACTATTTTTATTATCTTGGGGTAACACTTTGCTGAGTCAAGTGAATCATAAAGCCATAGAAAAAACAGAAGCTGGCAGGGGCCCCTGGAGCTGGGGCCTCTGGAGCTGCCTTGGCCAAGCCCTGCTCAAGGCAGGTCCAATTACATGGGGTTGCTCTGGGTCAGTCAAAGGCTGACCATGTCCCAGAACACAGACTCCACAGCTTCTCTGGGTCTGTGTTCCAGTGCTTGACCAGCCTTCTGAGGAACAGAGTCTCCCTGTGATTCAACTGGAATTCCTCATATTCCACATCGTGCCCACTGCCCTTGGGGCGAACTCTGAGAGGAGCCTGGCTCCACCTCCATCTCTGCCCTGGCACTGGCTTTTGATGGGCTTGGTGAGGTTCCTGATGGACCATTTCTAGGGCTAAAGTCACCTGGTCTCCTCTCTGGATAGCTCCTGTTCTTGATTATGGGGAACTCAAACGCATGTTTTAATACAAAGTCCCAGATTATGGCAACAGGGAATGCTTTCAAGTAGAGATGTATTCAAGAGATATATTCAAGAGATATATGCTTCATGTAGGGAGATTCACAGCATTTTACTATTTATTTCAAAGGTAAATTTAAGGTAACATTAGAACACGAATGAGAAGTAAAACAATATCCACCCAGATGTGGACAAAAGCAGAATCTTAAGAAGAAAGAGAAGAATAACCCTTAATTATAGGGAAATTTAAGCAAAAATTAGAACAGTACATTTATCTATGCTAAAAATCATACTATCCCCACCCACCAGCACCACCAAAAAAAAAAAAATCTGGCTGCATACTTACTTAACAACCACTTCTGTGTCTATTTCTTCTATCTGCGATACCGTATTAACCACACACTGTCAAATTTTAAGGGGGGGAAAAAAAACACAACAAAAAAAATCTTAGCTTCTTTCTAACCACTGCTGAGTGTCATAACAACCACATTAATCCTCAAGTTAAATAAGGAAAAGTAAAATAAGAAAACAAAGAGATACTTGTATCACTTAACAACTTGTTTCTCCAAAAACACACCAAAAAAAAAAAAAAAAAAACAAACAATCAAACATCAACCCCCGTTGTTTCTCTAAAAACACACCAAAAAAAAAATCCAAAAAACAATCAAACAAACCCCACCCCACCCCCCCCAAAAAAAAAAAAAAAAAAAAAAAAGAAACCACCCAAAGCAACTGGTGCATACAAAACTGGCCAGCTTCTTCAGGTCTCCAGTACAATCAATTTTCATTCCAAACACATCTACAGTTCTACAGCCATTTCATTAATCTCTTTTCCCATTACTTTTAAGCCCAAGGTACAAATCAACCCCCCTCAGACTGAAAAAACGCTTTTCTCCCAAATGCCAGTCAATAAATTGGACAAATGAGTAGTAGAGTATGAACTCATCTTGCCTTTAAGCAAGTTTGTACAATCCCAGTGGTGACTGAGGGCTGCCATCTCAAGCTACACAGGTTTTACCTCTGTTCTGAATAGTAGTGGTCAGTACAGAAGCTTCTGAAGAAGAACAGAACCTTTTTCTTGAACTATGCAGTGTGCTCAGTGCTTACAAACCTCTGCTCTTACACTTGCCTGGCAACAGAAACCCACTAAAATTCACTGACCAAAACAGCCCAGCAATGCACTTGAAGAGGAAGCACATTTGAGGTGTGGCAAGAAAAGTTTCCTTTATTACGGAAAAGTACCCCTAAGAGTTGAGACAATGGGCCACCAGACAAAAGCATTGCACAAATCGCACAGGAATTACACAAATCCTGTCTATTTTCCTTATTGAACAGAAATTTACACTGGAATTTGACTAAACATTGTCTACTATTAACCAGAGAGGAAACCTAAAAAACCAGACTTAAATTTCCCAGCAGAATGGGAGAAGCATTTTGAGACTGAGAATGATCAGAAAAATAGGAAGTGCTACCTGTCTATTATATGATCAAACAAAGAATCTGAAGGGAAAAAAAAAGTCTCCTAATGACTGCTGATACAGGCAAGTGAAAAGCCAGTGAAGGCTGCCAGGCAGATGAACAGCTTTACCCTGGTGTTATTCATTATTTCCTTTCTTTTTTTAATTTACTAGCAACATGGGCCTATCCACCTTGTACAACCAGACCAACAGAACCATGGGGCTGCAATGTGAAAGGGATTGGAACAGCCAAGTCTGGCTTAAAACAAAAACCTTCAAATAACAGTATTAAAAATCCAAATCCAAACTTTTAAAAACTAGGTTCCCAACCCAGCTCACAATGCAGCTGTGAACTACAGACGATCCTATGAGGGCAGGAGATACCCAACTCAGCACCTATCTCCCAGCCTTTGAGATACAAATCAGAGGGAGTTCATAGCACATGAGAGCATAACTCTAAAAGATCACCTATCTCTAGGAAAAAACCCCATTCTTACACAGTATTCTTACATATGAGGGAAAACAAGCAAGATGAGTAAAACCGAAAGTACCACACACCACCTAAGTTCAGCCTGAGATCTGTTTCCAAACAGAAGTCATTATGTCACTATACAAATTAGTCAATGTGTTTCCCCCAAAGCAAGAATCTGAATTTTGTTCAATTATTCATTTTAGCTTGTTTTATCAATAAGGTTTTTTGGCTTGAAATACTCTTGGTAAACCACCACACCAATGCAAAAAAGGATTTGGGGCTTAAGTTTTTTTTAAAGGTAAGCACTTCTGCCTTCTCTATTACTTCACCCTGCTCTCTCAGAAATAGGCAAGGATATTTTCCAACCTTTTATCATGTGCCTATGTTAGGTCTGTGTTAACATTAAGGCAAGAAATATTTTCTGTACCATTTGCAGGGAATTCATTTGTTTAAACTGGCAAGTTCTTTGCTTCTCCTTTATGTGTTTACACCAAGAACTCTAGGGTTTTGCTTTAGAGTGTGTTGGGAAGGAGAGGTTTTTAGTCTTAGTGGTTTTGGAGTGTTTGTTTTGTTG
Source organism: Onychostruthus taczanowskii (assembly GCF_017590055.1). Classification (NCBI taxonomy): domain Eukaryota; kingdom Metazoa; phylum Chordata; class Aves; order Passeriformes; family Passeridae; genus Onychostruthus; species Onychostruthus taczanowskii. The sequence continues at coordinate 1,480,658 of NW_024499351.1, forward strand.
TGGGTTTTTAATGAAATGTAGTGCTATGACACAACTCTACTATTTCAGAAAGCCATGTGTTAAGAGAAAGGAAAGTTCACAACAATGTTAATTTTACACAGAAAACAAGGAGCTTATGTTACCTACACCTTCCAAAAGTTATTCTGTAAATACCTCTGTGCTTCAGGGATCCCTTAAGTGTCTGAAAGCTCAGCTGCTCTGAGAGACCATCAGCCACCAAAAAACTTCATCAGAACTGTTATTAATGACTAAAAAAATTACTTGCAAGGGGTAGAGAAAGCTTGTCAGGTACATCAGAAATGTTTGTCTTACCTGTTTAATTATATTCTTTGCAGTAGTAATCATTTCATCACCATATATTTCATAAAAATTTAGCTTCCTTTGTTTTAGAAGTCCAAATACTAGAGATACAAGTCTCTCCTACCAAGAAAAAAGAAAATTAAAAAAAAAAAAAAACCACACATGAAAAATACCAAGGTGAAGACAAGAAACAATTTTAAGAAATTGCATAGCAGTAAGAAAGTTCATGTACCAAGTACACAGTGAACAGCATTTAGGTCAATCCAATTCCTCCAGACTAAGGCCAAGCTTTGCCTATACAAAAAAAGTTCCCTGTGGCAATACCAGCTGAGTCTCTTCCTCCCACCCTTTTTCCTGCCAATTCCTGAATTTGGCTCATTCACAAGTGCTTAAACCTGTGGGTATTCCTAACCATGAGTGAGTTTCCTGATCCTGAGCAAAACTGACACTAAGCACAGCCCAAGTGAGAGGCTGGCACGCTGCAGCACAGAGGGCAAGGAACCACAGGGCAGAAAGGGGAGCAGTGCTACTGCCAACCACTACGTCTCATGAAATGGATTAAACAAGGCTGAACAGGTCAGAGGCTCTAGCAATTAATAAAGAGCCCTACAGGCAAAATCCAGAAAAATCTTTTCTGGGCTAGAAAGCATCCACAACAGCCTAATCTTTGTGTGTTTATGATCTTCAGAGGAATGAGGAATATTTATCTATATATACTGTGAATGAAGCATGTATTCAGGGCAAGCATATGCTTGGTATAAGCACCCAGAAAAGCATGGGGAGACAGAATGAGAACAACATGCAAATATCAGCTTTCATTGCAAAAGTTGAAGTCGATCAGAGTCCATGTTCTTTTCCACTTACATGCTTAGGTTCATGAAGTGAACTCAGTAAACATTTAATCACAGAAAAGAGAACTGATTATTTTGAAAAAATAAAGTGGACCTAGATTGCAGTTCAGAGTTTAATTAGAATTATTTAATCTTATCAAGCACAAAAATAAATGGGCGGGGAGAGGTGTGGATGAGAAGATAAATAGTCTAAAATTATAGTGTTGCTACTAGAGACCTGAGTGAATTAGTTGGTGCTAATTAAGTATGTTAAAGATGCAAACATATTCATGAGACAGTTTGTTGCAATAACAGACATACCTCTTCTAGAATTTGGCAATCATCTTCTAGGGGTCTATTTAAATCATTGCGAGCGTAAGTTGAAAACTCTGCAATCATCATTTTATCTATCAGCTTTTCCAGTTCACAAAGCTGTGAGCCAAGATGCCTAAGAAAAACAGCCATTGAGATATGAGCTAAATAATCAACCTGAAAACGAATCATTAGTTCAGAGCTGAAGAAAATAACCACCCAGCAGGAAATTTCCATTCAATCAACGCTGGCTTAATGGGAGGCTCCAATCGTTCACTCCTCAGAGCAGCTGAAATCATGCATTTTTCAGAGGCACTGTCACCTTACACCAAAACATATGGACTTGAATATTGATGGAGGATAAAATTTGGAAGTAGGGGCTTTTTTCTTTTTTTGGAAGGTGCCAAGAACCTCTCTGCCCAAAGAGGTGAACCAGAACTAAGAATACTCACTGCTTGCCAGCATAAAGGTGCTAATAAGAAGGAACACTTTTTTTGCTTGTTGAGCTCCTTAGATCACCAGTTCTTCTAATTCAAACATTTGAGCTTTTGATGTGATCACAGATTAAATTCACATGACAGGATGGCTTTCAGAGAACATAGGAGTTTTTAAATTTGCCATTTTTTATGCTACTCTAAATGAAAAATATTTTTCCCACGTATGGGAGATTTAGACCATATTTTGCAGACTGTTGTCATACAGAACCACAAGGGAATTTCTCACATCAGAAATGTCAACCACCCTTTAAAAGTGTGAACTTCAGAGATGTCAAATGGCTTTTCAACTTCCACTAACAGCTGGGAACAAGTATCAGTAAAAATCAGACTGCCTTTTCTTTAACAAAAACAAACCCAGACACTTTACAAATGAGAATTAAGTGGAGCTCTGATATTTTAGATAAGCCTAGATACAAAATGGGGGGGATGAACACGGCTTTCAGTCAATGCTGGTGCAGCTGGATTCGTTGCTGCCATAACTTATGACTCCTCCTTGCAGAAACCCACATAGCCAGAGCACTGAGCTGCAGTCCAGGAATCTGGCTGGATCTGAGTTGAGCAGATTAATTTATTTATTTTAATTTCAAGATGACCAGGAATGTACCTGCTTTTGAAATTTTTCAATAGTTCATTGGAATGAACAAAGCAGACATATTTAAAATATCTAATTTAAGCAAAAATAGCTTGTGGAAAATCCAAGCCAGTTGCATCATGGACATTTTAGAAAAAACACAACAGGAAAACACCCCAAAGATAATAATAACCAGAGCTGCAAAACCGACTGCAGGACTAGGAGCCACAACACAAAGGCTCTTACTGAGGTGAGCATGAAGATGCTCCTTGGTACATTATCTCTGTACCTGTGCTGAACTGCACTGAAACACAGCAAAACCTGTCCTCTCAAAACTCACCTACGGAAACACCCAACAACAGCTCCCAGCACCTGCCCTCACCACTTTGTTCAAGAGGTTCTAGTCCCTAGCAGCCACAAAAATCCCTCCAATCTGAAACATTCAGGAACAAGTCAAACCTTAATTCACATTCCACAAAAACACCTTGGTAATTATCTCTTAACAGGTACCACTCACACATCAGATCCTTTCAATGAATACTGAATATAACTCTATCATGGAAAATGATGACTTCAGGGTAAAGCTTGTTTTAAAATACACAAATTAGAACTATTTTTCCATGCATCAGCTATGGAATATATATATTCAAAATATATATTTTCAAAAAATATAAATAAAATAATAAATACATAATAAAAATATATATATTCAAAATACTATAAAAGTGTGGTTTGCCATCATACCTGTGGGGGAAAAACTCCCAAAACACAAAACAAAAAACCAAACCACCCCCCCCCCCCAAACAAACAAAATCACTGTTATCTCCATCACCCCAACAAGGACTGTGAAAACAATGCAGAAAGTGTTTTCACAGATTTTTAAGTTAGTTAACACATCAGCTTTCTCTTGTAAAATTAAAAGGGTTAGAGCTCTAAAACTTTAATGATACCCTATAGTAGCAAGCAGTTACAACTGACACATATCATTAGTGACATTAACCCAGACTAAAGACACCAATGTATTACTTCACACAGCCTTTACAATTTTTTCATTTTTTGCTACAACTAGAAACAAACTGCAATTTTTTCTGCATACAGTATGACAAGGGAAAAAATAATTGATGATTTGAGTAGTTTTCTTACTGCTTTACATTGAATGATTCTGACATGACTCAATTGAAAACACCAAATTTTACAAGCTGCCGTGGCAACACTAAAACAAGACTTTGGGAGGTTTTTTTATCAGATATTTAGTAAAGAAAGCAGCAATTATTTATAAAATGTGTTATTGCTTGAGAAGTATCTTGTTAAAATAAATTGGGTATTTAACTCACTTGACAACTGCACCATTCTTGCTCAGAATAAAGCAAGAAGATACCTTTGCTATTTATTGGGAAAAGCTGAATATGTGCTTGCCACCACTTTTTTAGAAACACAACACTCTACTGAGAAGTTTTATCAAGACTTCCATCTTTCCACTGCACATTATTTCTTCACAAAAGCTATATACACAGGCCACTGTGAGATTTGGAAACTGCTGGGCTTCTCAACTGCACTTGCATTTCTGGTGGGGTACATGACTTAGGTAGCCTTTAACTCACCTTTGTGAGCCTTTACTGTCCAAAGCAGAGAGGACATTTCCCACACACATCACTGTCTGTAACTACCAAAACAACCAGCTAAGCTTCACTCACAGAAATTATTCTTTATAGACAAGATGATTATCTAAATATGTTCCACACCTGAGAGTAATTTTGAAACAATAGCATATTCTTGGGACATCATGTCAATCAATGACAAGAGAATGGCAGTCTCTGCTGACAGAGCACACAGGTTACCCAGCTGAAAAATACAGCTGATTCTGAGTGATGCTGTCACAGGGCTGTAAAACTGCACTGACTTGTCACCAAGGTCAATACAAAGGTGACTTGGTCAAGGGCTGTGCACCAGAATCAAGGGGTTGAAAGCAGGAACACTAAAGAGGACCAACTGCACTGAGGCATCTGAAAAGAGACAAGCTACACTTTTTAGATGGTCTTACAGCAACTTTACCCCAATAATTTATTACCTCTTCAATTTTTTTTTTCATTTTTAATACTTTTTCTAGGACATTTTCCTGAGATCTTTTCTACAGAAATTTTTTTTCCAAACTAGCTAGAAGATGTGTTAGGAACTTGACAGAAGAGATGGACAAGAGCAGTAACTAGATAAAGTTCTGAACATTCATGCTGCAGGTACTGAGCAGCAATCATGCTTCCATTATGCAAGTTGTGGACCACTGGGCTACAGGAACCACACAACCTCTAAACAAAGCATCCCTCACCCAGCATTCACTCAGAAATCTTAGCACACAGCTCCTCAGCTGGCTGATGCAAGCCTTGGAGCTGACTTAACCACACACTGCTTCTGCCACACTGGCAGCTTTGCATGCACCACTTTTAAAGTACCTATATCTTATGATAGCTTATTTTACATCAGATAGAAGGATTCTAGTGTGTTAATATTCCTGCATGTTCCTTTAACAACTCCATCCCAGGTCAGCCACTAAAGACATGAGTCCAAGGATGCATCCCTGGGATGCTGCCTGCAGGAGGATTGCAGACCCCCACATGGAAAACACCTCTCAGCTACAAGCCATGCAAGATCAAAGTCCAGCCACAGCTTTGCTCTCATCTCTGCACCTCTAAAACATCTGTAAACCAGAACAGAGGACAAAGCATTTGGATGTCAAAAGTTCATCCCACTCCAAAAAAACCCCACCCCATCTCTGGCAAAGGCATTAGTCACTCTGCTTATGCCACACTTACATTTTATACCTTCTGTATTAGGTCCTCTAAGAATGAATGAACAAAAGTGAACAAATCCCTTCAGCCAACACAATGTGCTCAACACATTCCAGCTCTGCTCACATTTATCTATCTCCTACAGGGTTACCTACCGGAAACTGTGAATACCTTGAAGCTCTTGCTGTAACACCTCTTGTGTTGTTGCTATCAAATCCAAAGCTCCAACATACTCTGAAGTGGAGAGCAGCAACTGTACTGTGGGCTGTGTTTGGTGTACAGTAGCCATTAACTTCAGTTTATTGTATGCTTTTATACAGTTATTTCTGGTGAGTGACAGTCTTAAAACTCGAAGGGATCCTTCACACATTACTTTATCAATTTTAGAGATTTTCTCTCTAAGCAATTTTACAGCCTGGGAGGTTTTCCTGAGGTAGTCCTGCAACTCATGCTGAGAGGTCATTGCATGAAAAAATGCTTCTGAACGGAGAGAAATCTGATGAGCAATATTGACTTCCACGATGTCCAGATAATGGCTCAGCTGGGAAGAGGAGGGAAGAGGGAAAACCAGCATTATTGTTATGACCTGGAAGCTTTATCACCATACAAATACAATAAATACAGAGTATTTATCTCATTGTATCACAAGGAAATTTTGCTAATAAAAGTTAAATCCCTTTGTCACTGTGGTTTAGTAACTTCTTTTTAAATTAACTCAAAATCACTGTGGGAAGACTGATTTGATGCCTTTCCTGCTTGAAAATAAAAAGTTAGAAAAGCAAATAAGTCTAAAATACCCAAAGTTTTGTACCACATGGTTGCACACTGGCCACAGAATATGGACAATAACCAGGAGACAGCTCTGGATACTGGCTTGCAAGCAACAGTACATATAGGCAGATAAGCTACGAAATTTGACTCACTGAAGCTGCTAAAGGTGCAGCCACTATATTTAATGACACACCACTGGAATGGCTCTGCTTATTTTAAAAGCTGTAGTACCTTCTTTGTACAAAAATTTCCAGGGTTTCTCTGGCTGCACTTGTACTTTTGCCAACCAGCTGGAATTAGGACTAAACCTATTTCCTGTGTGCTGGCACTGGGATTCCCAGAGACAGAGTACACCTACATGTTCAGAACCTGAAATTCAAATTCTCTATGTCCAACAGTTACCAGACCACTGTGCTGGTCTGATTCTTTCACTGTAATAGCTCTGTGTTTTGGCTTAAGCTGAATATGCAAACTCAAAGGACTGAGGCCTTAGGATGCTCATCTGAATGTTAATACTCAGATGACCTGGTTTCTCAAGAGGTGCCAAGCATTCAAACTTCCTGCTGAATTCCAAAAGGCCAACCAGAGATGGAAAGGAAATCAGCTGGAGAATGTCTCCTTCTTGGAGTTATTTTCATACTGCTTCCCACGGATACACTAGGGATTTATACAATATACAAACCCACCCTTTTTGTTCACATCTAATTTAATCAGAAGCATCTTCCACCAACCAGCTGTGACACACCTAGCCACGGGGAAAGCCAAGACAGACTCTGACACAGGGATCAGAGAAAGGGCTATTATATTTATATCATTGTACCAATTAGATGCCCCAAGTCCCTTCGCTATGCTAAACAAGGTAGAACAAACAGAGCAAACAGCACCTGCCTCAAAAAGCTTACAGACCCAATGTAGGGCAACACATGGATGGAGGTACAGAAGAAAAAACCATGAGGAAATTTTTGAAGTAGATCAACGGCAGTCCAAAGTATCTTGCTTAATACAAGGTTTTCAAAATCCTGTTGGAAAATGGTGCCTGGAGCTAGGGACAATTATGGCAGAAGGGTGCATATTTACATGTGGTAAGTGTAAACCTCGTGCAGTTCAGAGGCTTTAAAAAGTAAAACAACAAATGTGGGCTCATTTCATGTGAAGCAAAGTTTTCACTCCTCTGCATCAGTGAAGGCTCTAGGTCTGCTTCAGCTCAAGTCCTTTCTGAGTGTCCGTGCTGCTTCCAGGCACATTTTGGGTATTTCACAGCATATGCCAGACACTGCTTTTTCATCTTCAGACAGCAACTGCCCCAAAAAACTCCAAAGAAGCCTTCCTCCAACTTTAGATGTGGAGCACAACCTAACAAACCTTTGAGTTACCCTCCAGCAGAGCCTGTCACTTCTTCATGAGTTGGCAGGAGAGCAGGAAGACTAATTCTCAAAAATTTGGAAACACCTGCCAGACAATCTCATGCAATTTTTTCCTAAGGTACCTCATTTTTTCCTAATGCACCTCACTACTCAGATTTTCTAAAAGCATTTTATGGGCATTTGTACTGTAAAGATGACTCATTATGAGATTTTCTATATTATGACTACATAACTAGCAAAAAAAAATAAAAACAACCAAGAGACTTCTGTTTCCAGTATGAAACAAACCACTCTGCTTTCATGGTCACCTTTGTGAAATGCAAAAACAGATCAGTGCAGACAACAAGAAAAGTAAGAGGAATCTCCTAAAACACAAACACCACAGGATTTTGTATTGCTTTTAGCATAGAAACCACAGTGCCTTGAATCTGAAATTTTCCTGAGATGTTGGCAAGTAACAGTCTGATACAGTGTACATACAACCTCTGCAATCCAGCTTTCCCTTCTCAGGGAACTGCTCTTCCTCCCTAGAAAACTACTCCACACCTCTGAAGTTCTCCACATATAGCTGTTTCAGTAAGTTACAGCTGTTGTGAAAAGCCAGTTTTTACATCATACACAGATTCTTTTTTTCCAGATTTGACAGATTTACTGAGCAGGGAAAAAAAGTTCTCTTTCAGTAGGACACTTCCTGCATGATTTACTAAAAATCTGCATCCTTCTATAAAATGAGAGAAAGCAAAGCCCACAATGATGTCTCAAGAAACACTACACAGCAGCAGCCATGGAGTTCCTTTGCAGGATCCACCAGCACTGATGGATAACCATAACTTGTGTCAAAGTTGTACCTTTTCTTGAAGTAACTTGGAGGAAGCTGCATCACGATTTCCTTTTCCACCAGCGGTACTAAAATGAGACCATGGTAAAACGGCATTAAATGTTAAGGAATCTTCCAAGGCAAAATCTGGTTTCATAAAAATCTGAAACAGAAAAACAAAAGAAATAAATGTGCCTCACTCACCCCGAAATTTTTTGCCCCAGTTAAACACATTTCCTGTCTCATTAAGCTAACAAAGACCTTATTTGTTGATTTCAACATCCAGATTTTCATTTATCCAGGCAAACATTCCTGGATAGAAAACATTCCAGACCTTACAACCAATGTACTTTAAAAGCTTGTGTGATCTGACAAAGTCATATCCTCCTGAAAGTGGAAGTCACAGCTCCAAAATTACATATGGATTCCACCATGTGAGATGACCCAAACACCCTGAGTGTGCAAACATAGGCAGCTTTGAAGTGCAGGTGGGTCCTCTCAAGGATCTGAGCAAAGCTTCTTCACTAACAAGGGCATTCTGCTGCTGATCTGCTCATTCCTGGGACCACAGCTCCCCCCAGGCTGATCATCCAGCTGGCTGTCAGGGTGCAGCAAGTGTTCCCTGGGAGGGAGCAGAGCCTCAAGCTGACATCCTTCAGACAGGATGTAGCAACTGTGCTGGGCACAGGAAGAGTCAGTAACATGTAACATCAACCACACCTCCTGGAGAACTATTCATCTAAAATTCTCTCTGGTAACATTATTTATACTTGACAAAACCTTGAGCTTACAGGCAGGCAGTAGAACCCTCTTGCTTTTATTTATGAAATGTAATTTTAAAAGGTTCAATGCAGACTGCAGCATCACACCACACTCAAGCATTCTTGTTTCCTCGACTTTTAACACTGCAGTGACAGCTACTCAAGCTGCAGCCTACATGACTGGCACAGAGATGCTGACTTTGTATTAATACTCTGACTTCTTCCTGTACCTATAAAAACATTATTCAGACTAAAATGGAATCTGGAGCTGTGCCTTTTGTCAACCTGACACAAAAATCCACATCATGTATGCTCCATGCTTACATGCTAGAGAGCTCTGATCAAGGATTCAAGTAGTTAAACCTGATGCTGAGTGGTACACTAGCAATATTCAAGCTTTTCTCAAACTCTTCACAAAGAGAAGTTTTCCTTTCCTCCTAGACTGGCTACTTCTGCTCAGCTCTGAGGTCTTAACTTCATTTATTTAAAGATGAATAAAATAATGGTATTTGTATCATACTTGAAGAGAAAAACTGAGAACATGGAAACAGTAAGAAAAAAAAAAAAAAAAAAAAAAAAGAAAATTATCCTTACTCTTTAAATTCTGAGCACTACAGATCCTGTTGAGAATTAACCCAAGTCATCAGTGAGGACAAAACTTCTACAAAGAACAGAGCACATGCATATATCCAACACTTTCTCACGTGAGAAAGCCTTACAACAGCTCCAAGTGCACAGAAGCCATACCTTAGGTACTTGTTCCAGATCTGTCCTGGATTTATCTAAAATTAAACAAAACACAGGTAGTCATTAATGAGCAAACAACAGGAAACAATTCCCTTGAACAAGTGAATCCCATGAAGAAGTTTTCAAGACAATGATGCCATATTCCTCACAGAGGGAGAACAGGCTTACAAACTGAAATGAAACTTTCTGACTGAACATGAGAAGAGTCTTGATGACATAAGGACAGTCAAGCATTGGAGCAGGCTGCCCAGAAGGGCTGGGTACTTTGGAGATTTTATGGATATATATTTGTAGATATTTTCTGGAGATTCCTATTTTTCTTGGTAAAGCTTTGAATGGCTTGGTCTGACCTCACAGCTGAACTGGCTTTGAGATGGCAGTTGCACTAAAGGCCTTCTGAAATCCCTGCCAACCTGAAATATTCTGATTCCTTGAAGTACTCTTTTGTCCTTTGCAGTTCAGGTCTCATGCCCAGACTACTCAAGGGAGCTTGCACTTGGCTGCTTTGGCAGTGTCAGTATTTGCCATACAAAGCAATCCACTTAGCACTTCACATTCATTAGTGCACTAGCAAAGGCCAGTAAAAGGTCCTTCTAATATCATCCCAGTTTTAATGCCTCAGACTGAAGCTGCCCACATAATCACTTTTGCACAGCACTTGGAGACTGGATGCACAAAGACTGGCAATAAGGATGAAAAAGGGCTCGGGCCAGAGTCCCAAGCACTGACCAAGCAGCACAGCAGCACTAATTCCCATAGAGTATGCTGACCTGACAATTGCAGAGGGTGAGAGAACTGAGCTAGGAAAAGAGTTAATTCATTATATCCCAGCAGAACTTGAAGAAAAGGCAAATTCAGACTTTGAGGTTCAGCCAAAATCCCCTGTCCCACTCTTACTCATTACTTTAGTGGGCATTGTGAAGAGGGGGCACACTGGAGGACAAAAATGTTCAGGAATTTAAAAGCAACAGGCCCATATCTCTGCTGGACAGTCTGCACAACCCTGACAAACATGGCAAGTGCTAACCCAGCATCAGCTCCCATATTGCTCTCTTTGGTTTTTACTTCATTTGTCTCTTACTTTATTTGCATCAAAGTAATAAAAGCAACCTCGGAATCACCCTGCTGTCCTCAGCCTTTGGACAGACCAGCTCTTACAGGAGTGAAAGGCTAAGTCTTGTGGGATGGAGTTAGAGGAAGACAGGAAACAATAACAGCAGAATTTACAGATAATCCAGCTTATAGATGCTTCAGTCTACCAAATGATGCTTCTGCTAAGAACTGTCCAGCTACACAAGGAGCTCCCAGTTACTTTGGTGATAGTAACTGTCTCTTTTTAAAAACACTCAGACTCTTTTAAGATGGATTAAAGTAAGACTGAAGAAGGCACTTTAATTTTGCAGTATGCAGCACAGGCAGACTCATTCTGGAACAGCTACTCCAAAGTAACACCAATACAGAGAAACCCTGAGGAAGGGCTTCCTTTTGCACAGAAGAGGAGGAAGAAAGTCAGCAGAAACAACTTGATCAGAAGGAGCAAACTAATGAATCCTTATTACTGTATTACCTGTAGACATTGATATAGGTAAGACTTATCAAAGAGATTGATAAACGAACCTTTTTATGCTGATGTTTTTGAGAAAGTAAATTAAAATAAATAATAAAAACTTTCTCCAAGTTATGAGTGTTTCTTTTACGCATTTTTTTCTTTTCTTTTTTTTTTTTTATTTTGCCCCTTGCCTTCCTTCCTGTCTAGTTTCCTATTAGTTAAACTACTTCCATGAAGTCCTGAAATTCAGCCTTCACACACAGGTTTGAGCTCCCCAGCACAAGGCAGATCCAGACATACTGGAATGAATCATGTCAAGAGCCATGAAGATGATTAAGAAACAAGGAGGAGAGACTGTTTAGACTGGAAAATCCCAGGGAAGGTCAATGTGCTTAAAGACCTGATGAGGGGGTGCAAAGAACACAAAGCTGATTTTTCTTAGTGGTGCCCAGTGCCAGGATAGGAGGCAATGGGCAGAAACTGGTACATGAAAGATTTCATTTGAACACGAGGAAGTATTTTTACTGTGAGGGTGGTAAAACACTGGAACAGGTTGCCCAGACAGATTGTGTCATTTCCATCTGTGAGATTCACAACCCAACTGGACATTGTCCTCCCACAGGTGGCCCTGGCTTGAGCAGATGTTCTAGACTAGATCATCTTGAGATATAATTTCCCACCTCAGCCATGGTATGACTCTCACGGCAGAGATACATAAATTGCACTGCAGTTCTTCACCGAGAAGCCAACATGTGATACAAATTTGATGCAACAGTTTCAATGGATCTTTAAATAAAAAGCAGTTAAAGAAAATACTACCAACAACCTGTCACAATTCCAAGCATGCCAATAATAAGTTTAAAAGCAGGTATCACTAACATTTTGACCTACAAAATGTCAGCAGTGGTCATGAATACCTCTCAGCCTACCACATATGAGTTTTCAATTCTTGTTTCAAAGAAATCATCAGCTATTATTGTACATGAAGATCTCAAGCAAGTAACAGAGACAATTAGTACATTATAGAATCAATGATGAGTAACAATCATAACACTTGCAACTGCTGTTATAACATATGGATACAAAAAGACACCACTTTTTAATGACTAAAGGAGGCTTTGACTGTACCGTGAGTGTGTAATAGTGTCCTGTCAAAGGTATCTTTAGGAGTACAAATATTCTTGCACCTTTCATGAACCTTCTCTCTCTGTGGAAGAGAAAAAATATTAAATAATTATTCTGATGCTTAAAACCCAGATTTTTTTTCATTTGAAGCAAAACATTCAGTGAAACACAACTAAATTATGCAAAATAATTCTGGCAAGTTCACAGTATTTTCTTCCTCTTATAAGTTCAGATGAAGTTTGTCCAGGTGAAAGGTACTAAAAACTTCAGCCCATATGGATGTGTTAGTTTTTTCCTGTATCTTTACATCTCAAGAGAAAATGAACACAGAAGTTATTGAAGAGGTGTAATAACTTCTCTACATAATGATACACAATCACAGATCAACTGTAATTACATATACAAACACTTATTTGCTGACTAATCCAGGAAGCACACTAACACACAAAGAATCCTTTTTCATTGCTAAATCAAATTGCATGAAAGTAGAAATTACTTGCACATATTACTAATGAGTACCTTGCTGAAACCACATATCTTGTTTCATCATGCTGAGCTTCAAATTTTAAACACCACCAGAGACCATAGTGGTGATAAATTAAGTTTCTAAAGAACACCAATGTTAACTAGATTTCTGCAAGAAGCTACATCACAGCTCAGGTCCCAGTTTCAAAACCTCCCTTCATTTAGCAGCCACTGCATGAAGCAGTAATTTTAAAGGATGAAATCTTAAAACATTTTAAATACTGAATATGTGAGTTAAAGGCAATAGTTCAGTTGTAGTTCATTTATAGACAATTCCCTTCTACAGTCTTTAACTATAATTACACAAGTAACATTTCCTGCAGCTAATTCTGAACCAGCAAAAAAAAGAAGGAAGTTACAAACCAAGGAAGCAGAGAACAGCAGGAGACTTCTACATGTTCTTTCAGTTAAAAAAAAAATACTACATACTTACTGACACTTGTATTTTAAGAGATTGTAGAAGTCTCCTACTGGTCCTGGTGTCCTTAGGTGTAGCTTACACTTCCCTGTTGCAAAAGAAATCACCAAGACAATAGGCCTCTTTATAGTTTAAGAAGTTAATGTATAAATGTTTCAATGTTTAGATTCAAGACTCCTAAAAAATACTGCCAACCCTTGCAGCATGTAGTCATTTGATGCAAAGGTCTGAGAATGCTACACTGCATTGTAGAGCCCAATCCTTAAACAATCCTTACAGGGAAAAAGGATTAACAACCAGAAATAATAAATATGAACTGCAAGTACTCAGTACTCAGAAACAGAAGTCAAAAATAACATGAAATTGCCTCAGGACAATTCAGAGAGCATTTTCCACATGATAGGTTCTGAGATTATAAAACCAGAAATGTCTAATGAAAACCCAAACAACACTGAAAAAGCAAATAAATTATCAACTAACTTTACAGCAGGCTACTAGCCAGGATAATCTAATTAGAAGAAGCATCTCTTTCTGGTTCCTAGGACTATGTGCACCTAACTGGGAGTTCTTACCGGAGTGATTTCCTGTTGGTATAATGCAAAATGTTCCTTGGTGATCTGTGGGAGGTAGAATGAAGGCGTGACTTCAGTGTCCACAAAGTCCACTCCCCATGTTTTTGTAAAGAAATCAGATTCCCTTTTTGCTAACCTAGGATCATTTAGTGCTGCTGGGAGATTGACTTTGGAATGATAAATAGTCCATCTTTGCTGATCCACAACTAGAGATGGGCTGTCATGTAAGTTATTAGGATTGCCTGCAGCACAAAAGACAAGACAGTTTGTTAGTGTGAGAAACAAAGCTGTAAGGTTTTGCTAAAATGTGGTTCTTAAGCAAACCATATTTTACCAATTACATACTGATTATAATTATCTATACAAATGACCAATGATATTCTCCTTCTGCAACACTTCACCCTGCATTTCTTCCATAAGATTAACCAACTCAAGTTTTGAACACAGAAGTGGTGTACTGACACTCATTAAACAGACTTAGCTCAACATTAGTTTCTACTGAAGAGAAAAAGATTCCAACCACAAACATATTTCTAATTACCTGAACCTGATCAGAATGACAGCTGCAATTTGTTAACATTATATGTTATAATTCTTAATATCCCATCCCACCTACTCCTTTGTGTAAATTAAGCCTTAGTGCAACACAACAGCTGGAACCATGACCAAAATCTGGTTTAACAACAGCACCAGAGACTTAGTACTACAGATTTGTTTCTTCCTTCAGACTTGCTTCAAGGTCACTTGCTTCTTCCTGCAGAAGGGGTAGGATGTCTCCCAGAATGAATGCAGTCAGGCTCCAAGCACACTGGACACATCTGCTACCAGCTGTGTCAGACTGCACCCTCTTCTTACATGGAGTATGGATCACAGCTGTAATGTGGAATGATGCAAGCAAAGTCCCACCTACAATGGGGATATCTTAAACGAGCTGCAAATAGTCTCTCCTATTGCTCCAAAAGGGACATTGGGTGGTATAAAAAAGAATCACAGCATGCTTGGAAGTAAGACTATGGCTTAGTCACTACACCCATTATGCAAGAAATATTGACTGGATAGCTGGCAGCGGTTCAGCAAATTGAGCTGCTTTCTCCCTCTCCCTGCACACCTGCATTACCTGTGGGTTCCTTGGGACACACGTCCGGCAGGGCCTGCACAGGGCGAAAGCGTTTCGTGGCATCCGCTTCTTTTTTAAAGAAAGCATCACTGCTGTTCGACTGAGGCACTGGTGAAGAACTGTGGCTTGATGCCATTGCATAAAATCACCACTTGATAAAAGCTAAATAGGAAACAATAGATATCAAGGCTTTAGTAAAGCTCTGGGGAGACACTGTATCAAAACAATGACACTCCAGCACTGTTTTTAACGGCAATACTTCAACTGACACATTTCAACAGCAGGAGAAAGTTTATTTGAAACACAAAAATAAAAGGCAGAATGTAACTTCGTAGTCTGTTCCTCAGACACCTGTAGGTTTGGGGGACAGCCCGTTCTTATGCACAGCAAGAATAAAATGCTACATTTGGGGGGAAAAAAAAAAAAAGCAAGTCTTTCAGGCACTTCTTCCTTTCTTGCCATAACTATTGCAGCCACAGTGCACACATTCACAATAGAATTTCCTCTCAAATATCAGGAAACCTTGTACTTGAATCAGGAAAACTGACAATTCAACTTTTATGGCTGCCTACTAAAAGTACAGTTTATTCCAGCATAATGTACTTGCATAGAGAAGACAAATCATAGATCAAAAAGTTCCAGATTAAGGAAAGTCCCACTAATTTTCAGTTCAATTTTAAGATCCCAGTTTAAAAATAAATAACCTTAAAAATTCTCCACCAGGGCAGAACTTAATGAGTTCTGTCCATCTGTAAACAAAGCTGCATTTCCATCAAAGTATCAGACAGTAGTACATTGCACAACTATTAGAGGTTTGAGAATTTATTAAAACTGCACAGCTCAAGGAGTGCCTGTTCAAAGGGACTCATCTGGATCCTTGCCTTTAAGGAGAAATTAAACACATCTAGCAAGATCTTAGCATTTAACTACTAACCCTTAATGGACACTTAAATTACTCACTACCCTGTGAAGGAGCACAAAAAGACTAAAGGCCAATTTTATCTTCAAGTGCTAAAGCAGGCACCAAGGGGTGGCTGTATCTCACCCTGTCGCCTTCCAGCGGCATCACATATACATGAATCTCATTTGGAAAAGGAAAAGAACAGGCTCTACTTCGGCTGAAAGTGTCCTACAAAACAATTCTAAAAGAGATGTTCAGCTACAACAGAGCATCCCAATGAACAGGTCCATAGCAAGGAAAATTTACTAGAAGACAGAGAATGGGAAGAGTCAGAAGTAGTCAGAAAAAAAACTTTTCCAGACAGCTGACAGATCTCCCTTAAATATTATAAAGTATTCATCTCCCTCCCCCCAAAAGCCCCACAAAACCCTTTTTCTCTACTACTTTTACTGCTTATTTCTTCCCTTGACATTTCCAAAGTAACTTCTTCATTAAGCTCTTCTCAAATGTTTTGGGGTGGCTTTGTGAAAAATCTAGCATATGATGATAAAACACTTATTTTAGCATTCTTAAAAAACACATTCAGTGCTATGTTGCCGTGACCAGTCTCCTAAAGGCATACAGTAAATTTATCTGCACTGGAACTGCTTCAAAGTGCTGTATTTGCAGTTTTTCTCCTGAAAAAGCCTCTGTAATATGAGCCACAGTCTGCTCTAGTCAGATGTACGAGCAACTCAAGCAATTTGTAGAAAGCACTGAAATCTTGTAACTCTTGCAAGCCTTTCTCCCTTCCCCACAATGAAGCACCATCTAAAAGAATTGTCTAGGATATGAATTGTCTCAGCTGCATAAATCTGAGTGGAGAAAATGCTATCTGTGTGATGCTAGCCAAAGATTTAAAACAAATTTCAAAGACAAGTTAAACTGAAGAGTAGCTCGACACCTCAGCATTTCAAAAACAAGCTTGGCCTACTCTTGCACAGGTATTTTCATTACTTATCACCATGAAATATTTACTGACAAATCTTAAAATAGAAAGGAAAGAGTACAATAAAATACCAGTAACCTTCATACTGTTGAGTGGATTTCAACAAGATATAAGGCTTCATAGGCAGAGGCCTTCTTAAGTGGCACGCAATCGGATGCTGTACTAAATTATTCATAGCTAGCAGCTATTCTAGTACCCTCATAAGTCAGGACCTTATGGATAATTAACCCAAATGAACAACCACATCTGCACAGGAAAAAACTCATCTCTGTACTGCCCAAAACCAGGCATTCCTCAAAATGCAATCCTTAAATTGACCAACACAGTATAACCTCAGAAAGACAAAGAAAACTGGACAATAGTACCTGAATTAAATCCACATTACAAAGGAATATGTGCCAAGCCCATATAAAGGCAAAAAACCTGCCCTACACTCATCTCTGTACACTAACCATACCCACAACTGAAAAACTTTAATTTGTTCACCAACAGAACAGCAGCTCCTTGTGCTCCACTACTACACATTTTATAGACAAGTGAATCTATAACTAGTCCCTAAATCAACATTTTAAAATACACAATAAACAAATTTGCTGATTTAAACATACCAAAAAAAATGAAACTCAATGTTAACACAGAACAAAACTTCTGAAGAGTACTTTAACTCATTCAATTTTCCATGCAAGTGAAAGGCAGGTAAATGGAGTTAACTGCACTAACTGTGCAAAATGACAGGCAGGTAAATGCAGTTAACTGCATTAACTGTGCAGAGTGAATTATGAAATGCTGAGTCCCCTGAGTCTCTTACTTAGAAGAACATATGGCTGTAGTAAAAATATGTGACTGTGTAGCTTCATGACATGAGTGTTTAAATTATATACAATTAAAATGGGTTAGATCAACTGTGTTGTCTCCAGTAATCACCATAATTTACTCACATTTTGTCTAGCAATGTGTATTAAACTAAGGCAATTTAAAAAAACGTTTAGAGGTTAGACACAAAAGCAGTGATAGAGCCTGGAACACTGGATTATTGCTCTACTTGCAACCCTTCAATATATTACATCTATTTGGTATACACTGTATTAATTTCCTTATTTAAAAAGATTATATCAAATTACACTGTCACTGTAATGATTCAATACCACTGAAGTTAAACTAAATCAGCCACGGCAACAATGAAAATAGCTTTGATGATCTGAATTGACAGTATTCCTACAGTCTGAGCACACAAAGAGTTGTATTTCAACTTACAGCCTCCTCTTTAAAAACATTCTTGTTCAGTAACATGCTCAGCAAGTACAATATGACACAGCTGTACAACACAGCATGGAACAAAACACTGTGGTGACTGATGAGAGTGAGAGCCACACGCTTGGATACTGCACAGTCAGCGAAAGAGCAGCTCTGTGAGCTAGCACTGCATTAATCACATGAGGTTATTTCTGAGATGACTGCGCTGTGACTCTTGAGTTTCAGCTGTTGGAAGAGAGCACAACAAACAACAAAGTGTATTACTCAGAAGTAATTGCATAGGGTGGTTGTAACTCTGGAGAACGTGCTTGTTTTTCTAACTATCAGGACTTGTACAAAAGTTCTTCAGAAACTGCCTTCTCATATTCTGAGTGTAATTATTCATGCTTTGTTTTTCCAGTATCATTCAGAGAATCTGCTCTCCAGATTTTATTTCAGCTTTAAAAATAGTGACACCTAAGAAGAGACACTCAGCACTCGGGGGGAAGAGCCCTCAGGGCTCCAAATGAACATGCAACACTGAGCAAGCTTTCCTTCAAGTATTCCCCACTGTCCACAAGAAGCCACACTTGGACACCAGCAGGCACTTTTCAAGGGATATGCTCTGCATCCCAAAGGTAAGGCAGGAGAAGTTTCTCTGTGAACACAAATGGCATGCTAAAGTCCCAGCTGCTTGTCATGGCTTTGGCAACAACAGAGTGAAATTAAAATATTTCAAGCACTCTTCTGGCTACCCAACATGCTTTAGAATAGAAAACTATCAGAAATCACCCGCAAGCCAAGTTGATATTTATTAAAGAAAAGTGTATCTGAAACATAACTAAAGGATAAAAATACACAAGGGACTCCTTCCAGGACCTCAACAGCTAATAAATGGCATACTGTTACCACCCGCAAGCCAAGTTAAAGCAAGATTTTGCACCGTTTCTAGAAGATCTGATAAATACCAAAGATATTTATTAAAGAAAAGCATATCTGAAATGTAACTAAAGGATAAAAATACACAAGGGACTCCTTCCAGGACCTCAACAGCTAATAAATGGCATACTGTTATTGGCCTAATAAATTTACTCTGCCCTCAAAAGTTGAGCTTTCCCTCTGTATTATTACACAGCTCAAAATCAGCAGGATTTCACCCTGTAACAGGGAAACCATGGTATGAGCAAAGTACACAGTACCTTTGTAAGACAATGTGAGCCAGACTGCACTAGTGCAAGCTTTCACTTTTTTTTCAACCAGCTAATTCCTCAGGCTGAAATTTCCAGGCTTGTCCCTGGTGCCCTGAGACAGACACCCCTGCTGCAGCAGGGAAGCCAAGGTTAGCTTGAAGCAGAAACACTTAAGCAGTTTCAGAGACTGAGGTTAAAGCTGAGGGAGCTGTTCTGCTAAGCCAAGCTCTTTCTGAACACCTACTTCCACCCTAGGGTTTCAGAGGAAGATGATGACTGTCAGGGCAGTGACAAGACCAGAGTCAGAGGAGAGCTGCGACTTGTCCCCATGGCAAGCCACCTACATTTGGAGCACGCTCCAACATAAAACCTCTTCACACAACTTAGAGAGGAGGCCATAGGAGCCTGGCCTTTCTGAGAGCACAATAAATATATTTGTATTCACAAAAAACCCACCCCATTCTGCAAACCCCAACAGTATAGTATCCCCAGTCTCATGTTCTGACACTGAGGGTGTACCTTTTCTGCAAAGTTAGCATGACTGATGACCACCCAGGTTTAGCCTTTTTGGGATGAAATCAACCCAACAAGGAAGCAATGTATGAGTTATCTGCATTTCACATCAGCCCTGCTTAGCCACACATGCTGTTATGCTCCAGAAGATTCTGTAATTCCTCACACTGTGCTACTTCCCCAGCAAACTGCAGAATGGGGACTGTGGAAAAGCAAAAGCACTTGAACAGCCCAAAGAGTAGTGCCACCACCCTCGCCCTGAATTGTCTCTTTCACAAGAACATCTCAAAACACTCTCCTCAAACAGGGAAAGAGGCAAGAAAAAACAGTAGTGACTCCACAGAAACAGAACAGCTGCATCTCCCCTGCAAAGCACCACGGGTAGCCTACAAGGCCAGGATAAAACAACATCTGACTTTCATATTATCACATTTTGTACTGGTTTCTTTTGCCCTTCCCAGCTGTAGCCACAGGAACAGCAGATTAAAAAAAAAATTAAAAAAAAAAGCTTTAGCAGAGTTTCATTTCTTTAAACACAGGAATAAGATCCTCTGAAAAGAATTACCCCAAAATGTCCCATCACTGAATAATGTCTTGTTACATAAAATAACCCACAAGTGTAAACATTTTGTCAAAAACTGGAAAGCAATTTATCTCCTTTTAGACAAACTGTCTGGAAAGTAGTATTTTGCTTTCATTCAGGTACCAAATAAACAATTACACTAAACACTTGTGATGTACCCAGTGTAGCAAATATACTTCCTCTCACCTGGAAACCCAACCTCCCAATGTTGAACACTAATTTGAAATCAGAAGGCAGATTCTGTGCTGAAGAAAGAGACCTACCTACAGCTATTTAGGTCATTATGCATCCAGTTCTTCCACACCAGACGTGTGTCAGAATCATTCAGAAACAATCATCAAAGCAGTAAAATTATGTGTCAGAAAAGGCCTTGTGGTTAATTGCCCACACTACCACACAAGATGAGAATCAAGTCTCTTTGTACCTTTTTTCCAGGCATCAGCATTACAGTGTGCATTATCCCCTTGGAAAACAGTGGAATACGAGCATCTTACAGAGCTCCAGAGAGGTCCACACAGCTAAACAAAGACCAAGGAGCCCCAGCAGGCATTCCTTCTACAAGTCTGTTAAAAGTAGAGACTGCAGAGCATTGACATGTGGAGAAAAGGGAGAAGAACTGCAGCAGCCCCAGCAAAAATCCCAACACCAAGGTGCTGATGTGACAAAAGGAGTCCGACAGATGTTCACGATTGCCTGTACAGCCCCTCTGCTTACCATCTTCAGCAGAACTAGGCTCCTCATCAGAAAATAACTTCCTAAAAATATGAATTTTCATGGGAATCACGTCTTTCCAAAGCCTTACCCAAGTTCTGAACTGCAAGTGGCTATGAGGGGGTCAAATAAAAATATTTCACAGTTTGACATCGTGCATAAAGTTGCAACCAGGCTATCAAAAAGCAGGCCCAGTGCACCTCACATCAAGTCCTGACAGAGGATGCCAGTCCACTGTCACTCTACAGGGCAGGTACTCTGCAAACAAGAACATCCAAACTTTAACTTGGTGAGCAACAGAGCGTGCCATCCATGTCTGTTGACAGTCCTCGTGGTATTAATACCTGCCCAACAGAAGATCAAACAAAACTGATCACCTCTATTCACATCACTTCCTTTTCATCCCTCAAACAGCTTCCGTTGACAAAGAGAATTAATAATTCCATGGCATAAAAGCCAGTATGGTCATGCTCCACCTAGAATGCCAAAAACCAAAAGGAAGGTTTTACACTGCTGCTTACAGGAACTGTATAAAAATGATGGAAACTCTCTAACATATTGCAAAGTGCCAGACATGCTACCCCAATTCTAATAATCTAACCCTAACACACACCTACACACATCCAAAATGGCCCCCTTTTTAAAAAAAATTTAAGAATCAGATTGAAAGAGAAAAAGCTGGGATATTTAAGCTATTAGGTATGAGTACTTTTTAAAAAAACTTAAGAACCAGATTGAAAGAGAAAAAGCTGGGATATTTAAGCTATTAGGTATGAGTACTTGATCAGTACATGGACCTGTCAGTTTTGAGTATGAAGAAAACACATTAACAATTCTTTACCTTCTGCTGAGAATATTCAATTGTTTTTTGTTTTTTTTTTAATCTAGCACCTAGGTGAGGTGGTTGCAAAAAACTAAAAATATTAAGACAATTCCTAGATTTGCTGGTAAATACAATTTGGACTTACTCACATGAGGCCCCATAAAAATGTATGTAGAACATCCACACTCATGCTCACCTGCTCATTCTTTCTACTCCATTCATAAAACAAGACAAAAATAAACAAAGTGTGAAGGGGGAAAAAAGGGAAACCAAAGAAAAACTGTGAGCCTCTCAGCTGGAAGGACAGTATGATGTTCAGGGGCATTCTCTCTTCTTTAGACTCACAGCTCCTCATTTTCCCCAAACTCTGGAGAAGGAAAGCAGAAGTGGCTTCTTCACAGAACTGCTGCCCCAAAAGAAGAAACAATACCTACATGATCATGATTCCATTTCCCAACCTCTTCCTGCTCAAACGGCCAAAGAGAAGCCAGCAGCATGCTTTCTCCACTCACTTCTAGCAACACCTGACATTTTCCAGGCAAACAATATCTTTGTTCAACACTGGAAATGTGCATCTCCTTCTCCTCCCATGAAGTTTGTGCTTGTCAACAAAGCAAGATTCCTGCACACGTGCCAAGACTCCCACCACAGAGAAAGATGGTGCTGAAGACAGAGGGACACTTGGGACAGACCTTGTTACTGGCAAATGGGATAGGAAAGGTAGAGATGCTTCTCACTGTGCAACCTTCTGGCCTCACTGGTGAGGCTGCCCAGGGACTCTTGCGTGAGCAGCAGTGGATCTCCTGTCTATTAGTCCGTTTTAGGCACTGTTCTACCCAACAGACACACCACCCTAATGCCCAAAACATTTCAAGACCTTTTCTCTGCACTACAGTCTGTCCAAGAGTCACACTGACTCTTAGGTCACAACAGTAATTACAGCAATTAATGTACTGCAGTTGGGTTTTTCAGTAAGAGAGCAATTTCTTGCAGGGTTGCACAGGAACAGCTGCACAGGTATGTAGCACTTCTCATTCAGGACTTCATCAGTACAGGAAAGTCAATACACCACCTATGCTAGAAACTCCCAAAAAAAAAACCCAAAAAACCACATGCAAATCTGTAGCCCAGCAGTTACTTTGCTAAACTTTGAAATAGGCATTCTATACTTTTTTACACTGGATTGTGATAACTCTGTGTCCTGTAACAGAAATCCTAAGTATTTAGAGAGTATAAGAGAAACAGAGAAGAAAAAGGGCTTCAGTAATGTACCAAGGCCCAAACTGGACAGTCAGAAGGGGAAAGTTTCTGCTGGGATTGCAGAAGGTTGGTATTTTACACCCCCATATGTGTATTCCTCTCAACACCACATACCGTCTTCGAAAAATTACCGAAAAGAAATACAAGAAATTAATCTCGCCATCACACAATTTTAGGATCATCCACAAACCCAGGAACCATCGCATTCCTACACGGCTTATGGAACCAACAAGCCCTTTCAGCGCTCCACATCCCAGTCTATCCAGGCTGCCATGCGCCAGAGGAAAACACTAAATTCTTGCTCTAAACGTTAGCTCCCGAGCCAGCCATACCTTATGGAGAACACGCCAGGAGTATCTCCCGGAGGCCGTCGTCATATCTCTCCCCGTGGCATCGTCGGGAATGCTGCCGGGGACCTGCGGGACAGTGACCGCATGAGGGAGGCCCGGCCTCACGCCGACACCTCCGCACCCTCCCCGCGCCTCCCGCCGGGCACCGCCCGCTGCCCACCGGGGGTTACCATGGAAATTCGGAACGGGGATTTGCAGGGAAGGAGG
Organism: Onychostruthus taczanowskii; assembly: GCF_017590055.1. Lineage (NCBI taxonomy): Eukaryota > Metazoa > Chordata > Aves > Passeriformes > Passeridae > Onychostruthus > Onychostruthus taczanowskii. The sequence continues at coordinate 1,504,476 of NW_024499351.1, forward strand.
GAAAGAGGGAAAGCGGGCCGCGGGCAGCTCCCCCACCGCCCACCTCTCCTCGAGTCCCTCCGCTCCGCTCCGCCGCCCGGCCCAGGCCGCCCGGGCCGCCCACACAAAGGGCACCCGGGGAAATTAAACTTTCCCGGCCGCTCCCCGGGGGAGCCCCGGCGGCGGGCGGAGGCGGGAGGCGGCGGGGAGTGGCGCCGGGCGGGATGCGCGGCCTAGCGCGGCTCCTTCGCCGCGACACGTCGGTGCCCCCGCCCAGGGCGGCGCAGGAAGGGCCCGGGCGGCGGCGGGAGGAACCAGGCCCCGCCTCTGCCGCCGCCCGGGGGAGGAGCCGCGGCCGAGGCCGGCGGAAGGGGCCGCGCTGCCGCCCGCCCGCCGCTGTGGGCTTGCGGTGCTGGCCCCGCGGGGCCGGCGTTTGGGAGCCCTCGTCACCGAACCGCCCCGCGGGCGCTCCGCAGCCGGTTTGGCTCAGATTTATGTTCTAGGCTGCAGTGCTCCGTCAGGCCACAGAAGCTGCGGAAATAGAGGGGCGCGTTAGGTCGCGCTGAAGCAGTAGCAGCAGCCTCGTGCCTGATCGTGCCTTAAACAGGCTTTAATTCTCGGCCGCAGCGCTGTGCCAGTCAACAAAACACAGGGAAACTCTGATTAATTAACAGCAGCCATTCCGGCTGTATTTAATAACACAGGCATGTGGCTACGGGCACGAGTGTGGAAATCCTTGGGTTACACGGGTTCGTGCCTGTGCTTGCAGCTGACTGACTCGTGTTTGTGTCTGGTGCTGGCCCCAGCCTGGGCTGAAGATGTTGTTCTGCTCCTTGGTGGTCAAGGCTGGCAGAGGTTTGTTCGGTACAATTTGTTCTGCAGACTCAGGCAGTAAATCCCAAATGAATATCACCAGGGACTCCTTGATGACTTCCTTGAGAGAAGTGTCTGACCTGACCAGTGCTCACCCTTTAAAAGGTTGAGTTTAAAGAGCAAAAAATGTGACACTACCAGAAAGAAAGACTAGTTTAATATTAGTGTTACTTCATAACTGTGGGCTTCAGTGTCAGTGGCCATCCATTATACCTTTCATAGACATGCTTTAGAAAATCAAGATCTACCTTCTCACGCTTCAGAATTCCATCCTTGGCTTTCTGGAGTTAATATTAGCACAGCTCAAACAGACTTCATTGGAAGCTAGAACAGCAAAAAACAGTCAAAAAACACAACTATGTTAAATATTAAATGCTTGTTAGGAAGCCAGTGGGGATTGCCCTCCAGCAACCTGTAAATGTCACTCACAATATTTTCGTAGCGTATTTTCCCCTACCCGGCAAAGAAATCTCTTTGTGCCTTACAACCTCCGCTGTGCTGAGATACTCCTCATGGGTAAAACATGGTGGCTTGGGGTTTTTCTGTGTTTTTTTCCCCTTGGGGATCACATTAGTTGGAGTCTGCCTGACTCCTAATCCCTACAATATGACACAGCAGCAATAAAGTGAGCAAAGAGATCACGAACATAATGCAAAACTGATTGCTGTGTATTGATCCAGACTGCAGAAGGACTGAGTTTGCAGAATTTAGTCACATGGATAAAGGTAAGGAAATTGGAGAGGCTGTAGGAGGAAGGTGGTGTTAGCCCTGTCCTCCCCAGGGTTCTGCTTTATGTTACTTGCTGTTGAGCCAGACAAAAGTCCTCGGCTGTGTGGTTTGAGATGGCATTCCTACCTAGGCATTGCTGCCAGCTGGCTGGGGGTGTCTCCATGGCTCCTGCAACCACTCACAACTGAGATGGAAAGTTTGGATTTGCCCAGAGTTCACAGTTTGCTTTCAGTAGTCTGACCTTCTGGAATTGGACCTGAGAGTATCTACATAATCTCTTTCAACTAGCAAAGAAACAGATGGGAGGGGATGGGAAGAGAGTGGAAGGCAAAAGGAAAGGGAATCCCCAGCAGAGAAGCAGCTGCATGTGATTATTAACTACAGACACTGGTTTTGAGGGGAAAGCCCTTCCTACAGGCTTAGTGGTAAACCAGTTTTCCTCTCTTTACCCCTATGGGTCAGCCTGAGGCTGAAGGTGAGTCCTGCAGCATGGATACAATTTTCCATGCCTCCCTTGTATGAATCATGGGTTGATCCACTCACTGCTGAAATGTGTCCAGCTCTGGTCAGCAAACTGAGCCAGAACCAAGTCCAGCTGTGCAGGACTGACCTCAGTGCTCAGCTGCTGAGGTTCACAACACAGTTCTTGCAGCATCTTCACTGAGTCAGGAGCTATCCCACTGGGTTCATCTCACTGAATTGGTCAGAGCAGCTTTAAGAAGAAATTTTGCATCGGTTGCTTAGCATGAAATGACCTTTACGTAGAGCTGGCTTACCCCTCAGTTGACATTTGCCCAGGAAGCCCTGATCTAGCTGAAAACCTCAGGTCTATGTTTCTCTTGCACCAGAGAGGTACTTTGAAAGCCAGTAATTAATTGTGTCAGAGATGCAGGGGAAAGCCATACCCTCAACGTGACATTTGAGCCATGCACCCTCCCATGACTTTAATGTTTTCCACTTGCAATGATAAGAGTCATGTTATCTGCTCATGCAGGGAACACAACAAACTGTTTGATTTTCTACCTTATGTTTCATTGACATTATGTCTGAGATAAATGTTGTTACTGTTCTGCTGCATTTTGTGTTCACAGCAAAGCCCTCTGTTCCCCTTGGGAAAAATAAACTAGAGCTGCATCATCTTTGTGGATCAGCAGGAAAAGATGACAGCCACGAGGTTGCTTCCTGCTGCTTCCTTTTCTGACTGTCACCTTTCTGTTAAACCCCGTGATGGCAGTGACAACGCCAGTCCAGCCTGAGAAACCTCCTCTCCTCCAGACCTTAGGAGACTCAGTGGGTGATTTCTGGAGACTTTGAGGAGAAAGGCTGCTTGAAAGCAGCCCAAGCTCCCCAAGGCATGTGGCGTGGCTGGGCTTGTGAACTGTGGTGTTCGCAGCCTGAATCGCTCTGTGGGTAAGAACAGCCGTCGCTTCACCAGCAGAGCTGGTGAGGTGAGGAAATTGTGAGTCAGCCAACCATAGTTCACTTGATCTGTTGTCAGTCTACCTCCTCACGTACAGCTTAAGTCCACAAAGTCTGCTTTTATGGGAGCATTTCAGATATCTGTGCTTCCTACTGATTGCCAAGGGCCACGTCAGCTCTGCAGGGCAGCGTGACTCAGCCCGACAAACACCCTTACCCTGGGCACACAGGACATAGTTCCACAAAGGCTCTCCCAGGGAAAAACTCCAACCCCAAGTAGCTTTAGCCAGGAAAATCTTTCTGCTGCTGCTTTTTCATCTATGTGAGTTAAACTGGCATTCTTATAAAACAACAGAAATACGACAGGGTTTTTTCCTACACTCACGCCAGCTCAGGAGTTTTTGGTGGAGTCTTCCTGGAAAAGAAAAGGGAAACAGTGAGTTTTGTGCTGTAGAAAACAAACAGTAAAAAGAACAAAGTGGCTCAAAGTTTTCTCAGATACAAGAAACATTAGAAAATTAAAGAAATGCTTATTACTGCTCAATGGCAGAACTAGCAGCCAAATATTGTAAAAGCTGGGTCATCTCTAGGAATACCTGACCTCCTTTCTTGAGATGTCATAGTGTTTTAGAAGGTCTTTGCTTACAGGATCCTGGTACCACTAGCTTTCAGTTTTCCATAGAAAACCTTTGCTCAGCTTGCTAAAAACTGAAGAAGGTACTGCAATCCATAGGGAATGTGAGGGAAAATAGTGATTAAATGTAATTAGAGGGGCAGGTCCCCCAGGAACCCTGAGTGTAGTGGATAATCTTGTCTCTAAAAGGGCAGCATTAAACAATGATAGGAACAACCAAACTTCGAGGAAAAGCTCTCCTTGGTGGAAGCAAGGGATATAAAAGAAATATGTAAAATAATGAACACTGCAGAGAAGGCAGATGGAGAGTTTCTGCTCTTCTTGTCTCAAGTGATGTGAAGGGATATTAAGACTGAATATTTCATGCCAGTAGCAGGGAACATATTTCCAGGCCTTGTTTAAGTGGAGCGTGGTGCTCAGTGCCATGAGAAACCTTTCAAGACATGAGCTTAGGAACATGCAGAATGGGATGCCAGTTTTATAGGGCAACTGACTCTCAAAATTAACGCAGATGACAGTTTTGAAGAGTATTTTTATCATGTTAACCAAATGCTAACTGGTGGAGCTCAGGTTCAGACCTCTGACTGGCCCACCTCAAGGGTCACCCTTTCGCATGGCTCTTTCTAGGACAGTTTCTTAATAGACTCCATCAAGACACTGTCATAACATAAGGACAGCCCATAAAACTGGGATGCCAAGTCTCTCCTGTTGCTCCTGAATGCCCTGGCATGTATTCCTCCATGTCTGCACGGGTAGCAGAGCTCCTCCTGGCTCCAAGGCATTCCTCAGCACCTTAGACATGTTGCAGATGTGGCTGCATTTCACACAGTTCTTGGTTCTCTCAGTCTCCAGTAAAGACGCCGTGTAAAATTAAAAGCTCTTTCTTCTGTATGTGGAGGGAGCCCATTTTTTCAGATAGCAGTTTATTCTGATGGAGTATATCAATACCTGAGTCATCAGGAGCTCTGGCTTTCTTTATGTCAGCTTTCCAGGCTAGCTTGTTATGTGCACTGCTCCCTTTCAATCCAGCCATGACCACTCCAACATTACAAAAGGAGGGATTCTAGAGGGATGCTTTCAGGAAAGTGGCATGGAAAACAATCTAGTCCAAATAGCACCTCAGGCAAATGAAAAGCTCTTGTTTCTGAGATTACTTGTGAGTCAAAACATGCAGTTTCAAAGCAAGTGATGGTTGGAAAAAAAAATTTAAAAGTGCAGAAAAAATGGACCATGTTGGTACTGAGGGAGTAGGCTGGCATCTTAGTGACTTTTAAAGAGAAGAATTAGATTCTAGATACCACAGGGCTCAGTACCAGTTTTATTTTAAAGATCAGAGATAAAGGCCCTGAGTTGTCGATGTTTTTAGACTTTGTTCTTGTCTAGGTTGCAAGACCTGTGGGTGGAGGGTACAGCCAAGTTCACTAGTAGCTAGTGTAGGTGTCACACACATACTGCTGAAGGTAAAACCATGCACCTTTCTGCATTTTAAAACTCTGCAACTGAGGCTGTGGAATGACAAGGGTGCCAGATTAAACTGAGGAAGCAGCACCCTCACTGCAGGCTGGCCCAGCCAGCAGCTTTCTGAATAGTGCCTCAGTCCTGTCTTTGACCTGGACTGGAAATCCCAGGGATTAAAGCAGGTCCACAGGGAAGATTTTTTTTCCCTCTAAGCGCGTGCTAGGTAACAGCCATTATTAGGAGAGGGATCTGTGTGAAAAGCATCATCAGGTCTTTAAGGGCACAGTTTGTCTTTGCTTGTTTTACTTTGCTCCTACTCTGAGCTCATCTCAGCTTCAACGCGACTGCTGGGATTAAAGTCAAATGTATTCCCAGCAACCGCTTTGCATTACAGCAGATGGCAGCCTTTCCCCAGACTTCCAGAAATGAGGAGTACCTGGATTTCAGACAATCGTGTCTTTTCTTGTCCCCTGGTGTCTGCTAGCGGCAGCAGAAGCCTCTGTAGGAACCAGCAACTGATTCAATGCAGCTAGAGATAGAAGCAACACTGAAATCTCCTCCTTGCATTTGGAGAGATTGGCTTCTCACCAGAGGGTGATCAGCTCTTGCACCACCTCTTTATTCATCTAGGATGATGTTTCCCTTCCAGCTTATATCAGAGTTAAACACTGAAGCAATTAAAAATCCATGTTAATTAATTTCTTCACCTTGACAACAACACATAACAGAAAACACATCATCCTTGGTGGGGAGTATGTCAAAATCAAAGTGATATTTCTCAGCACTTGACATACTGTATTAAAAAGCACCTCTGTTAAGAGACCTACGCATCTGGCTGAATAAACTGTCGTGTGGGTGAGGCCTCAAATTACTTCATCTGCTGGTGACTTTTCAAAAGAGACTCAGATATGCTCTGTGGATTCACCCAGCCCTGAAAAGTAAGGGGAAAAGTGATCAGCACTCTTCTTGTGCCAGAAGAGAAATGCTTACTGGGACAGGGGTTTTTGAGATGACCATAGCCAAGCTCTTTCTAATACCTCCTGGATCCTTGGAAGCATTTCTTATTGCCACATAGCAACTCCCTTGTCCAAACTGTGTTTTTATACCTACCTGACTGGGATTAGTCAGGCCTAGGGGTCTGTTTCACAAGCATGAGAAAGATGCAAAGATATCTTCTTCTGGGAGGTTGCTCCGATGGAAACACAAAAGAACACAGATTTACTTCTACATAGGCTCTGCTTTCAATTTCTACTTTTTACCCTGCTTCTGTTCTCACAAAACATGTTAATGGCATCCAGATGCTTATTAACACGCTTCATAGTAAGAACCAGAGACAGGAAATACAGGCCAGATGAGGAAGAGAAGAGCTTAAACAACAGCTAAGAGAGATGAGAGGAATCCAGACTCAGCAGGGCCAAGTAAAATTTTACTCTGGAACCTTCAAGAAACAGATCAAATTGTTGTCAGTTGAATGACACTGTAAACTCCAGGGAACAGAAGAGGTCCCACAAGACAGAGAACCTCTTAGCAATAGTTAGGGGGACATCCAAATACAGCATTAATTAAAGACCCACATAAGCCTTAAAGCAACTGCTAGGGGCTTAAAAAAAAACCAACAAAACAGGCCATGTCTAATCAGCCCCATTCCTCTCTTTGATAAGGCAGCTGGCCTGGCAACTGGGAAAGGGAAGTCACGGATGTGCTGCATCTCCCCTTGAATCACGCTGGGTAACGCAGCCACCAAAGGAAACGGTCCAGACAGCATTGCTGTGAGCAGAACAGGCAGTGCAGTTGTTTATGCTCGAGGTGTAACATCCATCACGTCCCCAGCTCTGTGTGTCACATCAGCCACTCCCATGGTGGTTGATCAGCTCCTGGAGAGCTAGGACTGGATTTCTGTGCAGATAATACTGCATGGGATGGGAGACCCAGGGAGACAGAGTTAACTTCACATAGGAAATCACCAGCAGTGAGGAAATGACTCCAATTCCCCACACTGTACTCAAGGCATTGGAATTCAGGAGCATCTTTTCCTTACAGGACGTGCATACAACTCACGTTCAGCTTTCGATGAAAAAACCACTTAAAATACTCTTCCACCAATGTAGGCAGCCCACAGAGCCTGCTGCAGACTGCTGCTTCCAGCTGTCCCTCACATGAGCCCTCTCATCCTTTGAAAGCTGCCCTCTTCTTTCCCAGCTCTGTAGAGAAATCTGGCTAACAAGGAATCTCAAGGCCATTTCACTGCTGTTCTCCCATCTTCCTGGCTGCATTCATTATTAATAGTGCCTCATTAAATTTTAATAAAATGAATATCAGAGGTTTACAGCTTTGTAGGCACCTTTCCTCCTTTTTCTTTTTCCTTCCAGGTCTATTTGTTGGACAAGTTCATTCGGTGTCACACAGGGGAAGGTGCCGATCGATACGTTTTGCAGGAAGTTGTTTTTTGTTTTATTTCCAAACTCTGTAGAAGTGCTGGAATATGAAAGCTTTTGCTTTGAGTTGTTTCTTTTTCTTTAAGAAAGCAAACCCCAAACAGTAGGTAGATATTTGGTCCCAACTTGCTCTTCAGTTTACTTTAGTAGTACAAGTTTATGAGTTCTACAGTTTTAGAGTAGATCTGAGTTTATGAGTTCTATAACTGAGCCATGGACCAGGCTGCCTGGAGGCACGGTGGAGTCTCCATTACTGCAGATTTTGAAAGAGTAAGCAAGTTAAACACTTGAAAGAAGTATTTGGGTAGAACCACCCTGCCACAGGGCAGACGAATGAAGGACAGGACTTTGCATGGATCTGTGGTTACATGATGAACAACATATTTTTTAATCAGCTAGTGCAAAGAAACTTGCATCTCAAACTTGCAAAAAACTTGCAAAAACCTGGGAACTCTTATTGGTTGTTGTGGTTTGTTGGTTTTTTTCTGTGGGTTTTTTTTTTTTTTTTTCCCTTTTAAATAGTAGAGGAACTACAGACACTGATTTTTTTTTTTGAGTATCAAGAGCAAAGGTGGGTTAAATATGCCCCATCCTGGGGACTCCTATAGCTGTTCTGCTCTTCCTTTGCAGTGCCCTGGGGAAGCCAACCTCAGACTACCACTTTTATCCTTCTATTCTGTGAATGAGCCCCTAAATTACAGTCTGAAAGATTGTTTGGGGCCAACAGATTCTAAACTTTTGCGTGACACTATTCAACATATTTTTTGCTGCAGAAGCATAAATAGAGCCTAGCTTTATTAACCATTAGCCTATGAAGTTAAAAGTGTAACAAAATGCAGACACACATGGGCTATAAATATATTGATGGTGTTGTGAGAACAGTAATCCCAGGCCTCTACAGTATGAAAAACTCTCCACAGTATGAATAATGTGTATTTGGCAATATTGATGTAGGGCCCGAGGGGATGGCTTGTTGTTTGGGTTTTTTTGCTTTAGTGCTGGCAGAGGCTCCAGGCAAACCCCACTTTTGTGTAGGCATTTAGCCTGCTCTGGTGACAGCTTTCCCTGGCAGTCAGCAGCCAGGAGCTGCCAAGGACTTTGCCACGAGCACGATTCATCATTGCCCAAAGGTGCCTGAACACACCTTCTGCTGCTCCTGCTCCAGAACAGGTGGAGTGAGATTTCCAAGTGATAACGAATGACGCTGGCAAAAATCGCTGAGTAACACTGAAAGCCCCTGCAGCGATGGTGGAGCTGAGGTCATTGGCACTGCTGATCCTGCCTCCTCAGGAAAGCTGCTCTGGATCCATTTTTAATGTGAATAAGTGAAAAAGCATTTAAACATCCATGCCCTGGGTGGTTAGATGGTGTTTAAAGGCCTGCTGATTGCTTTAGCTCCCCTTCAAAAGTGAAGCAAGCTCCAACAGCTTTGCTGTGCAGAGCCTGGGCCCAGCTCTGTCCTGGTGGCCACTGTGACCACAGGCTGTGGGAAGGCCCATATCCCTGTGACCCATCTCAGGCACCGGTCAATGGTGACACCACAGCTTCATCCTGGGCTGGGATCCATGGACATGTCCCCACTACAGCACAACACTCCAGGGAAAGGCAGGCTGGGCAGGAGAGCTGCCTCAATCATGACCCCTCAATCCATGGCAGTTTAGAGCCTTCCAGCCCCTCTGAGGTCACAGCTCCGGGGATTGTCCAGGCAGAGCTACAATGGGCATACCTGCATCACAGACCTATGGAGACTTTGGAAACTGCCACCAGCTCCTGTGCCAATGGGAAGTACAGGACGGAAGGGAAAGGGGCCAATTAAGAAGCCAGGCTGCCTCTGTGTTGCTCAGGGCAAACTGAACAGATGATGGCATCGCTGGAAGCTGCATTTGCTTTTAATTGTCCTCATTTCACTGAATAACTAATTCTCTCTTCCTCCCACACAACAGAGAAAAAAAAAAAAAAAAGAAAAAAAAAAAAAGCAAGCATGGGATTTTTGGAAAGGATGAGTTGACTCAATTCCTTTCATCAAGCACATGACAGCAAGCTGCAGTTTTTAGCTTTGCATCCAGGCAAGTTTAGAATATCGCTGCATGCATTTGTTTTGTTTCAAATCTTCTGGGATCAGCTAAAAATATTATTTTGGAGAGATGTAGATATGGAAGCACTGAAGGCTTCATGTTCATCCAGCTCCTAAACTGCAGCCAACCAAAGGGAATTATGGGTAGATCCCAATTGTAAGATGATATTAAAAAGTTATTTTACAGAGAGCTGGGAAGTGGGAGGCACTTGGAATCTGAACATGATCCAGGGAAAGAAGTGGATCCCTTTAGCCTAGAGACAGGCTTTACACAAGACTCAGCTTTTGTGAGCTGTTTCCCAAGAGCCTAGGAAAGCCATTGCTCTTCCCTCATCATTGACCAGCTTGTTTTCCAGCATTTTCCAGGACAGACTGAAGGGAAACCCTATCTAGGCTGAAAACTAGGTGACCAAAAAAAAGCCTCAAAATACATTTTGCGGGGCCTGGGTCCAGCCAACATGGTTCAGTGCATTAAAATTCACATATTTTAATAGAATCACTTAAGGAAAGGCATGATCACAGCAAACATGACATAGAAACTTTCAGATAAAATATTTGCAGAGAAAAGTGAATTTAATTTTTTTTCTTTGGGGGATGTTGAAGCAGAAACAAATATAAGGGTCAAGACAATTGTATAAATAAGCAGACAGTTAATCTTGGGAGTGAGTAGCAAAGAAAACAGACATAAAGAAGTTTTCCCACTGGTTTAACTGTATTTAACCACACTTGAATCTGACTGACAACATGAACTATCATGTCCTCCTTTCTCTCTCTGTGCTGCTCATGCTCTGTGAATCCTCAGGAGTCCATGTGTCATGCCAGGGCTGGAAGAGGGGAAGCCTTTTCAGGAGACCTTTCTACTACAAAAAGGAAAAATAGACCATCCTGGTATGTGTTCAAACTCCAAAGAACTCCACTCCCATTGTTTTTCTGGAAGGCAGCAGATCTCCAATGGCGATCTCAGCACAGAACTGGTACTACAGATGTAGACAAGGTAGAGGAAGGAAGTCAGAGCAGATTAATAATTTACTCCTGCCTCAGAGCTGTTTAGTGACCCTAAATCAAAATAAAAACATTACAATATTGCAGGTATTGCCAAATTGCAGAGAAGTTGCCTTTGCAGCAGGAAAGTCCTCCTTTGAGTTGATCTTGAGGTCATTCGTACTCCCATGAAATACCTCGGCCCCCTGCACTGGAGCAACGGGCTGATTTGCTGGTGCTTCGCTGCTGTCACAAACATATCCTCACCAGCAGAGCCAGGCCAACACCACAGCCAGCAAACAGTGATATTGATGCTGTTTCCTATCCCCTCCTGCCAGCCCTGCAAGAGGGGCAGTAGGACGAGGACTGGGAGCTGGACACAATAGCAGCATACCCAAGAGTGGCAGGGAGCGGGCAGGGAGCTCCTGACTGCCAGAGCTGGCACTTTGCCTCTGGTTACTCATCTTCCCTGGAGCTTAGCCTCGAGGAATGCAGCCCCAGGCAATGCATTCCTGATCGCACAAGGGCTTGTGCTGGGCAAGGCAAACAGGACCAGCTTCTGCTGGCACCTGCTCACTGTGACTGTGGAATGGGCTGTATTGCCAGGGCTGGGAGGCACAGGGAGGACGGGGGGCAGCAGCAGCTCAGGGGTGTCCAAGGCAGGAACATGAAGATTCAGGCACTGGGGTTAACAGCTAATGCCATTCCCTAAGGCTGCACTGATCCCAGCCTCATGCGTGCCTGAGGCCACCAACCCTGCTGCAGTTCCCAGAGGCTGGGTTTGGCATGGCTGCTCCCACGGAAGCACCTGCGGCTTGAGGGAATAAAAGCCCATTTCTTCTGCTCTTTAAATCTGCCCCCTTTTGCTTTCAGAGATGGAACCAGACCAAGAACCAGCAGAGCTGAAGGAGCTGGCTGCTCCTGCTGCAGTAGCACCCATTGGTGTTTCCCCACTGGAACACAGGAGGAGGAGGATACTGCCTCCCAACAGCACAGAGATGTAGAGCTGTTCTCCACGAGGAAAGAGGAGCCTGAGCTCCTGCTGCTGCCCTGAAAGCAGCACCTGGGAAGGGGCAGGACTGCTGCTGCCCCTGCAGTGGCCACATTTGCCCTGGTCCAAGTCACAGGAGCCATCACAGCTCCTGCAGAGATGCCTTCCCACATCTTCTTTACAGTCTGCACAACAGTGCGGGTACAAGCGATCTGCTACAGTCACAAAAGAGCCTTAGAAACTGCATTTCTAGGATGATCACAGCCCTTATGTTAAAGCCAAGTGCTACAATTAAAAATAGACCAGCTCTACCAGTGTTTTTACAGAAAGGGATGAGCCAAGACAAGAACCACAAAATCTGGTCTAATTCAACAGCAACCTGGCCTAATCCAGGCAGAAAGACAGCATGCATCAGGGTAGATTTATATTGCAAAACTGGAAATGTATTTTTAGAATTGAGCCTGGAAAGTGTCACTTCAGAAGGAGATCAAGCACGTCATGGCAGGATCATTATGGGATTTGCAGAGCACCTTCCAACACAGGAGTCTCCTGAGGTGACTTCACATTAAACCTTCCAGAAGACCAAACTCATTCCTGCAGGTGTAACAAGCCCAACACAGCTGGGATGGGAAGGCTCATCCCCAGCCTGCACCACACTGCTCAGGGCCACACCAGGCACTCGTGGGGCTGCTCCAACCCAGTGGGCAAGTCAGCAAAGGAACCAGAGCACTCTGTTCTCCCCAGGACAGCCACAGCAACCTCCCTGTCTATGCCCCTGCCAGCACCCTGTGCTGCCCCACTTCTGCTTTGGGGAAAAACAAAAACAAAACAAAAAACACAAAAAAAAACAAACAAAAACCCCAAAAAAACAAAAAAAAAAAAATCAAAACAAAAGGGCTTTATTAGCCAGCTGCTGCTTTCTGGCAGTGTTAAATCCATGCAATCTCCTACAGCTGAAAAGCAAATTAGTTCATTAAATCACCTGCTTTACACATTACACTGCCCAGTTTAGGGCAGCCACACACAAACCAGAACATTGGCTGCTCATTTCCAAAGGCACTTCTGCAGAGCTTCACTGAACTTTAAGGCTAGAAAAGTACCTACACTTAATGTCATTTTCCCATTCATTCCCTTATCAGTTCCTTATACCTGCAGTGGTATCCCAGGAACAGTCCTGTCCCATCTCCTGCTTGCATCACCAATGCTTCTTGTCAGTCCAGCAGATCTTTAAAAGCAGGTGAAGGCCACAGATCTCACCTGGGCTGGTCTTTGCAGCTGCAAGGGGCTGCTTTAGGCTGTCACAAGTGGAGCTGTGATTTTCTTAAAGCCAGCAAGGTGCCAAGTCTTGCAGCATCAAAATTTGTTCAAAAGGATTTGCCTTAAAGTTCAGAGTGCTTCAGTAATCCATTTGAGTACTTTTAATGTGAAACTCACTTTGCCATTTACAGAGGACTATTGCAATCATTTATGAAAGAACAGAAGTTTGGGGGAACTCAAACAGGGTACCAGAGTTAGAGATGCTGTTGTTGGTGATGGAACTTGCCCCTCAAACTACTCAACCATTGCTATGCTGCCTCTGACAGTGGGATTTCCCTGTCTCAAGTGTCTGAATGCTCATGTTTGACCCTTCTAAAAATGGGATTAAACAAACCCAGTTTGGGTGAAGAAAAGTACAAACAGGCAGAATGTGGGGCAGACTGAAGAGTGACCTTAGCCTAACACTCCCCAGAGACACAGCCAGTTCTGCTCAGATACCTTTGTCTGGGGTATCTTTTTTGGTGGGGGTGAGGAGTGGGGTAGAGAAGTACAGTGTAAGCATAATGTATCATCTTAAATGGAGCAGAGCTTTAACAAGGGCTGCATGTTGGGCACGACCCTCTCTTCTTCCCCTCTGCAGTTAGGTGTGCATGTACCCAGCTGCACCCCTGGCTCTGCACCAGCTTCCAGCTGGGCCTCCAACACCACTTCCCATATTCCTCCTACCATCCCGTGCTCCATCTGTGCTCACAGTTCAGCTCTGTGTTACTCATACTGCTTTGTAGCTTTCATCATGTTCTTTTCTGGTTTTTCATGTTCCTGTAGTCAACAAGATCAGGACCAGAGAAATGTCAATTACATTTTGTGGAAGACAGAATCAAGAACTCTTGTAATTTTAAAATTTAGTTCAGTTTTTGCTTACATTTCAGTGTTTGTAACTTACTCATTTAACTGTGTCATTTAAACAGCAATCTCACCTTTAACACAGAGTTAAATATAAAACACATTGAGAGGACACATCTGAAAGGAGCCATTCCAAGCCATTACCAGGGAAAACGTCCAAAGTCTGTACAGCTGCTGCTTCTCTGCTCTTAATCCATAGGTGCAGAATAGAGGGACACCTGAGGTGTCCCAGAACAGAAGGGCCACGCCCAGTCCTTTCCCATCTCTTGGAAACAAAGCCACAATCCCAGAATTTCTGTTTTTGAAAAGTGTTTACTCACGTAGTTTAAATAAATTAATTTGCAAATAAAAATTAAAACTACAGTATACTATAGTTTGAATAAGATGATTAGAACAACTACAATACAGGGATTTCTTGCTGCATAAGTTTCATTACTTAATGCATATAATCTGGAAAATGTCAAAATCAGTTATATTTCTATGGAAAGGGAGTAACAGCAGTTACTTGTACATGACAGCTAACTGAACTTATAGTACAGGTTTCCTGACACATGCATTTCCTGAGTGAACCAAACAATATATATAATTTCTTTTTTAAAAATGGAGAAATAATTGACAGTCAAAGTAAGTAATGCATGACATCTAAGCAACACAGGTCTCTTTAAACAAAGAAAATTTTAGAACAGCTTCAAAAGAAAAATGAAAGCTAAAGCTTTGCTATAAAGTACAGAAATTTTCTTACTGTCAATTATACAGTACATATTTAAAAAAAATGTACGAAGCTGGCCAAAAAAGCTCAAATCAATGCTAAAAAGGTCAGGTTGCCATGAAGCACAGTGGGCTGGCAGCAGAGCTGCATGTTGTACACTGGTGTTTTCTGGTGGATACAGAGGGGAAGGAGGGGGAGGAAGAGGAGAGCAGAGACCAGAGCAAGCAGAGCCCACAGCAGCACCTCACTCTGAGCCCAGCCCAGCCCCAGCTCTCCCAACAGAGTGCCAGCTGTTCCCAGCTGCCCGAGGATGCAGGGACACATCCCCTGGCTGCCAGGCTCCACCTCTGTTCCACGTGTGGCCCAGATGAGCACCTGCACCTGGCAGAGGGGCAAAGGCCAGGCCTGAGGCCCCCCCAGCAGTCAGCAGGTGGAAGGCTGAGCACCCAGCTGACAAACCCCTCTCAGGCTGGGACTGTGGCCAAGTGACAAACTGCTCCCCACACACGTGTCCAGGTGCATCCACCTCTCCCCCTGTCCCCACCCCCAAACAGCAAAGAACAGAACAAGCCTCATCTTTCTGCTCTGTTCATGGTTAACAGAACAAGCCTCATCTTCCTGCTCTGTTCATGGTTAACAGAACAAGCCTCATCTTCCTGCTCTGTTCATGTTTAACATTGGAAAAACCCTCACAAATGTCACTAATGCTAAATAAAGAGAAGTGTTAGCGTGAAGGGAGAAAAAAATCCTTAATCTAGACTAAGTTGCATATTCGAAGAGTCTGGTAAATATTCTCCTCATAACCAGATCTTAAGTACAGTCCTACCAAAAAGACAATTTAAGAAATCCTTCTTAGCTACCTTTCAACACGATTAAAGCACAACTTTATGCCACCATAATTTGCATTAGCTTTGTTTAAAAAGCATTTTAACTATTCTAAGAACTCAGTATTTTAGATTAAAAGATTTTTCTACCGTTTTCATCCCACGATCTTCTCCATCCAGAACTACTCTACACATCCAATTGCTGGATGTAACACACTATGACCATGCTACTCTCTAAACATTCTAAATATTTTCAATAATAAAGATAAATAGAAAAGAGTTAATATACATGTTATATTTTACAATGTTTGCATCCAAGCTGTAAACTAATGTTCTTTGAACTATTTACCCTCCATATACAAAAAGAATGAAACACCTTTCAAACACTGTGGGCATGTGATTGAAAAACCATTAAACTGAAGGCATTGGAGTTCACTCTACAACACTTCCTCCACCTCTTCAGAAGTAGTTATTAACCAAAAAAAGCAGGAGGTCTCCCCCTTCTCCCCCCATTTCTTCTATTTCCAGACTTTTCTCAATAAAGAGGGATTTAGCTGTTGTAACAAAAAAACCAAAAAATTCTTCATCTTAATGCAAACCAGCAAAGCCCAGAGAATAGGAAAAACAGTTGGTTTAAAAACGAGAATCGCTTAGCTTATCAGTTTACTGCAGTCCTTGGGAACACCCGTGTTAGTCGAGAGGCCCTTGGAAAATGAGCCTGATGTAACCCTGCTCACCAGCCAGCTGATGCGCACAGAAGGGACAGGCCGCGTGAAAAGTGTGAGTACCGTGAGGAAGAGGAATTTGGGACCAATATGCAGTTGTCTTTTCTGAGCACACGTGTCCGCACGGGCTGAACGCGTGAGTCGGAGGTCCGGCGTCCACATAAAATCCCGCTTCACAGCCGAGCCACAGAGGCACGTAGGGGCCGACGGAGCGGCACATGGGGCACTCGCGGTCCTTGCCGTCCCTCTCCTCTTTGTTCCCCCAGTTGTGGTAGCCGTGCACGTGGCCGCAGTTCAGGTACACCCACGGCTGCTTTTCGTCTACAACATCTTTTCTCTTCATGCTGGGGAAGGCCAGGGTGTTGAAGCCCACGGGGCACTGGGGCCTGGCTGCGTTGATCTCCTGCCTCAGAGCCTCCAGGTGCTTGACGGTCGGCGTGCGCGCCAGCCCCTCGGCCGTGCGCCACAGCAGCGTCGCCCCGCACAGGTCGATCAGGGAGCCGTCCTGCAGCTGGTTCGTCTCGTTCTCAACCTTGACACGGACACAGACATGGAGAGCTGTCACCTAAGGGTCTCTGAAGAGTAACAATGTGCACTTCCACAACACTCATCTGCCTGGAAGATCCATCAAAGTTTCAAGCAGCTTCTGACTGTGTCCACAAGACACCCATAGAGAGCCCAGTATCGGCGTCTCTCTGCCCTCCTTTTTTTGGAAAAACCCCACCCCAACATCTCAAGAGATTAAAGTGTGCAATAAAATAGACCACGTTGAGTCAAGAAAAGCTCCCCTCCCATCTTAACAACTCCCTATTCCATCCCTACAGCACTATGTTACTTGAAATGCCTCAAGGAGTATCACCAGACTGTTTTAGTCCTCCATCATATTTTAGACTTTTCTTAAAACTCCTCTTTACACATGACTTTCCCTTCGTCCCATTAGCACTCCCAGCTAAATATCCAGCTTAAAATGTAGCATTTCTTTCTGCTGAGACATCCCAAATCATATTGAACCCAAGTATCTCCTGGAAATGTCACGAGTGCTTTGGAAACAAGAGGAAGAGGGCAAACTCAGAATGTGAACATGGAAATGAATATCCAATAAAATTATAACTGTTCTTCATTATTCTATAAAAAAAGGAAAAGTGGGAAAAGCAAAAATTCACAAGGGAGAATAGGGAAAATACTTGTAGAATGTGCAGGAGAGCTTACAGAAATACAGAGTAGACTGGAAACTCAGTTTAGGAGAGCAGCCTAGATGTGCAATTAAGTACTAGTTTGCAGATAAGCTCAGTCAGTTATTCAGGCTGAGCAAGACACCTTTGTGCACACAGACAGACACATAAGAGGCAGTGTAACTAATTGCAGAGGTGACAACTACGTGGAATTCCAGCAGATTCCAGCTCTATGCCCAAACTATACCCTTTATGGAGGCACCATTTTAAACAGGTTGCATAAAACACTGATCACTCCTCTCACCATTTTTCCCCTCTGTTGAGCTGATCTGGTTTCACGGAGGCTGAACACATTCCCACACACAGAAATCTCTCTCCACACCCCTGGCTTGGAGTCTTCTGTGAATCCATTACGAGGATGCATAACAAGAACTCCATTTGTTGTTAGTCCATCCATTTGCCCATCTGATGTCTTCCACTTTGCAGCCTTCTCCTAAAAGAAATTGCATCAATGAGAACCTTTAATTTGGCTAGAGTTATGAATTAGTTTAAAAAATAAGCCTCCACTGAACTTTTAGTGGAAAAAAGAAAAAGAATTGCCTTACCCCAAGAAAAATATTTTTTGAGGAGTCAAATCCTGCAGCATATATTCTTGCTGTAAAGGGAGGGTTACGTTCACATATGATTCTGCAGGCAAACCTTGATATTGTGCTCTGCACAGACTGTGTATCCGAATTACTCTGACTCCCAGGAACTGTATCTGTTACTACAAAGTCTATAGGACTCTCTGTTGACCGACCAATCTGGAAAAGCATTGAGGAAAAAAAAACAACTGGTGAGAAGTTTGTCTCTGGGTCTAGGAGTATTCAAATTCAAAGCAATTAAAAGCAATGATACAAAAATCATGACATTACAGTTTAAAGCATTCCTGTCCACTAGTCTACCAATTTAGGTTTCGAAAGCCTCATCTGAATTGATGAATTTTTCTGTCTCCAAATGATCAAAGTTATTCTGAAAGCTGCGTACAGCCAAACGAAGGAAGGAGAAATAAAATGATGTAATTAAGTCAGTTCTGAGATCATTCCCCATTGAAGGCCTTTTCATCAGAGAGGTTACACTCAGGTCAAGCAGACCAGCTGCAGGAACACCAAAACAGCCAGAGAACAGTGACAAGCAGTCACTTTGTATGTCCAGAACATTCTGAACAGTGCCAGACTAAGTCAAGGTATAGATGTATGAAAATCGGATTATGTGAGTTGTCTCTTCAGTTCTGGTGGGCACTGAGAAGCAGCAAACCTTTTGTGAAAGACCAGGGACCAGGCTGTTGTGGCAGAGAGGGGCTACATTTACACACTCAGAACACAAGAATGTAACATCTGTCTACCATCAGGTTTTGCTGGTAGCTGTGCCTCCTTTTCTGGCTGCAGGGAACTGCGAGTCTTGCAGTCCCACACAACTGTACTGAGTTTGATGAAACTGCATGACTGCTTTTCCAGTCAACTAATCTTTTACTTTTCTTTGCAAAGAGGAAAAGTAATAACCCTTTCCCAAATATCCATATAGCTGGGTCTAAAGCCCCCTTACACACTACTACTCACTCATTTCCAGAACTCTCAGGCTCTTTGAAAATAGGTGATTATATTAAGACCGATTAACTGCTGAGCAAGAGACCCAAAAGCTTGAGGTGCTTTTCAGTGAGGACTGGAGAGCTTTCATGAGACTAAAACTGCTTTGTCAGAATCTATTTTTCTACTGCTTCTTAGGCAGGATAACCCATGAGTACACGGGGACTGCCAGGGGCAATTTCAGGGCAGCACACATGCCAGAGCATGCCTGAAGAGAGAACACTCACACAAACAATAGCTTATGCTGCAGTGATTTCATTACAGTCCTTTTGGTCTGTTGTATTTGCAGTTGCAAAGCAGCTTCCTCCACCACTTCCCAACACCTCCCACCTCCTTAGATCCTGAGTGGCGTCACAGCTAAATGCTGTGACAGCAAAACTCCTTGCCATGAACTAGTGGCAACAACGAGGTGGGGGGGGAAGCTATGCAAGATCACAGTGTGGGAATCAGAGAGAACAAAGCACACATTAAAAAGAACCCCAAAACAAACCCCTTCCTTTTGAGAAAAACAGGAAACAATTAAAAGATATGAGGGCACACCACAGCTGCAGATGTGTTTGTGGTCCCTTCTCATACACAGAGGAACTGCAGCAAAGTTGTTTTGAACTGCCAGCATCAGCACTGAAGGCTCCTCTCTTCACATCTCCCAGTGCTTTAGACATTTCTGGGTTTGCTTAAAAAAGTTCAGAGTACTTTTTGTATTAGTTGTGCCAAAAGCTTTCCTGTATTTCCACACTGTATTTCTTCTACCCTGTCTCCAACTGGTTGATCCCAAATCCCTTTGTAAATGCTAGAAGCAAAGTTCTAAGTGCTTGAAGAGAAAGGTGCCCTTTATTCTTCATTTTGCAAGGAGGGACTAGGAGACAGATTATGTGACTTGCAAACTAGCAAAAGTAAAACCATAATCTTGTGCATTAGTCACAAACCCCCCCAACTTTCACCTTGGCCCAAGTCTAGAAGATGTACAAACACACAGCCTTGTTCACAGGATGGCTTTGGGAATGAACTGAATAAATTGCTCTGAATGGTGAGTGCAAAAACTGACACACAAACTTTTGGGTCTGAGAGAAAAAGCCTGCTGAGAGGATGCCTTGTTTGAAACTACCAAAAATGAGAACACACTTACACATTTACTTCACGTACCTGGAACATATCTGTGTTGCTGTCATGAGTATATTCAACTACTACTGTCTGGGCCCGAGACAAAGTGTAAGATATGCTGTGTTGGTCCTTATTACTTATTGCCTATGGAAAAATGCCAAATGTTATTGAACCAGTGCACAATAATTCTACAGTATACAGCAGCAAAACAGACACTATATATATATATATAACACCAGACTCTTCTGCTAATTAAGGCATTAAGGCAGACGGTTGTTAATGACACACCTCCAGTTAAACTTCACAAAACCCAGTCCTGGCCACAAAAAAAAGCTGCAGGATTGATTCAGCAACAGACCAAACTGGTCTCTTCACCACATGCTGCAACTAAATAAACATAACCAGGGCATATTATTAGTCATGTTTTGTGTTAAAGCAACACTGGCCTGAACACAAAAGGACAAAATAACCAAATGCAAAGGCTAAAACTGAACGTAACACCGTCATGGCCATCTCAGAGTGAACTTGGCCAACAGCAAAGTGAGGACAAAAACCTAGGAACTTCATTCTAAAAACAGGATTTGAGTTAATACTAAACTCAGTAATGACTGATTTAAGATACATAGATGAAAAAGTGGTGGTAAATAGGGTAAAATGGAGAAACTCAACACAGGTTGCAGAAGTTGTAGTGAAGGTTACAGTTTGTTAGTCTAGATGTTCATTCTGCAATTACCTTCCAGGGAACTAACCAACACTTCTAAAAGTGCTGCTAAGCAGCACTTACCAGACCATAGAGAATTTGCAAAATCAAATGTTCTTTTCATAGATCAACTATGAATGCATCTCTACTACAAGAATTTTAGTAGAAAAATGCTTCTGATTTCAGAATACTTTACATACCATTCCCTGAATTTACAGTCAAGATCCTTAAGTATCAAGGTATTCTGGGAGTCAAACACTTAACACTACTGTGTTTGTTTTACTGTGTTTGTGATCTTGTCACTGGCAGATTCTAAACAACCACTAAGCATCCTCAAATTCCACTGTTTTAGTAGAAATGCTCCATTAGTTACTGAACACAATTGCACACACACTTGAATAGCCACAATATTGCATGGTAATACCTTAGCTATGATGTATTAGTTTTGACATACACTGTTGAAATACAGTTCAGCTTCAGGGCCTAAGCCCTTCCTTTTCTGCTTCTTAATGGGAGCTCTGATTACAAGCCCCATGAAACATACCCTGCAAAACCCACCTGTCCTGATCCCTGGGGAACTCCTACCCACTGGATGGAGCACCAAGTGCACGTGGAGCTTTGGCAAGGATCATTTACAAGTCAGTGCACGTGAAGCAAAGTTAGTCCTAAAGCAGAGTGAGCACAAAACCAAAGTCTAGAAGGGATGACTAGCCTGTGCCCAGAACATTCATGTTTCAAAACTCTTTTTTTTGATGGCTATGGCAAGGACTACGCACAGAATCTTCTTTGCTAAATTGTTTCTTGCTGACCCTGACAGGTACTACAAAACTTTGGATAAACACAAACCATTATTTTCACAGCCAGATATTTATGCTGTTTAAATAATTTCCTAGCAGCTCTTTATATGGAGAAGGAAGATTTCTCCTTTACAAGGAAAAATCAGACAGCGTTGAAGGGAGAAATGGAGCTTACCTTTGCTGCTTGAGGGGTACAGGCAATGTGCACAGTGCTGGGTTTTACCCCATTTGCCTTGGGCCTTTTAAATAAAGCAAATCTACTTTTCCTTCTCCCTCTGTCTCCATTTGGGAGAGACCCATTGTACCTATCAAAAAGCACAGAAAAAGAACAAAGTCCATCATTCCTGTGTTACTTAGTTTCTCATGAGATATGGACCCACAAGAACTTTCATTCTAAGCACCAAGTAGTCTCAATTAGTATAGCATTACTAACTACAGATGTTCAATTAATCACATTTAAACCCAAGAATTGATTAACACAGTACTGAAACATGTCCACAGGATTACAGCACAAAAACCCTCAGACTCTTACACACAAACACTTACCCCAATACAATCAATTCACCATATTTGACTGGTGCTTTTGATGGATGATTTTCTTGATCAGGAGAAAACATGAGCTTAGCTAATGACTTCTCAAACTTCAGGTCTCTGATCAAGAGTTGTGGCACACTTTTTTCATTATTTCCTGTAAAAATAAAACCAAAATTAAGTGTAAGAGAAAATATTCTACTCCAATTACACAAACTTGCACACCAATCTGATACTGCAGGTACAATATTTTGTGCTTGCCATGTTTTGATTTTGTCTGAAATAATTTTTTAAAACACATATATAAAACCATATTAATTAAGGTTGAATTGCCTTGAAGTGCCAGATCACCAAAAAAATGCATTTAGAAAATTTCACTATGTCCTTAAAACATCCACACTTGTTTTCCTCCATGCTAGTTTTTAGAATAAATGATACATAGCTTCATTTATTATATTTCATTCAGCTGTTGAGAAATAGAGCCAGATAGGCATTAAATTTAAAGGAAAAAAAAAAAACAAAACCACAACACAAGACTAGCCCATTAGCTAAACAGGCAAAAGTTTTCATGTGAAGTGTCGAATTCAGAGCTTCCTAAGAAGTTTCTGGATTTGCAGATGGAAGGAAGTTGCATGACAATCTGATATCAAGCCTACCATAAAAGTTTAGGGTGTGCAGTGTGATCGCTCATGCTTAGCCAGAGAGAGAAGTGATATAAACACCTGTTTGAAGGAGGTTTCCTGAGAGAATTCCATGTAACTCCTAATGAAAACAGTCCTGAAGTGCATTTTTTACTCAGACTTCTGCTTTGAGGAACGGTTCATATCATATTTTTTACAGCTTCTCATTAGTAGCATTTCCAGACACTTTTGACCTATGCAGCTCATCTCTGACCTTCCTCTAGAGAAGCCCTACCCAGCAGAGCACTTGCTTGATAAAGAATAAAGCTGATGAGAGCCTGTTTGAGGCTTTCTTTAATAGGAATAGGAACATTCCCTTGGTGCTTCCGGGTGAGTTTTCATACCAACTCAAAGAGCTGCTAATCTTTTTTAGTACTGATGGTTAACATTCTGCCTTCTGTGCAAATGCACTTTTTGACCCACACAGCACTTTTTGAATCGTGTCATCAACTTTGATCATAACTACAGTGCTGTATCTCCACTTTCTTCTACCTTGACTAGACCATGGTTATTAGCAGAAAAGATGTCATCATGCAGATATCATCTACCCCCGTGTTATGTCATAAGAATAGAGAAAAAGATGTGGCAGTGCTTGACAGCCTGCTCCCATTTGTTCAGGAGCTGATGCAAAGATCCCTTTACTGACCTTCTCTCCCAGTCTTTGCTCATTCACAGAGAAGCCTGGCCTTCAACATGTTCTCAAATCTGCAAGTTCCTATTCAGCATGCATACATTGATTGCCATCTGCAATCAGCTCACAGTGCTCTAAAAACTCAAGTTTGCTCCTTCACACTATTCCACATATTTGGGAAGGCTTCTCACTAATACAGGCGAAGACATCACACTGTCTCAAAGCATTTGCTATGATGCCTGCAGAACACAACCAGAAGAGTAAATAGAAATCTTTAATTTCTCATTATTTTCCAAATCTCTTTTTTTTTCCAAGTCTGGGTACTGTAGATTTCATAGTGCTTGAAACAAGTTAACTGCAGCCTGTCTTTGTGGCTAGCACACACAATATTATCACAACAGTACCCTGACCCACTGATAGATGAATGCATTGCAACAAACCTGATTTGCACAACACTGCTGTGAAGTGTCTGCGTCCCACCTCCAGAACAGTGACACCAGCACTTTCTGCAGCCTGGGAAGCAGTGAGCACTTTCACTCAGCAGCTGTCCTGGTCTGTGCCATCACTCAGCTGGTGCTGAAAGTGCATTTTACTGATCCACCAGTCTCCCTCCGTCACACAGGAACAGGGGCAGTGGCACAGGAGACAGTCAAGGAATACAAGTTTGCTCAAAGCCCTTCTGGACTGCTGACCCAAGTGTAGCAGTAACTCCCTGGGATGGTGAGGCTACTCACTGTTGTAAGTTTTGCCTTTGGAATACTAAAATGAAGACCTTAAAGCAAACTGATCACAGGATGACCTTAAATGATGTCAGTAGTCACAACACACTGAAGTGGAGATTGCCACATTTGCTAAGGAGAGCCCCACAACATGAACTGTTGTTAATGTAACCTCTTACCCCCGGCATCACACCCCACTTTGGAGCACCACACTCAAACTGCATGCCTGTGAACACAGCTCAGGGCTGCTTTTCTGACATTAACAGTGAATAAAGATCCTAGTACTTAATAGTGCTCAGTTCTTTAGAAACATTTCCCTTCTGAAGCATTTCTACTTTTGAAATTAGCATAAATCTTCACGATTTATCTGTATATAAAAATAAAGATATATCTTCTATGAAGAATTTTTACAATCAACTTCAACATTTCTTGTTTTAAGATCTTCTTGCATTACACTTGCTTGTACAGGTGTCTTCTGAAAGAGCTCATGTTCTCATCTCCTCCCCATATGATTAACCTATTTTCTACTTGAATATTGATCTCCTCAACAGCCTCTCCCCTGCAATTCAGTCTTCTTCACAAACAACTAATTTAATCTTGGCCAACAGTTGTCCTCTGCCTTCACATTTAACAACTCACAAGAAACAGTAGTAGTGTAGTTTCACTGCCATGAAACTACAGCAGTGCCTGCAAGGAAACAGCATAGAACTAGGAAACACCATGCCACAGTAACCAAAGATTTAAATAGTATAACCCCATATTACAGTGTTAAAGAGCTAATCCTTGCACTTAGAGAAAGTGGGATGGCAAACATTTAAAATAACTTTAGCCATAGTACAAGAACAGGTTTGGTACAGCTTCTCTTCTTCTATTCATCCAAGGGAACAATTTTAATGGAAAACTAAAAAAATACATGTCTCAGTCTGAGTCAACTTCAAAGCCTCATGAAAATAACACGTGAACAGTTAAAGGAGACTCTAATGTGTTACCTGCACAAGTGAACAGAGAACTGTGCAGAAATGATAAAAGGGGTCAGCAGTTCCCAGGGCCAGACTTCAGCAATACAAGGAGTCATACAGAAAATCTCAGTACAAGGAAAGATGTCCCCCAGCTATTGCTCAGTTCCTCCCTAAAACATTTTCTTTTGCTTTACATTTAAAGAAATCCACTCAAGTTTACTTTGCATGTGATGGAAATCCACTTCTTATTAAACTTAAGGAAGGTTTGAGCATTAGAAATTTAGAACCATCATTAATAATACAGCTTGCTCATCCCCTTTCAAAAGTCTGGCTGAAACGTTGGAACTTCATTTTTTTTCAAATACATCTTAGAACCTTTATGAGCTTCACACACCACTTTCACAACTACTACACCCCCAGATTACTTCAACTCAAGTACATACAAGATTCAGTACTCCTAAAAAAATAATCAGTCCAACATACACACTACTTCTCATCCAGTGTGATTGGCCTGGTGCACAGTACCCAAAGGGAAAATATTTTTGTTCCCAGAAATAACAAAGACCAATTATATCCTTCCAGTGAGGTCCTGAAGATCAGTCCAAGGGAAATTTCATGTCTGTGAATAAAACTCAAGTGCTGTCTCACTGGAGATGAGTCTAATCTGCCATGGGATAACATCTCCACTCCTGAAATAGAGCAGGCTTATGAATCATTTAAAGCTGAGTGAAGAACTTACTTGAAGGAAAACTGTTGAGTAGAAGAAAAGTATCCACCAAAATATATATAATGGGCCTTCTCTTGTAGTACAGTCTGACCAGTTTTTATTTCTAGAGTACTTAATTAAAAAGAAAAATTGGCTCTGAAGGGCCAGTGTATATAGCTAAAGAAACAACTGTTTGAACAAAATACAGGCAAATTACATTTTTGCTGCTTCTTGCAGCAGCATTTCCAGACATCAGTGGAACAGGCTTCACTGGAGAAAGCTCTGAACAACAGATTCTTCTAAACTCCTCCAAGAATACTCAACACTGATAAGGAATAAGATGTCAATTACAAGATTCCATCTCATCCAGTATTTTTCCAAAAATCATAGAACTGGCAGCAGCAAACATTTTATGTTCAAGATCTCTGCTTCTGCCAAAGAGAAGAGACCAAAGCCTGAAAATGCTTACCTTTTCACAGTCCTGTATTATGGTTTTGAAAAGATTTTGAGAGTAAAGCAACTTGCATGGCTAAAGGCAAGCACAACTGTTTGCAGTTGCCCCAAACGACAGTGGGTACCAGTTAAAATTCTTCAGTATCAGAAATAGGAAACTGGAACAGGAAGAACTCGTGAACATTTTTATTCTCATCACTGGTTCCTCTGGGGGCAGCAGAAAGTTCAATGCTCAATACTATCACATGCAACTGTTTTGAAAGACTGGGAAGTGACAACAACTGAACTGAGAAAAGCATTTAAAATTTGAGTAACGTTAAGCCTGGTTTCTGACAAGCCTTCCTGCTCTCTAGTACTCACTAAAGCCACAGAAGGCAAAGACTGCTGTAGCTGAAAAGCAAGTCACAGATTCCTGACTCCATTCCAGCAGAAGGAAAAGCTGTATCGTAGTCTCTCCTGTCTCATGCAAACACTGGTCCCTGCATCCAGGCTGTCCCCTGGAAGACCTCCCAAACAACACTTCAGAGTAGGTGAGGCTAAGAGCTCACCTTCCTTGAGCACATCAGTTTCCACGGGGGACAGGCAGATGAATTTTGGTTGGTTTTGAACTATCAGCTCTAGCTTAACCAGTCATCTGCAACCACTCAGCTGCCTTTCCTGGTCACGAGACTCACTCACAACCAGTCTTTAATTGCTTCAGCAAGTCTCCAGATTTTGTTTGCAGTAAGGCACAGCACCTTGTGAATTAAGTTTGCTATTTTGTGGACCAAGTACAGCTTCTGGAATTGCAGCAAGAATAGCAATATCTTAATGGTTAAAATGGGGCGGGGGAGGGGAGAACATAAATTCAATGAGCCCAGGCAGAGATTCATTAAACACTCGGCTGAAAGCTAAAAATACTGGAATAAAAGTCTCTTTGTAATAAATTACCGTCATTTTCTAAACACAGAGCCAGCATTATAGGCTGCTAGCAACTGCAGCTAGTGCCAGACTAGCCCTTTGCTAAAATACTGCATAGAAAACCACTTACACAGTATAGAAAGAAGTCCTCTGTCAATGAATATATTAAAATAAAAATATGCTGATTCAGATGCAAAAAATTGGGAATTTCCTCCTCCCTTTTTATAATGTTATATTTAGATTCTATATCTACATATTTTAAGGTTTGGAATTTTTTTTTTTTTTGCTTTTAGAAATAAAGCACAAGACATTTTATCTATTGATGTTTTAATTTTTTTTACTATATGCAGTTCTGCACTGACTACCCTTACAATTCTCACATACAGCTCTTCCCTGAGAAATTCTGTGCTAAACCAGAGTGAATGGGGACAAAATGGAATCTAGTCCTTTTGACAGGGATGCAATGGCAGAACAAGAGGCAACAAACAAGCTACAACACAGAGAATCCTGATTAGCTATTATGGGAGGGAAAAACCTGCAATCCACAGAGCCTATGGGATCTCCATCCTTGGAGATCAGCTGCATGTGGCTCTGAACAGCCTGACCAAAGGCAGCCCAGTCCCATTTTGAGTCCAGGGACTGAACCAGACAATCTCCCAACCTAAATTATTCCAGGAATACAATTAATTTTAGGAAGTCCACACAATTCTATCAAGCAACTGGAATATGCACTTGAAGTGCACTTTTGACCAGCTAGACACATATTATAAGTAATTCCATTACCAATGAAACAAGATTTTGTCCTTATCCTCAAGATTTACAGGTTAGTGTCTACAGCTTTATTTGGATTTAAAACCCCATACTGCAGACAAACAATTCACATTGAATAGAGTGGCAATACCTGAGAATACACAAGTAGGACCCAAGTTTGCCAATATTCACGTACACATTTAAGCTCTTTATCACTCCAGTTTCCACTAGGCAAGTCTCCTGCAACTGCAAGATCAGAAACCAAAATCCTCTGAATACACATACAGTATTTCAGCACTGCATATTCTCTTCTATGGTTACAGCTCACCACTTCAAAGGACAAAAAATCTTGATTTCCAGATTTAAACAACCAGAATATTAAAGTTAAGTCACTGAGAGACACAAACAAACTGTACAGAACACTAGTCTCTCAAGATGAAGATATTCACAAGCATGGAAGGAGAAGGCAATAAGCAATCAGAGAGAAGGGAAAAAAAAAAAAAAAAGCAGCACCAACCAAAACCATCACCAACAAAAAAAGCACCAAACTCCCAAAAAACCAAAAACCCCACCCACCAAAAAAAAAACAAAAAAAACAAACCAACCCCACCCAAACCCCACAGTAATTCCCAGCAGACTGACTGCTTGTTTGAGTATGAGTTCCCACCAAGCCCAGCTTGCCAGGTTTCACACACAGTATCAATAATGTTACTGATCTGCACTGGTGCAAGCAACAAGGAATCAGGTCCTTGCATCACTACGTTTCTGAAAGCTGAGACAAAGGTTGAGAAATCACTTTCTTCTACGTGACGGGTGAAGTAACATTCACCACTGGAAAGTTATTCTCCTTTAACTGTTTTTCCTATAAATAGTTTTGGAAGCTTGTATTAAAATAGTTTTTACTGAAGTGATCACTGGGTAAAAAGAATATGTTTATCTACCAGTTTTAACACTTCTCCCAGTTTTCAGTTAAAAACAAGCTCACGTTTCCTTCCCACACACACCTGCAATTTTACCATCAGCAGGTTTTAGACTCCACTTTTGAGATTAGCCACATTCTGTGTACAGCTTGCATCCTTCACTACAGAAATGCACAGGAAAGTATAGTGATGCATCTGTTAGTGCAATTTAAATGCCTATCACTTTAGATCAATAGCCACACACTACCTTTGTTAGGAAGGAAAATTAAATTTCTTATTTCTAGAAAAGGGAGTTTTTCAGCAGCAAAATCCCCAAGAATAAGCCTTGGGAGTGTGGAGTATCAGTCCAGCCTTTTGCTTTAGTATGGCTTATTATTTCCTTAGTCTATACTGTACACCTTTTCTTTTGTAACTCACAATAAGCTTAGTCATCCACTATAGACACACAGGTGTTTTATGATATGAAAGCAAGACAAAAACAAGATATGAAAAACAAGACAACAAGGCCAAGCTCTGAAATGAGCAAGCAGCTGATCCTGCACAGGACAAAGCATAAACCAATAAACCAGAAACCAACAGCTATCTACTACTATGCCTTGAGAACATCTGTAAAATCTCAACAGAGGAGTTTTTCATTGTCACAAACAGAATGAAAGCATCTTTTTACCATGGACACCTGCCATTAGTGAGCTGGTCATCCTGGAAATAAGGCATGCAAGTCAGAGCACATATACACAAAAGCCCATTGTCTTTTGTGGACACTCTGAAAGAGGCATTAACTTGATAGACAAGAGAAAATCTACTGTTTTGCTCTAAGGCCACAGCTAATTTTGTCCAGTCTAAGAAACAGCAGTTTTGGTTGAATTGGTATCTAGCATTCTGCTTCAAGTTCTGTTCCAGCCTCAGAAGCAGGTCTGAGAAGCTCTCAGCAATTTCAGGATAGACAGGAACAGCACCTTGAGGACAAGCAACCTTGTTCAACGAACAAGGGAAGTGTTCTAGAATAGGACTTTTATTATAGGCACCTATATGAAAATCTGTACTTTATGATAGTACTCAAAAATAGCATTCTTTTTCAGAAGACTGAAAAAACCCATCTAAGCACAGGGATCTGATTTCAGTCAGACCTCTGCTAACTTCAGTTCCCTTATTCTGAACTGCCGTTGATGACATGAGAACGTGGTTGGGTGTATTAAACCTGGAAGATTTATGTAATCAATAATGATCTACTCCAACAGATTGACAAAAATCAATTCTGAAAATATTCCCTTGGAAAAAGAAATAGTGCAGAATTTTTTTCAGTTATGAAAAGTAACAGCTGATCCTCCCCTGAGGAAACCACGATAACCTCCTACGGGTTATAAATGATGTAATTCAGACTGCGTGTGGGAAGCCAAAAACATTTGTCTTTTAGCACAAGGTGTCTATTTTAAAGCTGTCACTGCAACATTATCTGTATCCTTAATTAGCTGAGAAAGTTCTTCACCAGTTAAGCTGCTCCATTTACAGGCAGCCTGAACCCCCTCGCCCCTTTCGGATACAGCGGTGACAACGCCGGAGCCTCGCACGGGGCTCGGACCCTCCGGCACGAGGGTCAAACACCACAGCTTGTCCTTGCTCCATCAGCTGAACTTCCTGCCAGAGTTACTCACACAAGCTGCTTCACAAAATTAATTTGCAGCTTTCTCCGTGAAGTTCTGGCTGCACCTGCACTTTGCCTGTGAGTACAAACTACACATAAAAAAAAAAATTTTGATTTTATTTCAATTTCACTCAGATTATCAAATTAAGTTTATAAATAACCTGTAACCCGTATGAAAAAGCCCTACAATAATACTACATGGAGACATGCTGGGAGAATATCAGGTGCTCACTAGTCACAGCACACCTATTGGTATCTTCAGAATGCCTTGCAAAAGCACAAACAGAAAAGAAAAAACTTCGTACAATACTAGTACAGAAGTATAGTTCTGCTGCAGAGAACTCTACTGTTAGAAACCTTTAACATTATTCTTCTCAACTGCTTCAGACTAATTACACAGCATTACCGTAAGAAAAAAAAAAAAAGGCAGTCCTAACTTTCACTTAGAGTCAGCCACAAGAGTAAAACTTCCTAAAAGTTTAGACCAAAGCAGAGGCATCTTATTCTTACACAAAGCAATAGAGCTCTTCAAGTCCAGGAAAATCTACTGTCTGATGCACCTGTACTGGAATATATGGCTGAGGAGCCTAGCCTTGCAAAAAACCACAATGAGTTCTTGTTCTACATGCCCGAACATTACAGCTCTGCTTTTTATGAGCCTCTGACTTCCTGATAAGGCAGTTCATGTACCAAAGTATCTGCTAAATAGCTGTTTGTATTACACTACAGCCTTGTCACATAGCATCTATATCATCTTACAAAAACAGGTGTTACAGTTACCTTTAAAGACTTTTTCTCAGTTTAGACAAATATTCAACAGCTCCATGAGAAATTGTCAAACAGCACTTACTATGCTGTGCACTTTGAATGTCTCTGCCTCTTTGAGGTGGAAGAGGAGCCTGCAGACACACTGCCTACTCTCAGATTTCCTTTCCACTGCATCACTGAAAACCACGGCCTGCCGCTGAGGATACTTTTAGAAGACCAAAACAATACCACAGTAAAAGGGAAAAGTGACGGCATGCAGAGCACTTACCAGGATATTTGTGTCCTCTCAGTATTCCTACACAGTGGAGAAGAAAAAACCCAATCCTCCGATCTTGTTAAAAATCAGCCGAAATCCACCAACTCCTTTAAAGCCCCAGCAACTGCCAGACTGAGTGCCTGCTCTGTGTGCTTTTACTTCAGCCGTGGGAAGCGCCTCCTGCCTCAAGGGGGGCCGGCTCTGCCTTGCGTAAGCTGGGTAAACACCGCAGCACCGCACAGCATTGGCTGGAGGCAGAACCAGCATCCTGCTCCTGCTCCATCAATTCATCCATCCCTGGCCCCAAAAAGGAAAAAAGGAAGCTGAGGGTGTGTTGAGAACAATACTGCAGCCCAATTGCCTGGCAGCTCTGCGAATGAGGTTCTCAGAGAAACACTGATTTATTTCCTTCTCTTACATAACTGTACCCATGCATGCTATACCTTTTCTTTCTTTTTTTTAAAACCATAATTTATTAGCCCAGCTAGCTTTCCTCACCTCCCACACAAAGAGTAATTTCTTAATACACTGAGAATTATAGCAGCAGAAACTCTTCAGGCATTTCTATCTCTCTTTTCACTAACACTGTAGGACTGGACACATGACACATCTGCAGATGCCCCCTGCGTGTGCTGGACTGTCATGGCCAATGATTCTAAAACAGCTCAATCCTGTAGGATGCACATTTAGAAAGCAAATCTGCATGTGCCAGACCAGGTTATGAGCTCATTTCTCATTCCACCAACACCAAAAATCACTGCATCAAGCCAGTGGGTGGGATAATTTAAATGTCTGAGCCATAAAGTGGTGATCAAGTTACCACAGCTTCCAAGTTACCTCGTGGAATTGATCATGCAAATGCTGTGAGGCTGCTGCAATCACGGTATGACACAGCAGCTTAACCTTTACATCAAGTTTTACATCACAGCTGTAGTGGGTGAGGAAGGGGTAGATGGTTACCCTGGCTCAAGCAATGTAGATAGAGCCTGACATTTCACATCTCCATGTTGTGCATGTGACTGTTGCTGCTCCTGTTTCTGCTGCTCCTTCCTAGGCTCACAACCTCAACCTTTTAAACACAATTTTGTGGACTGATCTGTCAATGTTTTAAAGTTGGTTTATCTGCTCTGTTATTCTTTTAACAGAACTCTTCCCCGGTTCACCTTACAGGACAGCCACCGGGCAACACTCAAACCTAAGAACTGTCAAAACAGCTTTTCTGTTCATAATGCCATAACACAACATAAGCTGCAGCTCCACACAAGTCAGCTTTACTGCTGAGAACAAGGTGAATGCATCTGTGTTTTCTCTCTTCTCAACCTGTACTCTACAGCAAACTTTCCCCTAAGTAATACAGTACAGCTGTCCTGTTACAGGATCTTGTCACCTACCCAGAAAATTTAGCTGCAGAACACCTTGCCATAGGTTATTCTGGATAACAGAACTATACATAGGCTCAAAGATACTTTTTTCCCTCCTATCATAGATCACTAAGCACAAAGATACCACCTTGCTCCACAGAAGTGGTTGAGCCACAGCTGCTGAACACTGGAAAGTGCCTGGAGAAACACTGATGTACAGGTGCTCCCTTGTTTCCACGCTTCTGGTTGTCAAAAAAACCACAGGACTGAACACTGCTCTGAAATGGTATGGTCATTATCACAGCTATCAGATTACTAAACTGGCAAGGGGCTAAGGGAAAACCAAAACCACACACAAATCTCCAACTATTCCAACCCAAAAAATTTTGCTTACCTCTTTTGGGTTTTTATTCTGTAATCCCATTACACCAGTGCAAATGAGGGGATAGGGACCTTCTGCATCCATCTCAAGAGAAACACCAGAGACTCATCAAGCCTGATCCTGAGATTTAGGTTCTAAGGGAATCCTCCTCCCTGCCAAAAATCAACAGCCTCATATCACTGGCACACAAACACAGCTTATTCACTGGTAATGCACAGATACTTAAAATGGCAATTTTTACTAGGGTGGAGGAGTCACACCACCCCACCTCCCTCATCACTTTCAAGTTTTGTCCCAGCCTATAAAAAGTTGGCAGCTTAAATGCTGTTTCAATCGAGGCAAAGAGTTGCTTTTGTGATTTTGCTTTAAAAGAAAAAAAAAAAAAAAAAAAAAGAAAACCACATCAGGACTGCATTAGTGCCACTTAACACACAGATATGCACCAAGAGTACAAAAGGTGTTCTGTATTCAGGTATTTAACCATAGTGATTAGTTACATTTGTATGACCACTTCTAGGCTGCATTACTTTTCTCACACACGTTGTAAAACTGGAGTTGTACTGTTTCAAAACATCCTGAAAACCAGAATTTGAAGACTAATTTGCTTCTAGAACTCCTTTATTGACATTCTTTAACATATGCAGCTGTTCAGTGTTCAGGTTAATAAATCTGTAGATTACATTATGCTGCAGTTACCTAAGAAGCAGCTGCAGGTGGATTTGCTTTCTACCACCCCAACAAGCTCCTGCAGATAACAATCCTTACTTGTCTTCATATTAGAGACCCTCTGGAGCAATCAGGCAACACCACACAATGGCCTTTTTATAGCTAATCCTGCCCCATCTTAATCCAGGTTTTTTGAGGGTTTATTTTGCCCCTAGGCACACTTCTATGTGGCTGCCTCTGAATCTCACCCAACAGAGCTTGAACCACTTTGTCTCACTGCCTGTGTTTACTCACAGCCATGCTCTACTCAGCTGTTCTTGTGTCAGCACTGCCCCTCACTTTTATAATGAGGAGGGTTTAATGATTTTCACAGAATCACAAGAACTACACCATGCCTTGAGGACTGGAATGAAATGCCTAGAGCATGCTGTCGCTAGGCAAGCGATCTGATTTCTCCTGGAGTACAGATACCATGCCAGACTAAAACAATGCAATCTGTAGCCCAAGATATCACTGCTAATTTCATGAAGTGATGCTGAACTGCAGGGGAGGTTCTTTCTTTGAAGTTGTTAAAGAAATAAAGAGCTCTATCGTCATGTTCTTCTATCTGACTCACAAACAGTTGCTGTACAGTTTGATACAATTACGTGATTTCACATGACATTCAACATGAGCTCTGATGAGGAATGCATTTCGAGCTGTTCCAGCTAAAAAGACAGCCTTACAGATAGGGGCAACAGGCAACACTTAAGAAGCCTGAATGGCAAACTCTTCCTGCTGGAGTTAACCTTATCAGTATATTACTACTATGTTTCCAGACTGACATTCTAAACAACCTCTTGATAATTTTATTCAATAAAATAGGCAAGGAGTGAACTAAAAACCCCACACAGCATAAGAGCTTGAAATTCCTGCACACAGGCTATATAAAAACAGACTGAAGGAAAGGAAGCACTGAGTAAAGGGAGCAAAACACCTGGTGGAAGACCAGGACGTGTAATGACCCCATGGGGGAGGTATATTTGTACACTCAGTGCTGAATGTTGAACATACACTATACACAACCTGAACTCAGTATCCCATGAAGTCAGGGGCTGAACTCTGATCAAAGCCAATGATATCCAAATAAGAAAAATATTTCACGTATTCTAAGGCATTAGCACTATGAGGGGGTTCCCAGAAGCCTAATCTCAGGTGCATGAGGGAAGAAGAAAGCAGGGAAGAGATTACTGACTTACCAGCCTCATTAATCTTTCATTGTGTTACGTCACACGTAATCTCTGTGCAAGGAGTTCCCATGTCACGCTGCTAATAAAAAGTCATACTACAGTGTTTTAAAGAGATTATAGAGGGGGGGACCAGCCTGAAGCCAAGAACATGCTATTTAGAGTATACAATAGAAATGCTAATCAAATAATCTGCAGGAAGAGGAGAAGGGAAGGAAATGACCTAATCCCCTGCACTACTATGTGGTGGCTTATGGCAAGAAGTAAGAAAGTTCTTACAAGGGCCAAGAAAACAAAGGTCCATTGTTATAGCTACAGCTTCCAGATAAGAACCCTTTTCTGCATCTCAAGTTTCTGTGACATGAAGGGTAGATGGTACTTTATGAACTCTTTTACACTGACCACGTCTGGAAGGGGTAGGAGAGGTTAATTAGAATTGCAGGACAGCTGGGTAAAAGATCTAAATAGAATCTTGAATTCTTAAGGCACAACAGATTCTCCTTCAAACAGATTTGTCAATTGTAAAATGTTGCTCATCCAGCCACGGTGATCCTTAAGTTACTGTGGAGCAATTTCTGACCGAAGTAGCTTAGTTACAGAGTGGCAACAAGTCATCACACTGCACAGAGGCATTTCACATCACAGAGTCACACTTTGCCATCAGACAAACCTAATGAGTATTTCTTATGAAGTCCTGTTCCACCCTTACATTTTTGTGAGCCTGTAACTCAACTACACCAGGGAAGTACTCCACAAGAGAAATGGGTCCCAATGAGCAATTCAACACAGCAACTGTTGCCCAAGTAAGACGTCTGGGAATTAAGCTGCTCTTAAAACAATACTGTGGTTTAACCAACCCCAGCCGGTCACCAAGTACCCTGCAGCTTGCTCACACCTTCCCTGGCTTGTGAGAAGGGCAGGAGAGTCAGGGGGAAAAAGGTAAAACACTCAGGTTGCAATAACAACAATTAAGTAACTGAAATAAACTAAAACAAAACATAGTAAGGAAAAGGGAGACACCATAAAAGGAGAAAGAAAGGAAACCCAAGAAAGTGATGCACAATTGCTCACCACTCCACTGATTGATGCCAGATCATCCATGAGCAGCAGCCAGCCCCTCCCAGCCAACTCCCCCAGTTTATAATCCTGGGCATGATGCCCACTATGGGAATCTCTTTGCCAGTTTGGGTCACCTGTGTTGGCCATGCTCCCTCCCAGCTTCTTGTGCAGCTCCTGGCTGGCAGAACACGGAACCCTGTAAAGTCCTTGATTCAGAGTAAGCACTGCTCAGCAAAACATCAGTGCATTAAAGCTATTCTCACCCTAAACACAACACAGCACTGTACCAGCTGCTACAATAATTAACTCAATTCCAGCTGAAACCAGGACAGATGGTTCTTCACCTGGCTTCAAGTACCACCTGAAGATGTGCCGAATTCCTAAAAATTCAAGACTGAAAGAATGACAGACAAAGCCTCATTCTGAAGAAAGAACATTTGTTTCCAAAAGGTCAAACTGATGCAAGTCATCTGCCAAGTCAGAGCCATACAGATGTAGCTGCACCAGGCTTCTTTCCAAGACAGTAAACTTTAATTTCCCAGGTACCTGGAAAAAGCTATTATAAGAGATTTCTCTTTAAGTTCTCTAGGATCATTTCTGGTTCAATTAATCTTGGCTATGCACAAGCACTTTCTTAAAGAGCTTTTTAGATGTTTTTCAGCAAACTTTCAGCATCAGAACAGATTCACTGAGCTTCAGGTATTATGGTTTCCTCTAAATAAAAAAAGGGAGTCCCAATTTACTTTTTAGATGTTGTTCAGCAAACTTTCAGCATCAGAACACAGATTCACTGAGCTTCAGGTATTATGGTTTCCTCTAAATAAAAAAAGGGAGTCCCAATTTGAATTAATTTCCAAGACACAATTTTTATACTTGCAAAGCCTTTAAGGTTATAGCAGAACTAGCTGAACCTGCATTACCTGAAATTTTTCATTCCCACAAAGCCAGATCATTTGAGCATGGACTTGTACAGAGAATTCTAAGACAGTTGCTAGAAGTAGTAACACCATCAGTTCTGAAAAGCACCTTTATCTCAGTGATGAAAAACCTTTCATGTTAGATTATTCATTCAGATTAGCAAAAAAATCAGGAAAAGTATTCAGTTACAGAAATTCAGCTATAACTAGCTGTCTCCCCACACTCACAAAATTATGTTAAAAGAGACAAAGTTTAAAAACTATTCAGTACAGTTTCTAATCAATGTCCACATCACACAAATGAATCTCTTACAAGAAGGCAAACATATTTACCCTCAAAGAGATCATGAAGCAAAAAGTCAAATCTATCCAACAGCCCTCTGCTTTATCCTAAATTCCTAACCACACTTACTAAACTCTTGACACTCCCCATTTTGACTGCAGTCCCTGTGTGATTCTGGTAAAAAAGGGCTGGATAACTTCAAAACAGCTCCCCTCGCTTCTGCACGACAGTGTTCCAAGTCCGTAGTTCATACCTGAATATTTTGCAAATCACTGCTATTAAATATAGCCATCTTACTACAGTCTTCCCCCTCACTTCAAACTTTAGACAGTCTTCACACAAGGTACAAAACTTGGTCCTTTCTAAACACATCACCCCTAGCATGTGCACATGAAAGCATATGACCTGCACTCCCCCGGAGAGCATCCGGAGAGCCGCCTCCTCTCTGCAGGCCAAGGGTCAGGTTTGCACAGTGGCCTGCTGCGAGAGGTCGGAGCTCGGTACAAACACAGGGGCTTCAGCACCTCTGCTTCCTGTACTTCTGACTGCCAAGGACATCTTTTTAGGAATACTTTAAATACTGTTTTATGAGCTCAGGTACAGAACAAATGTTACTTTAGGCAGTAACCCAAGAGAGCAAGAATTGATTACTTGTCACATGCAATAGGTTTCTAATA
The DNA here is from genome assembly GCF_017590055.1 of Onychostruthus taczanowskii. NCBI lineage: Eukaryota > Metazoa > Chordata > Aves > Passeriformes > Passeridae > Onychostruthus > Onychostruthus taczanowskii. The sequence goes on from NW_024499351.1 coordinate 1,542,348, forward strand.
GAGGAATAATGAAATATGTCCTGATGCATTAAAAGCTGCCCCTTAAAAGCTAAGGTGAACCAACTCTTATGCTAATACAACTTGCATTTACACATAAACACAAAACTTTCTGCACACTTTAGTTCTCATGTGCATCACCTCTTACAGCCAGGAATTCAAACAGTACAGTTCCAGTACCTTCTGGTGTTGGACCCCCTGCCTGTTCACAGTTTGTTACTGCTCAGTGAAAAAAAACATCCCATGCCAGCTGATCAGATCTTTTTCTTTCCTTTCTAATCTCACAGGCAATGCATGATTTAGCATATACAGGCACAATACTTTACTTCCTACACTTCTAATCCAATTTGGGTAAGAGGTTTATTGCTTATAAAAATAAACAGGCAGTTGCACTTTACCTCTATGCAGGCACTAACATCTAACAAAAAAAAAGTCATTCCCAAATAGTAGCAGTTCAGTGCTAGAGATACCATCCCTATTGCATTTTACCTCTATGCAGGCACTAACACCTAACAAAAAAAAAGGTCATTCCCAAATAGTAGCAGTTCAGTGCTAGAGATACCATCCCTAAATTCTACTCCTTGGCTGAGACAGAAATACAGTTACTTCTTTAGAGGTACTGGGAGAACTTGACTCTTGTCACATGCAATGTTCAGTATTATTGTGCCAAATATATTCCCAGCAATAAAAGCCCAGGACAGAATACCTCAACCACGGAGACTGAGATGTATTATTTCTATAGGGACCCAAGGGACTTTGGTCTGACCATAAGGTCAGGTTTTAATTAAGAGCTAAGGAAATCATCATGTTTCACATTTGACTTACAGTTGCAGGTTTTCAAGGTTATCACTATTTTCAAATTTTCAATGTTCTATGTCCAAAGAAAAATGTTACTTTTACATAAGGGAAGGTATCTAGCTCAATATGGGAACTTTAAGTTAGTACAGCCTTCAATTACAACTGGAAGAAGAAATGTTCCCGAGAGTGTGGGTCATAAAAGATAAGCAAAGGCATTTTGGTACTAAGAGAGTGGTCTGCTTGTTTTCAAAAGAGCCAGTCATTTGGAATCTGTATTGCTTCTTGTCTACTCAGCATATGTCAGACAAAGTTTAGCAGATGAAGAAAAAAGTAATTGTAGATTGGTCGAGAACAGGCGTAGTGACAGGCACCGTGGCAGAACATTTTTCCAGCAACTGCCAAAGTGATGCACCCATTGTGAGGCAGTGTTAAAAAGTTCAGCTGCAGTTTCATGGACTGCCCCAGCATTCTCAGTGATGCTACATCACATAGCAAACTCCAATGCAATTATATTAGCAAGGCAGCACTTTGACTCTGTAATTCTACCAGCAAAGAAAGTGTTCCCGAAGACAAAAAATGTTCTTCCTTGATCCAAGAGAATTCTACAACAGAATTCTGTGTGAATATAAACCTTCAAAATTTGGCCTAGAAATTAAGACTCTTAAAGCTGAGGTTTGAGAACACAAGTTCAGCATATTTCTCACCAGCTAATGACAGTTTATTTACTTGACTTAAAATGTTCAAGCAAAACAGCTCAACAATTCCTTCTGGAAAAAAAACCCAAAAAACAAAAATTCCCCCAAAACACTAAAAAAGCCCCATGCTTAAAGCTCTATCTTGGCCAGGACTCTGGCTCTCTCTACTTACCAGCTCATATTTCAAAGCTACCTGGAGAAGCCTCCAAAGCAAAAAAAAAAAAAAGGTTGAACAGTTAAAGATGGTGCTAGATTTGAACTTACACAAGCATGAAATAAAATCTACATTTCTTTCTCATTCAGGCATTTTTCTGACATGCAGAAATATCTTCACACTTGCAAACTCACTTCTAGTAATGACCTCTGGTTTGCACTTTGTACCTGCATGCCTTGAGAAGCAGGCTTTGTGCAAAGAATTACTTGTTTTCTCTCAAAGAAGAATTTTTCCATTCAGGAAATAGGAAACACTGTTGGGCAAATACACTGAAAAGAGCATAGCCACAAAAAGCAGCAGCTTTGACAGCACCACAACCAAGTGACTTTTGAACAGTACCAGACGATTCATAACACAGCAGTACTTTAAAGAGTTTGGAAATAAATTTCACATGATTTACAGCACCACTTATTTATTAACCACACTGACTGGTTAATATAGGACAGATTTATTCCTTTCTGAACCTTGGGAAAGAGATTAAGAGAAGCCTTCACTTTAACACTGCCTGTATGTTAGGAAACCTTAGGCCCTGTTTTCCCAGCACAGGAGAGTTAACAGTAAGAGTCTAGTCTGGAGGAGCCATTTCACTTGCCCCTTTTCAGTCAGCCATTCAGTGCAGACCGATTCATTCCACAAAATCTGGCTCTTCAGAAGTGATCTTCGCAAGCTTTTCGGGGTAGATTGGCCTGTCTGGACTGATATTGTTTGTGAACATTGTTTCAATTGCTAATAGCAACTCACAGCTCAGCGGTGCCTCGTTCACACCTATTCATAGAGGTTTGTAGAAATTCAATTTGCTGCTTGTCAGCTGTTACTCTTGTGCTTAGTGACGCCTCCTGCCATCCCTTTGTAGGGCGGAAGGCTCAGAGGTAATGAAATGTCATGGACTACCTTAACACAAGTTAAGAAAACACCACCCAGATTCGTCAGAGATGTCTGATACATTCAAGCTTCTGGACCAATGTCAATTCAAAGTAAAACAAAACAACCAAAAAACCCCTCAAACATTTAAGGAATATAATCTATGGAATTAACTACTCAACAAATACTAAAAAATCTAAAGAACTTCAAATATGGCAAAGTCACTGGAGCCAATTCAACACCAGACACCCAGCACGACTTTATGACATCTATGGAATTAACTACTCAACAGAAATACTAAAAAAATCTAAAGAACTTCAAATACGGCAAAGTCACTGGAGCCAATTCAACACCAGACACCCAGCACGACTTTATGAAGTGTCAGGTGAGTTTTGATGAAAACTACAAGTTAGTCAGGCTGATCATCAGAGCTACCTTCAGCACTTACTGTGAGTTGCCTCAATGCAACTTAGTGGCAAAACAAATTTTCAAACATGCTCAGTCTCACTCCAACACCACCAACCCCAGGTCCAGAACAGATATTCTCTAAACACAAAGGAAAGAAACACTTTCTCTGGATTAGCAGCCGCTGTTGTACGACAACTTTTTAGCACACTGAAGTCATTCTGCACTTTTAGCATTTCACTGATGGAAGCATGTGGATTAAATGTCCCCAAAATAAACCCTGAACCATACAAATAACTAGAGCACTGTCAGAAGCTTGCTCTGCTCCATTTTATAATAGTTTTCCTTGCGTGCTAACATGACTGCTAGGACACAAAGATGCAAGGTCAGCCGCTCTGACAAGTTATCAACACTGTACAATGTTACAAAACCAACATGAGGAGTATACCAGCTGCAGTAATTTTATTAGTTTCTGAGGTAAAGCGTTTTTATTTAGTAATCACTTCCAAGCTGAGGCTTTTTTTCCTTGTAAGAAGGGAGGCACTTAATTTAAATTGCATAAAAATTTTTTAAAACACAACAACAATAAAAATAGGTAAGAACAAAAAACATATTTTCTATAAAAGTCTTCACTTCAAAACCAATTTGTGGCCTAAGCTTAAAATCTAACAGTTATGGCAGCTCTCTCATATCAGATACAAGATATACTTTTTTCATTTACTCAAAAGACTGATGTAAATATTATGGGCAAAATGCAGACGTGTACCTGTTGACACAAAGTTTCAGCCCTGAAACTTGCCCAACAAGAACCGTGAGTTAGAGCTTGGTGCCCCTGGAGCAAAGCACCACTTCTGGGAACAACTGCACATTCCCCATTTTGTGACAGAGACCTGAATTTTCCTCCTTCTGCTATTAAAGCTTACAACTGAGCATCCTCACGTTTGCTGTACTAGGATTTGCCAAAGCCCAGCTGCAGGACTGACTGTATGTTCCACTTGCTCTAGGTCCTTCTTTTTAAAAAGAGGACTGAGCCTAACACGAGGGGGTGCAAGTTTAGGATTTCTTTTCATAGCTTGTCCTGTGTCTTCCAGTCATCCTCCCTCATTCAGCAATATGAAAATCCTCACACATTACTTACAAATTATTTTAATAATACTATTAATACGTTTAAATAAATGTCTTTGTTTTCCAAAGACATAGCACTGTGCTTATTCCTTAACTTTTAATACAGAAGTCTACCTAAACCATAAAAATTGTATAAGAAAAAGAAAGGCTGCAATTCTTACCCCCAAAACAATACCACTACGAGCAGCAAGATAGAAGGTCCAGAACATAAAAGCTAAGCAGAGATAACAGAAGGCCTAACACAAAGGAGCATTGAAATACTACAGTCAAAACTCCCAGAGAAGTTGCAGCCAACTGAAATCAAAGATCATAAGAAAAGCTTTCTTGTTAATTGAAAGCAACATGAAATCTCTGCTCGACCACAAATGCACAGAGTAATCTAAACCAGCTCCAGCATACAGAAGACCAAATCCTTTGACAGAAATTCAGCCTTTCAGGTAACTGCCTGCAAACTCAACATGCTCCAAACATGATTTTTGCTGTCACAAATGAAGATTCTCTAATTAAATTTTTTAAAGTAAAAATACTTGCAGCCTGTAAATTTAGCCCAGATTAGAATTTTGCAATAAGATACTCTTCCTTAAGTGCCTTTTTAAAGCGTGCCAAAACCATTAGTTAAAAGGATAATCTAAATAAAGCCATTGTTAAAAAAATAAAACCACATCATGCCATGGCTGGAACAGGCAAGGTACTGGTGAGCAAGGAAGGATTATTGCCTGTCATAGTAACAAAGCAGCAGATTTAGCTCTCTGTTTTCATTACTATATTAAACCTTCCCAATGTTTCACAAAAATAAAACTGAGATTTGTAGCTCATTTGATTAGCAGATGATCAATTGTACTGACTGACTTTGTTTCTAAGCACACTGTTCCCAAAAAAAAAAAAAAAAAAAAAAAAAAGGCATGCTAAGTAAGGAAAATTAAGAAATTGAAGAGGTCGCTTCACCAAACCTGATACTTGAGTCCAATCATGCAGCTAAGTAAGGATTCAGCTGCACTGAAGGCACCTGAATTCAGCAGCATAAGCAAGATCACTATCAGCTTACCTATGCAAGACTGTACTAGAGCAAATCTTGGCTGGACATGTAATTTAATTCACCACTCTGATTCTGGATAAGCCCCAGACCTTTAAAATAATTACACTGCCATCAGAGACAATGTTCACTGTCAGGTACAGTATTTGTGTACTGCTTCTCTGAAGAGATGAAGCACTTAAATGCCAGGTACCCTCCAGCTTCAACACTCTTTCACAGCTCTTCCTAGAGTTTTTCCGAGTGTTTTTGGCCTATGTACAAGTACTTGAACACAGCAAGTCCTCTCTGACCACCATGTTTCATTAGATAGAAACTTCTTCCTAATGCATTTTCCAACAAGACTCTCAAGTTTATAAAACAAAGCTGTAACAGCTACATTACTTTTAAAGGTCTAGACCATACTGCACTACCTCTTGAGCTTCCCCTTGAAACATACTGGCAGAGTTAAGGAATTTTGGACTGAGAATTCACTCATGATAGAAACTTGACAGAAAATCAAGAGGCACAGTTAAATACAGGGCTGATCAGAAACTAAAATAAATATGCAGCATGAATTCAAGTCAGCAAACTCATGTTGAATAATGAAGTGGTATTTCCCATACCTCAAATGTTTCAGGCTGTTAACCACCAATACTGACTGCTCATAACTAGTTTCAGGACTTTGGCAGTTGAAACAGAAATAGCAGCCACTGAAGTACTGATAGCTTTGATCATGAAAAATATTATTATGATTAGCATCTCATGCCTATTTGCGCCAATCCCCCGAGATGTAAAATAAAACTATAAACACTTTCAAAGTTATATGCCAAAAGTCCTCTCACTATTAATCACAGCCTTTGTACTCTCAATTTCACTAACATTAACTCCACTTGAAAACTGGTCTAAGCAAGGTGAAGCTGATGTTCTCACAACACATTACTACTTTGGTTCAAGCAATACTGAGAGAAGGCAGCAGCTGCTGTCCTCAAACCAGAGGGCCAAGGAAAAAGAATAAGCCACAGATACAAAGCTACAGAAAGCAATGCAAGAATTTTAAGTCTACCACATCAGAAGGATATACAGTCAGTCTAATAACAAAACTTAAGGCACTGCTCCCTGAACCTCTAAGGAAACTCCCACAATTAATTTGTTTCTCTTGAGTTAGTGAGAAAACTCAGCTCATGGAAAAACTCTGATCAGCAGGTCTGAAGTAAAGACAGGCCAAGGACTGCATAGCTCAGATCTGGGGAGGGGGAGCTATGTGTGTGCACAGTCCAGAGTGAGATGGAGAAGGCATCACTCTCATCAGGCACTAAATATTGTATCAGAGCCTCCGGAAATAACCTTAGGTGGAAATCCAACATTAGGGCATAAGAAAGTAAATTTGGCACAGTTTAGAAGGCATGTCACTAACATAATTACCTGCCTTTTATAAAAGCTATGGTTGCTCTAGAGAGATATTATCCAATGAACTACTTAAAGCACTCTTTTCCACTTCTTTTAAAAAAATATAGTGATTAGAGAACAAATACCTTTACAGATAGTTACAGCAAGACAATAGAAGTAGTTTGTATTGTTCTGCGCTTGTACTTTTAGCAGCTTACCTCAATCAAAATCTCCCAGAGGTAAATAAAAGCTATTTGAAAGAAATTCTAGAAGCAGCTACCAAATTCTCTAGATAAAAAATTTGAAAAGAAGTTCATGTGCAAGTAAAAAAGTTTGTTCTTGTAGAACAACTGTGCAGATGCAAACTCACCGTGTGCAAGCCCCTCGAGATTGTACCCGCGCTTCCACTTGGATTTACGGTACATAATGAAAAGCCTCACGCGCAGAGGGAAAGGGACCTGATGATGATGGTGGCTGTCAGCAATGAGCTGAGCTCAGTTAGCTGCTAGTGCAGACAGGACAACGATTTTCAACACTGCGAGAGAAAGCCAGAGTGAGACCACATGGTTAAGCCCCATCCACATCAGCAACTGAGAACTGTCAGCTGGCAGAGGCACAGGTAGGAGATCGACCTGCCACTCACAGCCACTGTAAAGAATGGTTTCCTAGAGGCTGGCTCAGTGTCTCCTGGAATAAACCTGTCTTTGAACACAGCATACACCCTTCTCTCCAGTCAGCACTCCTAGAGCAAAGCAACTCAAATGCTCAGTTCTTCAACGTTGATGGAATTCAGTTGCCAGTTGGTGCGCTCACAATTTACTGAAATTTAAGAATGTTATGGAATTATATTGGATAAGTCATAGTTTTACATTTACAGAAGACTGCCAGTTGCAGGTAAGCATTAGACAAGTGCTGTCAGCAGACACCCTGGCTGTGTGTTATTCAAAACCACGCAAAATAAAGGGATGAAAGGGCTGGCTTTAACTTCAAACTACTTAGAGTAAGGGGAGTTGGACCAGATAAACTCCAGAGTTCCCTTCCAAATTCTTCTCTTCATTGACAAACCTGGCCACTAGCACAGAGGCATGAGCTTTGCATGCAAAGACAGAAGCCTTGCATCACAGAGCTGTTATTTATCACCTATCTCCATGACTGCAGGAATGCCTGGACTCAGTTGCTAACATATAGCAGGAGCACATTCTGCAGTTAAACAATTTTAAGGTGGCATAAAGCACTGCTGCCTGCAAAAGCAGCAGGCCTGCCTGTGGCCCGGCAGCTACATGGCACAAGGTTCTGCACAACCATGATTTCCACAAACCCACCCTCCAAACTACTTCTCAACTGGATTTATTCAGGGAGGACTGCACCTGAACAGATGACAGGAACCAAGTGTTGGGACCACCTTCCATATGACTGTGTTCATTTCCATAAAAATAGTAAAATTGTGTATTTTTAAATGCATGGACTAATTAATAGTGAGGTAACAGGAAATGAGAATTTATTTCTGAGCAGTACTTAAGAGCTATGTTAAATCTTTAAAAACAAGGAAAATTTACTCCCTTTTATAACTAGAGCTAACTTTGTTTTCTGTATACTCCTATTCAACTTTTGTTCTTTTAAGTAGCAGAAGCTCTATTCATCAGTAAAAGACTGCTTAGTACAGCAATAATCTTATTAGCATGCATATGGAGTTAAAACTAAGCTTATATGAAGGATGTTGTAAAATTAAGCTTGAAAACAAGTACAGTAAGAGCAACAAATGAAAAAAATTAAGATTCTGCCTCAGTTACAAAAACACACTTGGAACAACCTATAGTTCTGTCTTCACCAAGGCTTAGTCATTTCCTGTACTCTTTTTCACAGGGCAGTATTTTGTCTGCTCACATTAATGCAAGGTACCTCCATAATCAGTTGCTACAATACAACCTGGGATACACCAACATTAACACAGGTTATGGTCCAGTTGGAAAACTCTTCCACCAGCAATTCTTCTGAATTGGTCCTTGGTTGCATGATGAGAAAGCATCTTCTGACACTGCCTGGCAAAGATAACCTGCAGAAACTGAACAGCTCCCAACAGAGACTCCAGTACATGGAGTGGAATGAGAAGACAGGTATAGGCCACAAAATACAGTGTTTGAAGATCCTGAGATAATATCTGAAGATTGTCAAAGCTTAAGTAACATTCCCAAAGACTAATCAGCATCTCTGAGATGAAGTGAAGTCTGAAATACAAACTATGGCTGGAGAACTAGACAGCTGACTTAAAACCATGCTCAGTACTTCAGCATAAGAGTGAGGTCTAAGAAAACCACCAACTGCCATGGTTAAGCTTACAATACAAACTAACTTGGAATTCCCACATACTTGAACTACAAGGATTATTATTATTAACAGGGAATGCAGAATGCATTGCAATTTTAAGTCTCTATCAAGAGAGACTCCCCATTCAGATGTAGTTCTCTGAAGCACTGAGCAGCTTTACCCTCTGCTAGAGTTGTTAAAAGTTGCAAAGCAGAAGCCAGACCAGACTGCCACTTAATAAAAGCAGCCTCAGCAGGAGGAGTGAAAGGGAAAACCCAGGCTTCACCAATGCCATGCTGCTCCACATCAACACAATGGAGAGGAATCCTGTTCCACTCAGTGCTGTGAGCCACCTGGCCAGAAGCCATGCTTATGCATAGCTACTTGGCCTTGAGGGTTGAAAATAAAAAGATGAACAGCCAAAATTTGAGGCCAGCAGACACAGCTGTCAGGCAGGGATCAGCAGACCTAAGACCAGAGACCTAAGGACTGTAGCACTACAAATGCTCCAGCCCATACTGGTTGGCAGTTTTGCACTTGATCCTATTCTTTCCCTCAGTTATTTCCTTCCTTTCTTTGTCTACCTACCACAATTCCTACTTGTGCTCTGCTTCCCTCCCCTATCTCATCCCTTTTTTGTCTTTTTGGGGTCCAAGGTCTTTCTGTCAGGCTTCTTTCTATTCCTACAACATGGAAGTGCTGAAAAATAAAAGTTCACAATTTTTGGTATGTTCAGCTTCCTGTCTCAGGATTTTATTAAAATCAAGTTTCTTGAAAGACTGTTGAGAGCTTTTAATGCTGCCCTCAGTTACAATGTATCAGCCAGTATTGAAGGAAAGGGCTCACAAATAATGCAGTGTGCTGATTTAGCTTCTACAAATGGAGAGTCTGGCCACTGCAGAGATGTCTGATCTACAGCTCTCACTGACATGAACACTCCCTAGCCACACAAATAAAGACTGTCATGGTTCTTCCCCAAAGAACCATGCAGGGGAAAAAATTAAGATGATGGCAGATTGGATGGAACAGCTCTAAGAAAAATCAATAACAGTAACTGTAAAATCTAAAATTAAAGTAAGTCTGGTTTTGATGCTTTCAGTACACACGGTACATTAAATTTGGCATAAGCCCAATGGAACATGAAGTACTTGTGGACAATGTCTGCCAAGAGCCAGAAATACAGTACTTATTCTTTAAAGAACAAACAGAGAGCCTCAGTTCATTTCTACTTTATGCATCTGAAAAAAAATTAAATCAAGGTGATCTTTCTGGGGCAACATTTGTATTAAATCTAATTGGCATGCTTTGTGCAATGTTGAATGGAACCCATGCCCATTGGGAAAGAATCTCTATTTGTCATTCTATAATCCCTTCCACTTGTGACAAAAGGTTACAAACAGATGTTAGACCTCCCCACATTCCAAAACACTGTGCTTTCCTGCTCAGCATCAGGTTTTTGCCTCACGTAAGCTTTCTAGCTAGTCCTCAGTCATGCTGACACTTCTGAACATCTGACACAGTGAAAGCAGAAGAAAAATGGGAAGCCTGAACTCGGGAAGCTCAGGAAACGGCACTATCATTGTTTTCACTCATCCTCCCATTTGTTGGTACTTCATTAGATTGCATGCCTCAAAGCAGAGCAAGGTTTGATTAGCAGCTGAATAGTTACTTACATTTCTGTAGCAGACTCCAAACTATAATAAATTAAGAATCAACACACCTGTGAGTTCCTTACCTTTCTTAAAATAAGGACAAAAAACAAGAGACAAGCCTAACATCCACCTGGGGCTTTGGAGACATCCTGCACCATCTCCCTGCCATCTCCTGAGTCCTGCTCTCTTTCCTAACTGAACAGGAGAGCAGAGCACAATTCCAGCTTTGTTATGCCTCAGCCGCAGCCCTGCCTTGGGAAACTGGAGCAGCAAGAGAAGAAGAAATAGGCAATGCTACACTTGACACAGGCCCAAAGTGAGGCAAGAAACTTCTCATGCCATCTCACTCTACACGTTAGCCAAGCACTATCTGAAACTTTAAAGCTGTTATTTCTCGGTGATTGAGGTTATGAACTATATAAAGCAGCCAGATAAATCTGGCTTTTACTCCTCCTCATTAACAGCTGTAAAACAATAGCAGAATGCCTACAACACTTGTTATTGTGGAGACTGTAAGACTCAAGAGACTGAAAGACACCGGACATGTGATTATTAACATGATAATGTTCACTCCTCCCTATGACTGATCTCTCTTGGCTTTAACATAAGCATTAACTCTTCCCTCACCTTTTGGATCAGGCTCCTCTGCTCCTGTTTATACACTGGCAACTTGAATGAGTCCCTCCCCAAAGTTGGGGGAGTAAGGGAAAGACAACAAACCTTTTTGTAATGTTTCTCCTCTTGAGGCAGAGGCTCCCCTTGCTGTCTGTGCACATGTCAGAAGAGTGATATATGAATGCTTATTTCAGCGAGGAAAAAATTAAATAGCCCATGTATATTGGCACAGGAATTCAAAAGTAGTTGCTGTATCTAAGTCACAAATGGTTTATAAGCCCACGCTTTCTACTAGGGCACCCTGACCTTTCTCAGCCAGCAGTGAGAGGTACAAGAACCTACCCTATTTTCACATCTGCTGCTCAGAAACCCTCTGCCAAAGTTAAAATACTGGCCACAACACTGACTGCATAAATATGCACACGTGCAAGAAAAAAAAAATGGATAAAAATAAAAGCTATTTGTGCATTTATTTGCCTGCATGATCAAGCTGAGTTCCTCAACTTCAGCAGGTGGCTGACAGCCTTAATACAGTAATACATCACTTCTTCCAAAACAGACAAGAGAAAAAACCTCACCAAGCTGTTTCTCTCACCATGGTACACTCCAGCCCTCAGGAAAAACCTTGAGCAGTTTACAGAAACCTCACCCAACAGGCAACAGCTCATGCTGAACCAAAGGAGAAAGCTCAACCAGAATGATATTTCACATCCACCAAATGCAGCACCTAATAAATACTAAAACAACTGATGTGGGCTACCAGCAGAATAGCAATTACCTTATTAATAAAAAAAAAAAAAAACCAAACAAACAAGCAACAAGATCCAGTATGATGGATCCACCTACCACAGGAGTCAAGAGATGATGAGCTGGCCATGAAAGTCATCTAAGCACCAAGGGATGATCACCTGTCCTCAGACTAATATGCATTACAATGTAATTTGTCTAAGGCTTGGTCTGCTAATCCCAGGGTATGAAGTGCAGTTATAAATATGATATGTATACATATCTATACATATCTCTCTATATATATGTATGTATGCATATTAAAACACAATCTTTTAACTTTAAGACACACAAGGACAGCAGATTGGAGCAGGAAGCAGTGTCTATCTGAAGTGTCAGCACTACCATCACAAATCTGTCTCAACATCATCACATGAGAAAAAGAACAAATGAAACATTAAGTGTCTGCTCTTGGGCCTTCTGGCTTTCTGCACTACCTACTGAAGAACTGTCACACCTTTGCCCTGTTAAAAAGCAGTTCTTCACTGACTGTCTCTAAGTTTCAGGGATTCAAGCTGGTTGTCTCCCAGCTCTTTATTGAAAGTACAAAACTGAGTGTCTCTAAGTTTCAGGCCATTCAAGCTGGTTGTCTCCCAGCTCTTTATTGAAAGTACAATAAATACATACCCCAACAATTAGTGGGCGCTGAAATTAGGTGTTACCACAATGACTTGTTTTACAGCTGGACTATTATCTTCTCCCCTTGTAACTATTCAACTGCACATACAGTGTGCTCATGCCACTTGTGGGCATGATACATTTTTTTGTGGAGTTCTGAAAGCAGATCCTAAATCTGAAACCAAATTACCATGAAAGCTTCATGACGATGAAAATAGCAGTATTGACTGAACTGACATAACTCTGGCTTTGCAAATATTAAGTAAACTACTCTGGTTTCCACACAAGGAGAAACTCTCCCAGTTTCTATCAGAAGATTTTGTAGCATATTCCTAAATTCAAAAGATGGCAGTTGCCCAGCAAAAAGGAGTCAGATCCAAATCCAAGAGGGAGCACACACCCTACCTCCAATATCAGTAAGGGCTGAAGCCACTTTAAACTTCTGGGCTGCCGTGCAAGAGAGCAAAGTCATCTTCTGCTAACCTTAAAGTACAACAGCAATCTAAACACAGCAACTCACATATCTACCTGCATTTATTTTCTTCCACATTGAGCACTCCTCAGAGTATTTGAAGTGGCTCAGGAAAAAAGTAAACCAAACCCAAACAAAAAAAATAGTGGGAAATGACAGAACTGACATTTTTAGAATACAGCAGTTTATCCCAAGAGGTGCATTAAAAAAGCAAAATGAGCAAAAAGTTCTTTAAAAGTAAGTAAATTACTTACAGTAAGCCTCCATATATGATAAATTGTGCATTTTTACCCCTAATCTCATACCAAATAAACAGTTCAGCTCCATGATCTGACATAAGGATCACTGCTTATTTTCCCTGTTGAAACTTGTGTTAAATCATGATTAAGACAATAATTATTCTTGTAAAAATATTGCATGGAACTACAATTGCTTCAGATAAGTAGAAAGGATATCAAGGTAGCATGACACAAAAATCTCAGTATATATACTAACACTTAAAGAGAAGAGGAGCCTTGAGATTTCTGAGCAGAAATTCTTCAGGGACCACTTATCATTTAACATGAACGATTTGTCTCAGGACAAAGAAAATACAGATGCAGTACTCAAGCTTGTATGATTTTCAAAATCAAGTCCTTACTGTTTAATACTGCCAGACTATTAAAAGCAGAAGGATCTGGGAACAGAAAAAGTGGGCATTTTGGAAAGGCATGATCCTGACACAAGGAAAGGAGCTACAAACATACGGAACCCCAAGCCTAACTCTGTGACTAGTTAAACCTTGTCCTACAGTGTCCCAAAGGACACAATGTTTAAGGGGGCCCCATGTGCAGGCTGCACAGGCACACGAGGCTCCTAAAGCCCACAGTTCTACCCAGGTGCCTTGCAAGCTGTTCCAGACATCCTGATGAATTCCTGGGCAAAGCTGACCAGCTGGGTGCAATGTTTCAAGCTAGGCCTAACCCAGAGATGCCAGTTTGACTGCCCTGACCCAAAGAACAATAGCCACATCAAAGGTTTTGGCCCAGATCAAGGGGTTACCATCCATGGGGATAAGCTGGCAGGTGCAAACCAACCCAACAGCTGCAAGATTCCAGTTGCTCACTGCGTGGTTCAGCTAATTAAGCAGAAACCCTGAAGAGACAATAGGGACAGTGTGAGATGTACAAATCATATCACCAAGTTTCTTCTCACTATGCCTTCACAAATTCTTGCAGGCCTTGAGCTCCACCAATGTCAAATCTCAACAGTCTTCTCAAAAAAACCAAATCAGTGCCCTCAAATTCAATCTCTGTTCCCTACCTTGTCCATAAAGTAAGAAAAAGAGGCACCCCAGCTCAGAAAATAGTATTTTTAAGCATTTGTAATGAAACCCAAAGGGTTATATAGTTACAAAAACACTACAAACTTCAAACACAAGCAGCTAAGCACATCCAGACAGATGAATCAATTGGCAATGGAAGGAAAAAACCATTGATGGTGGTCTACTTAAAAGAAAATTCTGGCTCGGCAAAGATTGGAGCTTTATTATTCTTCTGGGTTTTGGTTGCTTTGAGGTATTTCTTTTGGTTTTGTATCTTCAAGTCCTAGTTCCAACAAACTATCCCCCAGAGAATCCTACTTGACGAACCTACTCCAAACCCATAACCTGCAAGTACCTACACATTCATATATCCCAGTCACACAAAACCTCAATAAATCCACAAAATATTATCTAGTAGCTATTCATATTATCAACCATCCCTAATAATAACCAAAAAAAAAAATATTCCAGAGATCATTTCTGGTTTGGGCCTTTTTAACCACAGCCTTTCAATACTATTCATATCATCAACCACCCTTAATAATAACAAAAAAAAAAATATTCCAGAGATCATTTCTGGTTTGGGCCTTTTTAACCATAGCCTTTCAATACCCTCCTTGCTGTTCACACATATGCACACACCCTGATGTAGCCAGACCAGCATTTCCCTGCCCCAAATATCTCTGTACTATCTAAAAAAAACTTCTCACAAGGAACGCTTTTCTCCCTTCTAAAAACACATTTATGCAATTAACTTTTACAAACAAGGCTGGCACAGAAAAACATCTGGTTGGCATGGCTGTCTAGCCAACATCAAGGCAGAACAAGAGCATTTTGAACCAACATTGACACATATCCCAAGTCTTCTACAACATATTCAGGTGAACAAGGAAAGTGAGTGTGAATTGAACAAATCCTCTTCCTGACAGGAATATAATTACTGGACCAGAGTAAGAGGTTTTGACCACTTCTAATCTAAAAACTGCAATATAGCTTTAATTAGAAGAGTAAAATTATAGGATACTCCCAAGCCTGAAACCACAGCCAGAAATTCACTGCAAGATTTAGTCCACTCTGCTCTCGAGTATGAGATCCAAGCCCAAAATTCAGCATTTACATAAGTACCATCGGTGGCATTCAAGTCACTGTGATTAAATCCAGCAGCATGGATTAAAAACCAAGGTCAGCAGATTAACTTTTATTACCTGTTCCTGAACTGAGCCGTGCTCCTGCATGGCAGGCTCCAGAGGATACCATCAATCCTTAACCAAACACTCCCACCCAGGCACTGCACTCAGCCTCAACCAAACAAGCTGCTGACTCGTTCACACTTGAGCCCACGTCCCCAGATTTCACCTCACACGCCAGCCAGGAGACATTGCTGGAGCAGGACTGGTACTGATGAGCACCTACCTCCAGCACAGGGTGCCAGCAGAGGACAACAGCTTTCTCCTGCAAAGCCTGTAGTTTTCAGTCAACTATTTCACAATCACTCATCGCTACAGGGTTATTCCAGAAAGGTTACTTTGAGCAGCTAGGAACATTTGGTGCTCCAAATCATGTCACATGGGTCAGCAAAGGAAGGCCACACCACAGGGCTCATCTAGGCAGCCCAAAAGCTGTGCACTCATTCGTGCAAAGCATGCAAGAACCTCTGCCTACTTGAAGAAAAAGCTTCTTTTCAAACCAATATAAATACAGGATACGTGTAAAAGAACACACTCATAGTGTGCAAGACTGTCATTTTTCTGTAAATCAAGTTATTGTCAAAGAGTTTTTATTACTTTTAGCAGAAGGCAGAAGCAGGTAGAGCTTCCTTTTTGATTTCAGGATTTCTAGCAGGAAAAAGAACTTCCATCTTTTTTAACTTGAAAGGCAGGCCTTTGAATACATACATTCAAACACTTTAAAGAAGAAACACAACCACTTGTAACTACTAATTGCCATTACAAAACATTAAGGCCATAAAAAGCGTGCCATGATGCTGCCCTATTGCCCCAGCCCACCCCAAGCAACCACTGGAGAGCCTTCAGCAGCACAGAGACAGGGAAATGCATCCCACGACCTGCCCACCACCTCCTGAGAGGCACAGAGCCACTAAAGTTTTGCCTGACGCGATTTTTCACAACTAAATTGCTATTTGACCTTCTTCCCCATGAATCTTTTCACCCAGGTAGACTAACTGGGCCTGACTGGAGATGCAATATTAATTTCAGTAGGACTGGGGACCTACAGCAGCAGTGTGACACTTCCTGGTGCATCCTGCTAAGCGGCAGACTGAAAGGGAGCAGAAACAAGATCAGATGGAAACACGCTCACTTTTTTTCCCCTGAAACGTGCAGCGTTCAGCGGCGCTCGACCCACTTCCCATCCCATGTCTCTGCTGTCACTTCCTTTGACAGTTTGTCAGCACGCTTGTGAATCTGGAGATTAAGGAATGAATATCTAGGAGGCAAAGGAGCTGGACTTTTTCATCCTGATGTTCAGTCACAACTTTTACAATCTAACCGGCGAGGCGCACAGTGACCAGGCAGCAACAAGTGCCTCCAATTACTGGCACCCAGCAGGAATTGCTAATCAGCTGCGTAATTTCACTTACAAGTATGCACTTAAAGGTGACTGATTTCTTATGAAACACCCTCATTCTCCCTTTTTTAGCTCAGGGCATGGATTAGCATCTACAAACAGCTTTGGGTTTTCCACTTTCCTGTATTCCAGAGCTCCTGTCTGAAAAGACATTTTTATATCAAAAAGTACTTGTAATTAGCTCCTTACAAATGAATAAGAGTTTTAAATACCACTGGCTCCAAGCACATGATCCTCTGTTTTGTAACTACAAACTCAGCCACTAGCTATAAATCCTGAAGTGAAAGGATCCTGTTTTCCAAGCCTAGTTTCTTAATAGAAACCAAGATTGCCTCCAAAATACAAAATGGTTGCAGCAAAGGCAGTATATTAAATTCTTCTTTAACTGAAATTACACTAGCAGTTACTCAAAATGTTAATTTCTAAGATGAACACCAGCACAGTGACCTGCTGTGTTGAGAAATGCATTCCAGTGTTTAGTAAGAACGGAAACATTCACGAGGCACATGTTACACGACTTTACTCAGCGTAGCAGTAGGTGCTCCTACATGTTTAATTCATTTGAAATAGGAGATGTTGAAGCTTAAGGTACCCAGTAGCAACCTACATACAACCAATATGCATTCCT
The DNA here is from genome assembly GCF_017590055.1 of Onychostruthus taczanowskii. Taxonomy (NCBI): domain Eukaryota; kingdom Metazoa; phylum Chordata; class Aves; order Passeriformes; family Passeridae; genus Onychostruthus; species Onychostruthus taczanowskii. The sequence goes on from NW_024499351.1 coordinate 1,559,805, forward strand.
AAAGCTTCCTGCCAGGCCATTCACACGACTTCAAAGAGTTAGGACACTTCTCTTACACAGCACCAAGAGAGCCCAATTTTCCAACTACCAATGCTCAATTTTCAACAAACCATGCTTTTTTCATGGGGGAAAGGACTGTGGTGGAGAGGAAAGGGGGAAGGGTCCCGGGCAGACGTCTGAACTTTGACTCCACATCACTCACTCCAAAACTGTCGGCCTAAAACATCACAAAGCCGCACAGACCACGAAACAACACATGCAAACGAAGATCTGGGCAGCCTGTTCATCTCCACTAACCTACAGGCGCCTTCTGGAACAAAAAGCAACCGAAGATGTATCATCAACAGGTCATCTGGCTGCTTCTTTGTGGGAAAAAAAATTCGAAACGCTGCTGAACAGAAACCGGAAACGGCCTTTTTTCCCCCGGGTCTCCCCCCGCCTCCCATACGCGTTCAAAATGAAAAAAAATAAAAATAAACCTATCGTCCTTCAGATGTAAAAGCGCCAGCTTCTAGCTAGCTGAAAGGCTTTGTAATTTTCCTTACCAAGTAGTGTTTTTTCAAGGCAGAGGAGTCCCAGACAAAAATACCAAAAAGGGGTGGCCTGTAAGGCCAGAAACACCAGCGTTACAGCCAGACTGCTTTTTGCTCGCATGTACTCCAGAAGCTGCATTTTGCAGAGGTGAAGCAGCTGCAGTTTTCGAGGTGGCAGTTAAAACAAAAACAAGGGAGGTGGGGGCAAGAAAAATGATTCCGGTATAAAAACCTAACGGCTTTAAAATACACCCTTTATCAGAGGAAAATTATTCAGCTAAAAACACAACTGCTCCTTCTCTCCCCTGCCTTTTGAGTATCTTCTCTACAGCTGTTGCAGGCAGAAATGTCCCCCTCGTTCCAGGACTAGATCGTCCTGAAAACGCTATTATTTAACGAGGTGAAAACAAGAGCGAAAAGAAAAACCGGACACGAGTTGCGCTGGACGGCGGGCTGCTCACAAAAGAGCCAGGGCCGAGGGGATGGGAGAGAAACCCTGCAATTCCCCCAAGAATCTTAAAATTAAAGACACAACTTACCCACCGCCCAGCTAGATTTTTCCAGAGTAAAACATCATCAAATTTGGAAGAGCTAGGGATTAAAAAAAAAAAAAAAAAAAAAGAAAAAGAAGCAAGCCTTCCCACCAAGATCTTTCAGGTTAACAACAGCCAAACAAAATCCCCCTTTGTTTTGTTGTCACCCGCCTGCGTGCTGCTCCCATTCCGCGCTCCGGCACGGGAGGCTGCGATCAATGGACTTGGCGGGGGAGGCGGGGAAGAACTCGTTCTTACCCCCAAAAAATACATATACCAGCACCGCCAAAAAAAAAAAAAAAGATCCACCCCCGAATTCAACAGAACCCTGGCGTTCAAGTAGTGAGCGACTTTTTTTGTTTTTTTCCTATTTTTTTTTTTTTGTAGCGATGTTTTTCCCGAGGGCAGACGGCTCGGCAGCCGCTCCATGACAAAGAGCTTCCCCAGCACATTCAGCCCCAGAGCGGGGCCAACTCCGGGTGGGTGGGAAGCAAAAAAAAAAAAAAAAAAAATTAAACAAAAAAAAAAAAAAAAAACACAAAAAAAGGAAAAAAAAAAAAAAAAAAAAAAATTAAACAGAAAAAAAAAAAAAAGACACAAAAAAAGGAAAAAATAAAAAAAAAAAAAAAAAAAAAACTTCCCTTCCCAAACGCCGGTGAAAAAAAAAAAAAAAAAGAACGGAGAATTATTTTAGAAACAACCACAACAAGGGAGCCCTGCGAGGCGCAGTACAAAGCAGGGCGGCGGGAGGGGAGGAAGGAGCCCGAGGAAGGCAGGGAAGGGGCAGGCCCCGGGCAGGCCCCCCACCCCTCCGACAGCGCGGATGGGGCTGTGTCGCGACAGGCGCGATACTCACCGCGGGGAGGAAGGAAACGGGCAGGAGAGGCACCCCACGCCGGCAGGCCGGGAGCGGGGGGAAGGGGCAGCCTCAGCCTCCTCACGGCCGCGCGGAGGGCGATAGTTCCGACTGGGCGACAAGGGAAGAAGCCTCAGAGCGCTCACCTCCGACCGGCAGGGCTGCGGCGGGCCGGTGCTGCGAGCCACGGGCGGGGAGCAGCGGGAGCAGCTGCCGAGAAGCGGCCGGGGAGCAGAAGACGATGCTGATGGACGCCGCCGGCTCCGCCGCCCTCACACCGACTGCCGCGCGCCGCCCCCCGCCCCGCCTCACCGCGGGCCACACCGGCGGGGCGGGGCCGAGCTGGGCCCCGCCCCCTACCCGCCCCGGGGCATGGCGGGAGTTGTAGTCCCGTCCCCCCTCCCCGCTCTGAGCCCCTGTGCCCGCTCACCTGTGTGCAGGTGTGTGTGTGTCCGTGTACAGGTGTGTGTCCGTGTGTAGGTGTGTGTCCGTGTGCGGGTGTGTGTCTGTGTGCAGGTGTGTGTGTCCATGTACAGGTGTGTGTCTGTGTGTGGGTGTGTGTGTCCATGCACAGGTGTGTGCGTCTGTGTGCAGGTGTGTGTCCACGAACAGGTGTGTTTGTCCATGGACAGGTGTGTGTGTCTGTGGGCAGGTGTGTGTGTCCGTGTACAGGTGTGTGTCCGTGTACAGGTGTGTGTCCGTGTACAGGTGTGTGTCCATGTACAGGTGTGTTTGTCCATGTACAGGTGTGTGTGTGCAATGTACAGGTGTGTGTGTCTGTGTGCAGGTGTGTGTGTCCGTGTACATGTGTGTGCAATGTGCAGGTGTGTGTGTCCATGTGCAGGTGTGTGTCTGTGCCCACTTACCTGTGCTTTGTGTGCTGCACAGCTCTGAAAGCCCACAGAGTCCCGGGCTGCCTCAAAAGGAGTGTGGCCAGCAGGTTCCCCCCACCATTCTGCTCTTGTGAGACCCCACCTCGAATACTGCCTGTGGAATACTGTGAGAGCCCACCTGGAATACTGGTGTCCCCAATATAAGAAGGACACGGAACTGTTGGAGCAAGTCCAGAGAAGGGCTTTGAAGCTGATAAGAGGACTGGAGTGCCTCCCACACAAAGACAGGCTGAGAAAGTCGGGGCTGCTCAGCTCAGAGAAGATCGTGTGGAGAACTCATAGCGACCTTCCAGTACCTGAAGGGGAGCCTTCAGAGGAGCCAGAGAAGCTGTAGCAATAGGACAAAGAGTAATGGGTACAAACTGAAAGAGGAAATTTAGGTTGGATATTAGGAAGAATTTTTTTAGTGTGAGAGTGGTGAGACATTGGAGCAGGCTGGCCGGGGAAGTTGTGGATGCCCCAGCCCTGACAGTGTTCAAAGCTGGTTTGGACAATAAGAACTTTTTTAGTGTGAGAGTGGTGAGACACTGGAGCAGGCTGCCCGGGGAAGTTGTGGATGCCCCAGCCCTGACAGTGTTCAAAGCTGGGTTGGACAAGACCTGGTCTAAAGGAAGGGGTCCCTGCCCAGGGCAGGGTGTTGGAACTAGATGATCTTTTAGGTCCTTTCCAAATCCTTAACATTCTTCAATTCTACAATTCCATGTCTGCATGTGTGTGTATGCATACATACATACGGATGTATTAAAAAAATATGTATGTGTATATGCCCGTATATGTATGTGTATATATATATATTTAAACTGAAAGACCTTTCTAACCACATAAAGAAATACTATGCTAATTGATTTTGCTCTACATTTTCCATAGCTTATGAGAAAGCACAGCCTTGATGTGATCTTCAATTTTTTTCTTATACATGGTGAGAAACACATTTTTAAGGGAAATGGGAGTTTTTACCACCACATCATTTAGAAAACAACATGGTCCTGCCCCAGCACAACACACAAAGTCAATAGAGATGCTTTCATAGTCATCACATGATGAGCTGCTGAAGAATTTTCCAGAGTCAGAAATACTAGTGGTGCCAGGGTGTGTAAACTCTGCCAGTCATTAACTTGAGTTTCACCGGCCCTGGGGTTTCTAAGAAGAGATTAAGAGACACAACTTGAAGCTCCTAGATTACAAGAACAAAAGGGGCCTGGATGATCATCCCTCGTGATCTCTGGTGTAACCCTGCACATCCCAAAAATAGCTTTTTCCTCAAAGTCAGTACTCTTTTAAAACACCTGAGATAAAAATAGCCCTGATGGTAGATTCACCACACCCCAGCTTTTGGTGGCTGCTGTAAACAAAGCCCGGTGTTAAAACTGAGCTCTCCTCAGAGCACTTATTGGTTTGCCTTTGGACTTGCGGTAACTTTGTGCTCCGTGCTCAGCAGCCCATTATTCCCTGTGATATTTCCAACCCAGGTATTTCCAGCCCTCTGATCACTTTAGTCCCTCTTTGCTGAGCTCCTAGATCCCAGCATCCCGTCATCCGTCGCTATGGTGTGAGTCAGACTCTCTCCCCTGAGCAGGAGCGTATCCCACATCTCCCCATAGTTGCTGGACGTTCCCATGGGCTGGAGGTTCCCATGGGACTCAGGCACGAGGGAGGACAGAACACACGTGCAGGCACGTGGCAGATGGGTGACAAGTGACAGCAGTGTGGAGGCACGGGTGGAGAAGCTCCAGGCTCCAGCTGTGGAGCTGAAAACCTGCTGAGTCCCGCCTGCCAGGAAGTCATGTCTCAAGCCAGGGACCAGGCACTCCCTTTCCAGAGAGGGTGGGCAAAACCTGAAGGAAATGGGACGGGGAAGAAGGCAAGGGACAGGTGGAAAAGGGCTGCAGTTGTGCACAGGCATCCTGCTGGAATGAGAGGCTGCTGCCTGACCCCTGTGTGCTGCCCGCCGCGCTCGGAGCTTTGCGTGTAATGAATCACTCGCCACACGTGTGATGTAACACTGCAGTGGCAACAGATCTCATTATTATCCAATTTACATGGGGAAACTGGGGTGTGGAGAGGTGAATATTGTGCCTGGGGCGTACTGAGACCAGATTACAGAGGGCCTCACGCTGCCATCCCATGCTCACTTTACTAAGCTATATAGGAATTAGATGTAGCTGGCAGAAGCAGACATGGAGCATGCTGTGGAAAGCTTGGGGGGGAGAGGATGAGCTTGGCATTCACAGTACAGAGCCTTGCCCCTAGCATTTGTGTCCTGACACAACAAATAGACCCTCTTGCTGTGTTGAATGGGGTCCCCTTCAGCTCCCAAGAGCTGCTTCAACTTGCTGTCACATGCTGTGCTCTTCTGTAGCATCTGTTTATCACTTTGCCCCTTGGGAGGCTCTTTCCTGATTTTCCCTGGCCATACCACCCTTCTGCAGAAGACAAATGACAGATGAGAGATTCCCAACATCCCAGCACCCCTGCTGCAGCCTTATCCCAGCTGCCTCAAGGATGAGTCCTGGGTGCCAGCGATGCCAGCGCTGAGCCTGGCCTGTCTTGGGAGAGCACCTGCAGCCAGACCAGGGCTTGTGTCCCACTGCTGAGGGATCATCTTTTAACTCTAAATTAACACCTCCGTGATGGGTTTCTGTTTCATTAACTGGCCCAATCCCTTCTTATATCCATGCAAGCATTTATCCTTTGCACAACCCCCTGGCTCAGCACTGCTCCCAGTTCCCTTTTCATCTCGATCCTGCCTCAGGGTTCATTTCTTTCTCAAAGACGTTTCAGAGGAAGCTTAAGAGACAAATCAGCATTACAAAGCATTCCTCTTGTAGGAGAAAAAAATTTCAGAAAGCTTTTCTCTCCTTACTATAAAAAAAACCCCAAAAAACCAAAAAACCAAAAAGGAAACAGCTGAGTTTGGTGACTCTTTTTGGTATTTCCTTATATTTAACACATGTTCCTTGCTATGGAAAAAAGGCAATCACCACTGACGGCTTAAAGTCCTCCAGAGGTCTGGAGAAGCTGGTGCTAAAAACTGGGCTTCAGAACTCAGCTTCTTGCTGGCAGGAAGCCTGGGGGCTGCTTTTCCCTCTGTTCTTGTCATGTACCCTTGTAACCATAAGCTTGTACCACTACATGGAGAGACAGCAGGAAGCTAAAACATAAAATAGTCAACGTTTTGGGGGAGTCAAGCTGGACTGAGGTGACCCAGTACCATGGATAATTCACTGGAGAAGGAGAGGTAGGCAGGTAGAGCATCACCTTTGCTGTCCCATCTCATTTCACACCGGTTTTCCCCCCCAGTACTAAAACTTGGAGCTGCGACTCAGACAATTGGAGATCTGAAATAATCTTTGATATTTAAACAGCTATTTTTTGTTTTCTGACAGCCACACACTGTTCCAGCGTTCGTGTGAACAGGCTGTCTGAGTCAGATGCAAAATAAAGTGACACATGGTCCCCTCTAATGTTCCCATCAGAGCACGTATTGTCCTGTGATCTCACTGCAGCAAGGAGGAAACAGCCAAGGCTCTTGCCCAGGTTTCTGTGCTGCTCTTAACTGCATATGGCCCCAACAGCAACAGCTCATTCACACCTCACTGCCCCTGTCTATATTATTAAATAAAATGATCCCCAGCCAGAGAGGCTTGGCTGGGCTCAGGGCCATGCTGCTAAATGCTGTATCCATGAGCTAAAGCACCATGACCAGGCCAAAACCATTCAGGGCATCTCCTGGCCATGCCCAGATCATTTTCCAGACTCAGGCTGCCAAGTTCAGCCAGCCAGGATACTTCACCAAGCACTCTCCAAAACCTTGGAGAGGCCCCTCATTCCTAGGGGAGAACCTGTGTCTCCAAGGGGTGTCCTCGTGCATCTCTAAACCAGCTGCTTCCCTGGGTTACAAAACTGAAGCTCACATTGCCTTTCTCACCCAGCCCGTAGGATTCCAAGGGATTCCAAGGGATTCAAACCCAAGCAAATTTCACTGGGGACTGATGCTGCTGGGACTGAGCATGATGACAGGGTGCTGGGCAGCTGCTGGTGCCACAACATGCTGCAATTCCTGCCTGCGTGGGTAATCAGCGTGGCTCAGTGCCACGAGCTGTGATTAAGTCATTAGTTAGTTGCGTGAAAATATTTGAGATTACAAGTCGATGCTGAATTCCTTCTTGGAAGGGTTGAGGAAATTAATATTTAGCTCTGGTGGACACGAGGTCAGAGCTTGTCAAACACAAGACATGACGCTGTCACCCCAAGCGCAGGTGTCGGCCTCATCATCAGGTGTTGGGCTTTTCCAAAGGATCATGCTAATTCGTTGTCACAAACTCAGCCTTGCCTTCAACAAGGGCTAATCATCAAATCATTGTAGAAAAATTGAAGCACCCTGAGCCTGGCAGGTGATTCTTTCTTTTCCATGCCCAGTGGTGGGCACCGGCACCTGCATCACGCTCAGGCAGAGTAAAGGGGGGGCTGTGCAATCATCCACAATCAATCAGGCCGAGCGTGTACACCAATTAAATTACATTCTTCCACCAGTTCTTAGAAATGTAATTTGCCTTAAGTTAATAAGCAAACATCTACCCTCTCAAAGTGTATTTACAGAGCTGTAAAATCAAGGGGCACTTCATAACGGCAGCGAGGAGGGAGGGAGGGAGGGAGGGAGGAGGGATGGATCTGTGGTACCAGCACAATGTTTAGTCAGGATGCTGCTGGAGTGTCACAGGTGTCAGCCGCCTGGATGGACATGTGTCAATCTCCCTGACACAAATGAATTAATTAATTATGTGGAACAAAAATCGTAATCCTTTAGAGGACCTCCCTTTGAACAGCAAAAGAGGAGGTTTAAGCAGAATATGAAGCCTCCTGCTGTCCCTTCATTGAGGACAGGATTGTACCCTGTGGGCTCTGGGATATATTTTATGGCTTGTCTTAGAATGTGAGGACCTAGAGGGAAAGTTTGTTCAGCATGGGCAGTGATTTCTACACCAACTGTGCCCTACTTGGTGCAGCAAGCAAGACCTCCACCAGCAGCTCCCAGGTGCTCTGGGGTTGCTCAGGTGGGAGAAGGAGCTTGGCTGCTGCTCAGCATCACAGGTGTCCTCCCATGGACCATGTGAACACACATCCCAACTTTCCCAGACATCCAGTCTCAAAATTAAAGTCTTTCCTCCCCTGCCTTCCTTTTCTTTTGTTCTTCTCTAAAACACGATGTCCCAAGCTGTTGTGTGGAAGGACACATGCATTTTCGCAGGGAGGGGGACATGGCAGCATCTCCCCCTCACCCAACCCACAGCACAACCCGAAAAATGGAGGAGGCAGGTGTTACTTGAGCAAGGCACATTTAAATGCCTTTAATGAGGCAAAATGAAAACACCACACGTCGCCTACTACAGCTGCTGCATCAGTCTGGGGGGTGAAGTAGTAAGAAAATCAGTACATAATCAGCATCTGATTGCTCCCAGCACCCACAGGATGTGTCCAGTTTATAGGCTGGTTGAAGAAACAAAACAGATTTTGGGTCCTTGAAAACACACAAAATCAGATGTATATATGTTTTTGCTTGCATTCAGTGTATGCAGCCAATGCTATCTTTTTTTCTTTTTTCTTTTTTCTTTTTTCTTTTTTTTTGTCTTTTTTTCACCCCCTCTGCATGTCATGGGAAAAATCCTCTGCTTTCTGCCTGAGAACTCATCTGCCAGAAGGCCTGCTTGTTGTAGCTATGATTTAAGCCACATGAGCTGGCTGCGTGGTAACAGAGTAATACTCTTTCTTCGTCTTTCTCACTCAAACAATCTGATTAACACAGAGTTTTCTGGATGGCTTAAGTCTGTCAATCCAAGGAAGAAGTTAAAGGGAAGGAGGCCACTATGGGCTCTTTCAAAACAAGGCTTGTTTAATGATTGCTCCGGGGAGATTTGCAGCCAGGACCTGATTGAAAGTCCCCCTGAGGCCAGGCTGGCATAGCCACCTTCAACCCTTCATTTTGAGGGTTGTGAGATGCCCACAGCAAGTCCCACAGTGGCCTGGCTGTGGCTGGGCTCACCAGGTCTTTCCTGGGCAGCTCCAGCAGCACCCAAAGGGAGGCTTGGACACCGCTGGTGACATGCGTGACATTTTTGGGGGAGGAACTGAAAGGCTCCTACCAACTACAGAGGTGTTGGGCAATGAGCTTCCAGCGTTGTATTCTGAGCATTTCAAATCTCTTATTTTCCCCATTTAACTGGGGGTTCTATGGGACAGGGCTACAAGCAGCTCTTGATAGTTCTTCTCTAGACCTGCCAGTGCCCACTGTGTTTGCTCCTCCTCTGGGGCCTGCATCTGGATCCTACCAAATGGTTTGGGGTTCCTCTTTGCTTTTAAGGGCACTGCTGGATTTTGGAATCAGTATTTGGCCATTCATAGCCATGTTTCATTCCTGGACTAATATGACTGATATCAAATACCCTTACTCTCAGCTGAAGGATCAAAATATTTCCTGGCAATGTTCTTTAATTTGTATTTACAGTCACTGAACATCATTTGGCATGATCTTGTCCTTTCAGCTGGGAAAGCTTCCCTCCTTCAGCCCCTTGGTTTTCCTTGGGCTCTCCTGAAGGAAATCACTGGGGTGTTGTAGAGGAAAAAGCCCTGTTCTGAAGATGCCTGCAGGCTTGGGGTATGGCAGCCTGCTGCTACCCAGAATGAATCAGAGCTGTGAAAGCATAGGCTTGCTAACAGGAGCCTGCATCCCACCTTCCTAGCAAGTGCTCAGCTCTGCCTGCCCACCAGCCACGACTCCGGGGGCTCCACTGTGTCCAGCATCATCCTGAGGAAGATGCAACATCATCCAACCCACTCCTGGTGGTCTTTGCCAGAACCCCACCACCACCAAATGGCCTCTAATGGCTTGGGGATGAATGGTCCCTAATACATACTGGCTGTGCCTGTGACAATGAAACAACCCATTCCAGAGCCTCAGCACCACTCTGAGCAGGCTGGTGAACTCAAGCACTGACCAGGCTTATGGGTAGGAAAGGTATGAGCTGGACACTACTCAGAGGCAGCACTTTGGATGGGATTACCTCGTCTGGGGCTGCAGCAGGCTTTGACAGCAGTAGGACATTGCCAGCTGGACTCAGGACTGAGAAGCCACCCACAACACACTTGATTTATTGTTATTATGATTTATTATTATTTACTATATGTTTTGTCTTTGGGGCTTGATGATGGCCCAAAAGCCACTGGTGTAAGCCAAGCTCGTGCTCTTCCTCAGTGCAACACTGATGCTCCTCAGGAGGAGTGAGCAATGTGATGCCCACCAAGCCAAGGTTCACAGCCATCAGAAACCAGCCTTTCCCAGCAGAAAAATTAGAAAGTGGAGGGGCAAACATGTTGTTTTTTAAAACCTCATCCCCCAGTCGAGCAAAAGGGGAAGAGGAATGGAACGGTCATGGAATGCCTCGTGAGTCACTGAGACATCCTGAGGTGTGGTATCACAGAGCTTGGCAGATCCACCCTTGCCTCGCTGCCTCCACGGCTGGAGCCAGGCAGTTTTCAGGGCTGGGTGTTGACACTGTTCCTGGTACAGCAGCCCAGCCACGCCAGGACCAGCTGCTGCCCACCCTGGCCTTGGCACATCCCATCTCTTGTGTTGCTTCGGGATGGGGCACCCAGAGGCACCCGCTGGTGTTGTCTTGTACTATCCCACAAACCAAAGGGAATGACAAAAACTGCAGAAGCAACACGAGCAAAGCATCAGAGAGGAGAAAAGGAGGATTTTTTGGATGGAGACTCATAGCAAAGCTGGGCTTTGACCCCTGTGAGGCCAGGAAATGTAGGTGCGGCGTCCACGCCTGGTTCTGGTGGCAGCAATTTTCACTACATAGCAACAGTTGTTATGTAGCAATAATACTTGGCAAATTTCAGGGCACTTGAGAAATATTAATTAATCTGTACATCAGCCCTGTCAGGTAGGCAGCTAAATATTTTCACCTGTGCTTTATAGCTTGGGAAGAGAGACCACAAGAAAAAAACCCACCAGTATTTTGTCCACGGTCACAGCACAAGCAGCTGCCAACATGAGGATAGTGCTCAGCAACTGCTTCAGAACAGGAGAGCTTATGCAAAGGAAAACCAAAGGAAAACCAGATAGTGCATCAGGGGATTCAAAGGAAGCACCAAGTTTTCAATCCAGTGAAGCAAACCTCAGAGGGACTTCTCTGTTGCTGGCACTGGCATTTCACAGCTCAGTTTAATTATACTAATCACTTTGATGATGACTCCTGACATTCACCTTCATTAGCCACTGGCGGCCACGCTCAGCTGCTGCGACTTCAGAGCTATCAATGTCTGCTCTAAATAACCCATGAGTAAAATCAGCTGGGAGACAGTGTGTCTGGGCTCTCCTCTGGCATAGCCTGCATGGAGGTGGCTGGGAATGCAAGACTGAAGCCAAAACTGCAGTTTAACTCTGGCTGAGCATAGGCATGATCTTTTTCTGCATGTCTTGGGGTGGGGAGAGCTTTCCTCTTTGGCACTGAGAGCAATGGCAGAGGGGAAGTGGACAGTGGGGGTGATGCGCAAGGAAGGACTATGTGAAGTCAAGAAGTCCAGACCCTGGCACCATCTTCCCAGTTGCCTTGGGAATTGTGTCAGTGCTACACCTTCTGTTGCATAAACAAATAGCACATGCCATAACCAGGCTTCAGCCCAAGGGATTTTTTTGCCCCAGTGCCCATTGTCCCCAAACAAGCAGCAATTCAGGTCACGCTGAGGGTAGTCATATCCTAAAGGCAGCGGACAGGACAGCTGGAAGGGCAAAGCAAAAGGCAGGAGGACACGTGGTGCCACAGCCATCCTTCAAAGCACATGGTGCCACAGCCAGAGAGCAGCTGGACCCTGTCCCACAGCTCTGAGGCCCTTGCTGTGGCCACGCTGCCCTTGCTGGCAGTGTGCATTTGCCTTAAACCAGGATGAAATCCAGGCAGATCACAAAGGCAATTAGGTGTCATGATGCAACTGCTTCGGTTTTCCTTCCTTATGGTTTGTTGTGCTGTTTCCAGCTTGTGATTCTCATTTTACTAGGAATGCTGCTCAGAGAACACAGACAGAACTTTCAGTGATCCCATTTGTCAAAACAGAGGAATTTGAGCTCTGCAGAATAAAAACAGAGAGAGAGGTGAGATGTTATTGCTTTGTAGTTAAAGATGCCGCAGCAATGCTAAATGCCATTTGTCACTTTTATCTGAGAGATCTCAATTATCAGCCCCAAAAAGCTGAACAGGATGATGATTTCAACCTGCTAGCAAGCAATTTCCCCAATACTGACCCTGCAATGTTTCTTTATGAAGGTATTATTTTGCAAACTGATGCCCACAATAAATCCACTTGTGCAGATTTTATTAGCAGGGACCCGTCACTCATTAACTGCTGCGGCGTGCAACGTGTTCAAAACACAGGAAGGCACCTGTTTATAATTAAAAAAATAAAATGCATAAAATTTTATGTTGTAAAAGCGGCATCATTTTAGCATGAGTGAAGCTGTTTGAGATATGAGACAGGAATAATGCTCTCTGTGCCTGCATCCCTCCTGAAACCGTCGCTGGGATGCTGAATTTACGAAGGATGCAGTGGGTATGGCACTTCTGCCGTGGGGTAGTTGAACACTTAAATGCCATTATAGCTTTGGTGCTTTGTCATGAGAGGACTGATGCTTTTTAAAAAAGAAAATAAGGGAGATGTGAGACACTTCAAGGAATTTTAAGTGTTCCTTCATTCAGCATTTATAACTGGCATTTTCCTGAGTGTGAAAGTGCATTGGAAAAAAAGGGTAATATTAAGACCCTGTTCTTTGGAAGGAGATTGCCCATGGCATGTCCTGAGTGCTTCTCTTTTTCCCTGAAAGTCCTTGCTATGCATCAAGCTAGATTTCTCAGTGCTGGCTCTGTCGCGCTGTATCTGCTGTATATTTTGGCTGGTTTCTCTGCTGCACATCTTGGCTTTTGCCATGACACGCATCTCTTAGGAACACAATGGACTTTTGCACTCTCAGTCCGAAGGATGTTGTCACTGCAGGCCCTTCCCATGCAGCCACAGGAGTGTTTCTGAATGCTCCTCTTGAGGAGCACACACCCTCCTTTTCCAGAAAGGCCTTTTTCCCGCTGCCAAACCACATGAGCAAAGCTCCCTCTGCTTCAAAGGCAGCCTTGGGTTGCCAGAGCAGATGCTGGTGGGCAAAAGCCACCCTAGGACTGGGCACGGGTGCCTGGGCCAGGCTGGCCGTGGAAGGAGGCACTTCTGCCCCAGCAGGGTCCTGCTCTGCAGAGCATCCTGCTTCTCGAGCTGGTTTTAATGCAGCTTCAAAGGCAGGAGTAAAACTTCCCCAAGCCCTAAACCCCCAGGAGCTCACACCCAGAGCCCTTCCCAGCCCTCGGCAGGGACGGGCAGGACTGCACCCTCTCTGCAGCCCGTCCCGCCGCAGAGGGAGGGGGACGCGGTGCCTGCCGTGTCCCCGGAGCTCTCCGCAGCAGCCCCGGCGCTCCCGGCTGCGGCACGGGCGGGGCAGCGCGGGGGGACACGCAGGCATTGCCGGCAGCCAGGCAACCGAGAGAGCACGGAGCAGCGGGGACGGCAGCAGGGAGCTCCTCAGCCCTGCCTGATGGGTCTGTTCGTGCCAGGGTGGGGAGAGGACACGGCATCCTACCCGCTTGGCACTGCCTGGGAAGGGCTGGGACGGGATTGCCAGCGCTGGGCACACCCCGCCCCACATTCTGCCGCTTCGCTCAGCGCCTGCCTTCAGGAACCGGGGAGGAAACAAGGGGGAAAATTGAAAAAAACAATGGAGGCTCACAAACTCCTAGTTTCTGTATGTCTTCCCGAATATGTATACAGATTTTGATCCAACAGACACACTATTTTTAGTGTCCTTTGGGGTATGTTTGGGAGCAAGCCCTTAACTGTTGCTGTGCTGCTATAGAAACCGTATCCATGTACACTGACATGTTTACAATTGTTTCAAACGCCATAAACTTTCAAGGACAAAATCAAGCGGCTTATTTCCATTAAAGTAACTGCCCTGGTGTGGGTTTCTTCTACTTTTACATTTATTAATTTAGGACCCTTCTCAGCTTCACCCAGCCCCACGGAGCTTTTGTTTTGAGAACAGTTTGCCAGCTCTTGCTGCCATGGTGCTTGGCAAACCTGGAGCAGAGCAGTCGCAAATCTGGATTGAGGAAGAGAAAATTTTTTGCTGGCTCTGCTCGACCTCAGCCATAGGAGGGGTGTTTGGCAGATACCAGGGTGTCCATGCGAAGCAGAGCCTCCTGCCTGCCCAAGCTCCATCCTGGTGCTGAGGAGTTGCTGCTGTGGGAGGTTTTTCAGCCCTTGTGGCCAGCTGATGTCTATCTGGGACAGAGCAGCTGCTTAACTTAAAAAAAAAAAAATCCAAAAAACAAAACCAAAAAACCACCCCACTCACCCCCCCCACAAAAAAAAAAAAAAAAAAGGCAAAAAAAAAACCCCCAAACCCAAAAAAAAAACCACCAGCAAAGCATTTTGGTTTAGGCTCTGGGAAAAGAAAACACTTAAAAAGGTTATTTTAAAATATTTTATAAAAGTTGGGCTTCCCCACCCCTTTTTTTCTTTTTTTTTTTTTTTTTTGGAAGTCACAATTTTTCTCCTATGACAAAGATTAGAAAAGGGCAGAGAGAAAGGGTGGAGTTTTTTCCAGCACCCCAGATGTGTGACAGAATTCCTCCCCCGAATGTGAGAGGGATTTATCATTTGAGCTGGATGAGGAGCACAGAGTCCATCCCATCTTCCCAGTGCCAACCTCCATCTGCAAGGTGGGTTCAAGTGCACCTTCCCTTGTAGTACCAGTCCCAAGACAACCATGCCAGGGCAAGGCAGCTCCATCCACGGCCAGGCAGGGATGGATGGCTGGGGACACCCCAGAGTGGCCATCACCCACACTCCCCCTGCCTCCTGCTCCCTGTGTGAACCCCATCACTTGGCTGTGTTCAGCTGGGCACTCTGGCAGAGACATTCACAGACCCAACCACACCAAACTGGTTTTCCCTGTCCAGGAGCAAAGTCCAAAGAAGGATTTGGCCTCCAGGGTCCATGTCTGCAATGAGCACTCTGTGGTTCTGGAGGTGTGAGCTTTGACATTTGTCCTGTAAAGATCTGTGCCTGCCTTGCTAAGGTTAAGCTGGGTTTCCCTGATTTACCTGAGATCAGTGAAAATCAGGTCCATGTGGAAGTAAAGGAAGTAATGGGGGATTTCTGTTGAGTTGTTTCCTAAACTGATTTAATGCCTCCAACCTCAGCACCACCTACTTTCTCTTTCTTGTGCAAATATGCCTGTGCTTACCTGATTATTATTTGTCATTCAGCCCTGCAACGGTCAATTATTTGTGTTTGCTGGGTCATGCAATGCAGAACAAAAAGACAACCAAATAAGTAGCATCTGCAGTAACACCCAAACAGCTGAATAGAGGCAATGGCTGGCTGTGGGTGGCCATTTGCCTGAGCCAGCAGTTTCACCCTCTGTGTGCCTGCAGAGAATGAGAAAGTGGCCATCTGACCCAACCTCTACCTTGGTGGAGGATGCTGTGCTGTGTTGTGCTGCGCAGAAGGCCCCAGGTGGAATACCCAACCCCCATAAGACGCTTGTGCAGCAGAGGCAGACGCAGTCATGGTGCTCTGGCCCCTGTGAGGTAGAAGCCACAGTATCTAAAACTCAGATCTTAGCCCTGTGGCCAGTTTCTGAGTGGCTAGGTGGTGACATGTTACCCCTTATTGATGTGCTCACTGCAAAGCAATTAAAAGTCAGCAGTCAAAAAAACCCCACAGTTTTTGTCTAAAGAACATATTATTTGTCTGCAGCTGGAGTTCCTCCTCCCAGAGAAGTCCAGGCAGAGGAGGCTGGCAAAGCCTTTCAGACCACAGAATGTGCTACAAAACTCATCCTGGGAGCTGCTTAGAAAGGTAAAAAAAGGCACCTAGAAGGGGATGCTCCCGAAAGTCCTGTCCCCAGCTGTGATGCTGTGGGAGTCCCTTTACACAGCAGATCAGGCAATGATCTCAGCATCACCATCAGGACAAAACCTGCCCCTGCCTCTTTCTCGCTCTTCCCAGCTCCCTCCCCTGGCCCAGAGACAGGTCCTATGTGACCCTGCTGTGTGATCAGGAACTCGGTAGCACTGCAGGTAAAACAGTCTCAGCCTGGGGAGTTCTGGCTCCATTTCTGTTACTACCAGTGAACACAACCTTCTCATCACCCTTTCCTGAGCTGCTTGGGTGTTCAGGCATGAACCGGTTGGGTGACAATGCATAAATGGACTTGGTGCTGCTCCAAGGATTAATTGGGTGTCCATGTGTGAGCAAGCCAGGCACTGCTGAGTGACTCATTTGGGTGCCCATGCGTGGACAGAAGGGCTTCCCATGTGTGAATTGGTCAGGCAGTCATGGGGCATGGATGTGCTGCCCATGGATGATCTGGGCAGGCATTGTCTGGGGATTGATGCATGAATTAATAGGGTGCTCATGCAGGCTTCCATCAGCTGCTCATGCATGAGCCTGTTGGGTGCTCCTGGGTGAGCTCACTGGAACCCATGGGTGAGTGCAGTAACCCTGCAGCTCATGCCCAACTCACTCCTCTCCTTGAAGTACATCCTTAAAAGCCACTTGAACACAAATCCATTATCAGCTTTCCTTTCAATGTCATCACAATCCTCATACCAAACTCCCCTCTTGCTTTCAGCACACCAGACAGAAGGGTCAGTACTGAAACAATGTGTGCATATGCACTACAATTTCACTCCTTGACTCTGGGGACCAGAGAGCCTGGGAGATATCAGCATTACAACCCCAATTTTTTGTATGCTATGAACTCCACGGACACCACGGACTAGAATACCAGGGTCAACATTATCAAAGGCCAAATATATGTACTTGTCGTGACTTCACCCACTGTCCCCGAGGACAAGGATGGAGGAATTAATGTTGTAAAAACCTGGATGCAATACTTATTGCAAACACTCATACCTGCAAAACACTTAGCCAGGAAGGCCACAGCAATCTGAAAAATAACAAACCCCATCCCTTGAACCTATTACAAATGTCAGGCCTTGTGCCTGCAAGAAAAAAAACATTAGGGCAGTTTAAATGCAACACTTTTTCCATCTGTGTCCTCAGAGCTCTGTTCTCCCAAGTCACCAACTTCATTCCTCCAGCTCTCCAGCTCAGTGATGGTTGCCCACTTTCCACAGAGAACACTTGTTAATGACTCTTCATGCTCATGTGTAAGTTGTTCAGCTGCTGGTGTGTAGGTGAATTGAGCACTCAGGGGCAAATTGCTCTGGATGGGAGTGATGGTTGCCCACTTTCCGCAGAGAACACTTGTTAATGACTCTTCATGCTCATGTGTAAGTTGTTCAGCTGCTGGTGTGTAGGTGAATTGAGCACTCAGGGGCAAATTGCTCTGGATGTGAAAGCAGGGGCTCCCCGGATGCTCATGCATAAGAGAATAAGATGCTCTTGCAGGAGACCTCTCTGTTTGCACACAGATGTGTGGCACAGCCCAGCACAGCCCATCAGCAGAGGGTGAGCTTTGACTTTGTGCTGTTTTGCTCCTCCTTCCCCCTCCCCACAGCGCTGCATCTGCAAGCACAGCCCCAGCATCCCACAGCCTCTGCTTTAGGTCATGCTCCTGGGGTTTCATCAGCTGCTTTTGAGTCCCAAAACTCCTGAAATCCTCACAGACTGGAGAGTGAGGGGCAAGAAGGGATTGAGGTGTGTGGGTGATATTTTCCATGGGCACATGACACTGGTGAAAAACACTACGTGTTTCTAGTCAAAGGCAGAGATTTGGCAATCCCAGGGCCAGCTATGAATTCTTTTAGTCATGTTAGTTAGCACCTTGCTTGGCAGCTGTCATTGCAGATGCTTGCAGAGTCATGACATGGAAATCCAGGGGTGCTAATGCAGCTCCAAGAAGCTGGAAGGGGGCAGGAGCTGGAATAATCCAAGTCACACCACTCACATACAGCTTCTTTCTGGAGCCTGTCCTCCAGCCTGGAGCACAGCCACCACACTCTCTAAGGGGTTTGACGTGTGAACCTCAGTCAGTGGGACATGGGGACACTGATCTTTGGTGGCTCCCCTGCTGCCAGCTCTCCAAGAGAGGAAGTGTTGGGGTTGAGACACCTGGTGCTCACTGGGCTTCAAAGGTGAGGAAGTGTCTTGCTAACCCAGAGATATCTCTGGTGCAGGTCTGCCTGGCTGGGGAGGTTTGAGGGTCCTAGAGGCTTAGTCTGTTAGCAAAAGCCCAGTGTCCTCTCAGCAGGACAAGTGAGCCAAATTATGGCAGGTAGCTGCTGATGCCAAGCAAATTTGGGGCTGCAGAGTGGAACCTCCTCAAGGCTTGGTCTGCATCTTCTCCTGAACTGTGCAAGGTGCCCAACACACTGTTCTCAGTGAACAATGCAACACAACACTGATGCCCCTAATCCCCCTGAGCTGAGTGCGAGCTGGGGCCTTACTCAGGGGGCAGCATTCAGTTGGCATCGAGCTGGGCACAGAGCACAGCTTCCAAATTCATCCCTCAGGTGACAGCACCATCAGGAGACACTTAACCCACCCCATCACAGATAGAAACACAGGGAGCCTCTGTCTGAAAACTGGAATAATTTCAAAGGCAGGATCACTGAGCACAGCAGGAATGTGAAATTATCACCATGGAGAAGCAGACTTCGGCTTGAAGCATCCCAAAACGATTTCTTCTATGGCTCTGAAAACGGTTCACAGAAGCCATAAATACACCACATTCACAATGACACCTCGTGGCAGGGTAACTCCATATGAATGGCCAGGGATGAATTCCTGCAGGGTGAATTGCTCAACAGGCTGCCTGTATTTACCTCCACACCTACAAAACCTGCAGGCAGAGTGTGCTCCTGCCCGATACCACCACCTTGTCCCCAAACCCACGTAATTCTTTGGGCAGTTTCTGAAAGCCCTGTGGCACCATGAGGGAAGTCACTGAGCAGCCTCAGACAAGCCTTGAGGAGCACCTGGTGCACGGTGGCAGGACACAGCATGTCCCTTGTCCCCAGCCACCATGCCCTGCACGGAGCAGTCTCCGACTCCCTGGGAATGGGCACTTGGGGAAAACTGACCATGGGGGATGGGTGAGCCAAACACAAAGGGCTTTTTTCACTGCGTTTAAAGAAAACAGCTTTAATGGGAAGAGAGGAGTTATGGTAATAGAGGGAAGTCTGAGGGCAGGCAGGGATCTGCCTCCCATTGCAAAAGGCAGCGGGAGGGGGTTGCTTTGCCTGAAGACAGGATTAGCTGGCATTTCAAGAGGAGGTGGCTGAGGAAAGTATTTGGTAGGAAAAATCACATGCTACAAGTGTGCACTGAAGTTTCAGGAACCATTTCCATATGCTTCTGAAATATTTCCTGCTTGACAAAGCCACAGAGAACCCCGACAAGGACCAGAAGAGGAGTCTGGTGCTGCCTCGTGTGGCATCTCTTCAAACAGCTCCCCAGGAAGGACTCAGAGCTTGCCAGAACAGGTATTTCTTGCTGCACTTTCTTCTCTGAGTAAGGAGACATCTTCATACACATTAATATACACAAGCATCTAGAGGCCAGGCAAGCCCAGTAATACTGCCTGCACAAGAAAGCCTGATATGTGTAAAGAGCATGAAAAGACTTGCACAGCAGTGGTGGCTTATCACTCAGAGGCCACCAAACTCTAGAAGGTAATAGGGCTGTGGATGCCAAAATAATCCATCAGGTGGGAGAAGGAAAACGTGAGTACTCTGAGGAAGGACTGAAGAGCTGTGTAACAATAGATGAGACTTAAAAAATTGTCTGTGGCCCCAGGAAGACGGTCCCTGCACAGGTTGGTGGGCCCTGAGAGGGCCTTGCTGCTGCTCCAGAACTGTATTTAAAGCTCAAACCATTGGGGTGATCTCAGCTGTAACAAAAGGAGAGATGATTCAAATGACTTTCACAAGAAGAGTTATCACAAACACTATCCATCATTTCACCATGGACAGGGTGTGATTGATTTTCATCCTGCCCTTTAGGGAGAGACAGGATCAAGACGAGCTTTGTTCTTGCTCTTAGATCTTAATAGACTTTAAATAGATCTCTCCAGCCATGAAATGTCCACATGTGCAACTCTCCCATTCCTCCTGCGTTTGCTGAAGACTGAAACCGTTCCAAAAGAGCATTTCCAGAGGAAAGGCTGCCATTCCTTATGGATTTAAGAGGGCTCATGAGCACGTGTTCCCCCTTGCCACAACAGCTGAAGCACTCAGCTGGGAATCTGCTCGGCAGGAGAGGCTTCAAAACACTTTTACAAGAGCTCTGGCAACAAAAGATGCATGTCAGGACAGCAGATAAAACACTTAAAAGGTGATTGGAGCTGAGCTGACTTTCCAGCCACTGGAGTTTATTGCACTGAAAAGCAACAACCTGTGGCTGGGTGAACACTCCCTGTCTGCAGAGAGACTCAGGGTGCTCAGAGCCTCTTCTTCCTCCTCTTCCTCTGGTGCTACCCACAGTTCCAATTTTGGGCTTAGTTTAGTTTTTAGGATGCAATCCCTTCCCGCTCTTTTTTTTTTTTTTTTTTTTTTTTTTTTGTTTGTTTGTTTGTTTGTTTGTTTGTTTCAGCTCAGGCAGTCGTGTGCCTGACAACTCAAAGCAAAGTAATTTCACTCTGTTTCCAAGTCATTCAACTCCTGAAAATCAACTTACTCCTCATTTTCAATTAGGACTGAAGTAATTTTTAAAAGCAAAGATAATTTCAAAAGCAAAGTTATTTAGAAATATTTTTAACGTTTCAACTGTTTAAAAATGTTTCATTTTGATAATTTGGGGTGGATTTTTTCCAAAATTATTTTATTATGGAAATTATCCGTATAAGTTGTGCAGCATTGGAAAGAAGGCTGCTGTGCCTGTGTGGCACAAATGGCAGGAGGAAGAATTTGGAGGTTTCGTGGAGTCCTGTGCAAGAAGGGCCTGTTCAGTGTGGGGTTTCCTGTGCTCCTCCAGCCCTCTGACCCCAGATGGCTTTTTCCTCTCCCACAGGGGGTATGGGCCCATGTGTACATGGTACATCACTTCGCTGCTTTCTCATGGTGAAAAAGATTTATTTGTAGAAAGCATTTCTGAAATTTAGGACTGAATCCTATGACCTGACCCTGGTGTCCTTTTGGCTGGGAGTGGGGGGATCTCAGCATTCAGTGGGAATTCATAGGTAAAGATGCCTGTTAAGGAGTCCCACCTATACGAAAATACACCTTTGCCATAGGGGCAGCTTTGCATCTCCTCAAGCACAGCTCAAAAAGATGCTTTTTGTTGCTCTGATGCAGGTGTGAGTCCATTTCCCCCAGACCACAGAGGGAGCATTGGGAAATAAGGCAAGATTTGGACTCATGCAATAGAGTTCTGGCTATGAAAACATCTCCAGTGCAGGCTTCCTTGTGCTTCCTTTGTCCTGAGAGACCAACCCAGCCCAGCTAATACTGAAGGGAATTCAAATGGGCCGTGTGCCCAGTGCCCCAGGAAATCTCCACGGTTGCCTGGCTGCTCCCACCAGTCCATGGCAATCCCATAAAGGCTGGGTAATACAATAACACCATTCCCTCAGGCCCCAGCTCAGAAACACACTCAGGCACTTGTAAAACCTTAGGCCTATACTTAAATCCCTGAGCTTTTATTCCCTTAAGCCACGTGTGCTTTCTCCACATGCTGGGCCAGGATGCTCGTGCACAGGGTAGGAAAATGCTGCTTCAGCCTGCTGATAGCTCTGATACAGGATCAATACCTGAGCAGAGCACCTCTCCCAGAGGACACTGGAATAGATCTCCCACGTGGAAGAGAGCAGAGCAGGTTTGGCTCAGCCCTTCCATTGACACCATCCATCAGATAAGATCAGATCACAAACTGCCCAGACAGATGTTACATTATTTATTAGGGCAGGCTACTGGTCTGAGGCCTGAGGCCAAGAAGGAGAGGGAGAAGACAGCAGAGAAGATAAAAACACAATTTCTTAACCTCCAGAATAAAGGGGCTTGAGAAAGAGGGAGCATAAAGCATCTGTACAATTTATGCCTACATCAGACACATGTGGTTTTTTTTTTTTTTTTTTTAATGAGTGTTTTCCTACTCCTTAGTGAAGGAAGGAGACCCCTGAATACATGGGATTATGCAGATTTCCTCATTCAGAGGTTCTGGGACTCCTCAAGAGACAAGCAGTGACCAGTGCCCAAATTTGCCAAGCACTGAGTCACAATCACTGGCGGGCAGCTACAGCTATTTTAGAGTTTTCAGACCCAGTGGCAGGATGGGAGGTGGAAGACACCCAGAGGCAAATCCAAAGCCAGTGGTGAAGCTTTCTTCTGGATGCCTTGCTGATGCTGTGGTCACTGGAGCATCTTCAACCCCAGCCCAAACATGCACACCTTGCCCCATGGGGACCCTGGAGGCAGCAGCTTGTTCTCCACAGCCATGCCCAGCAAGCCCTGCTCATGGCACTGCCAGCTCTTAGCTCAGACACCCCAAAACCAGCTCCCAGGATCCACCAGCTGCGGCAGAGGCGGCTGACAGGGGAGGGGTGAGAGGTGGCTCTCACCACGGTGCAACACCAAGATGCTGTGAAGGGACAGGTAGCGAGGCAAGAGCGAAGTGACATCATTCTTGGACTTAATAGCAACAACAAATATTAGTAATAAGCTGTTATTATTATAGCTGACAGAAGCATTCAAGCAGGGGGCACTAATTCTCCATTTCAGCAGAGAATTTGCTGATTTTTCTTGAAGGTACAGCAGCTTCTGCTGCTGCCTCCCTGCTGCCACTGCTGCTGCAGGGCTTGACTTCCCGTGCTGCAGCCTGGCTGAGAAGGTGCTGGGTGGGAATTCGGGGCTGCAGTGGTTGCTGCCTCCTCCCAGCAGCTCTGGGTGTGTGGCTGGGTGCTGGAGAAACCTCAGCCACCGAGGTGGAGGCAAGGACAAAAGAATAGGAGCACAGGGAGAAAGCAGCACTGGGAGGTCTTGGTGTAGGGTTTCAAACACTTTTGGAGTGGCTGGAAATAACCGGAGGGGGCTGTTTCTGAGCAACTTTGTGCAACTTTTTTCTTGCAACAGTGCAAACCAGACTGGGTTGGAGCAGGAAAAGCTGGAGGAGGTGATGTGGAGCTGCGCTCTGCTTGCTGCCACCGAGGTGGGCTCAGGCAGGGGAGAAGCTCTGAAGGCTGATGAATGAATTACCCACCAGGGGCTCATTAATTGACCACTGGGGGCTGGAAACTGGGGCAGTGCTGCAGGCACAAGGAGCAGCAGGAAAGAGAGGTGTCCATGGACCTTGCTTGTTCTATTGGCCCAAGCAGCTCTCTGCACACCAGGAGCCTCAGCACAGCCAGTCAGGGCAAGTCCTGGTACAATGCGATTTTGTAGAGGGCTAAGCCAAAGTCTTGCTTCCCCCAGAGCTGCCTTTAGCAGTGAAGGGTTCTCTGCCTCGTCCCTCCACCCTCGAAGCTCCCTCAGACAATGTTTCTGGTGACTTCAGGTCATATTTAACTTATCCCCATTCATTTCTTTTCTTGCAACAATTTTTGTTGACTCTCCTCCTTCCTCTACGTGCTCCTCTTTTCCCTAGTAAAGCCTCCTGTCCAAAAAACCCTGGTGCCACGGTCTAACCCTGCTGATGGCTGTCTGAAGGATGGTGGTCATGACATCAACCCAAACAGGACTGTGTTCACTCTACCTGCAGCATCAACCACCCAGGTCCCTAAAACCTGTCATGGTCTAACCCTGCTGACGGCTGTCTGAAGGGTGGTGGTCATGACATCAACCTAAACACAGGACTGTGCTCACTCTACCTGCAGCATCAACCACCCAGGTCCCTAAAACCTGTCACTGCCACCCTCCCTCTTCCTTGTTCCCATTACATCCACATCTCCTCCTCCTACACATGGTTATGAGCCGTGCCTGAGGTCCCACAGACCCCATGTCCCCTTGGGCATGCACAACTCACATTCTTTGTGGCCAAAGGAGTTATCCCTTCAGCTGAGACAAATCTGCTGGGATCCTACCCTGCTGGGGAAAAACCTGAGTGCTCTCAGCATCCACAGATGGCATTGCTACAAACCCTGAACCCCTCTCTCAAGGGTGTCACCCCCAAAAAACCACATGTAGAGAGATAGGAGGCATGTTTGAGAGGATCTGCTTAAGTCTCCTGCCCTGCTGGGAAAAACCTGAACCCCTCTCTCAAGGGTGTCACCCCCAAAAAAACACATGTAGAGAGATAGGAGGCATGTTTGAGAGGAGAAATTGCAGGAATCATGCACAGAATGGCGTGGTAGGAAGTGAAGTGGAATAGGGATGGTGCAACCTTGGACTGGTGGCATTCCAGCTGGGATCACCTGTTCCTCCATCCACCAAAGCAGAACCTTCCCCCAGCTCCCTTTTGTCCACACAGGGCTGGTCACCACCAACCAACCATGCAGGAATTGCACCCACCACACTCTTTAACCAAGGTGGGATCCTTTTATGTGCCAGTGGTTCTCTCCTTCCCTGGGTGCCTTCTCTCCTGGGTGTCTGGAATGGCTCCAGGGCAGCGGGAGCAGGAGCAGTCATGTCCAGGCACGACCAAAGTGCTACAGCAGAGTTATCTCTGTGCTCACTGAGGACCAGACAACCCCACTGCACAAAGGCAAATTCTGGGGCTTTAATTAGCCAAGCAGGGAAACACTGCTCTGTCTTTAAAGCAATCTATGTCTGTTTAAAGGGAAAAACAAAGGCTTTGAAATCAGAGATTTAGAGGGAGGGGGAAATAACTGAGCTCAAAATTATTCCATTGCCCAGTGGCATCACTTTGAACCAGAAGTTTTTTTGGAAAAAAAAATTCCATCCCTCTTGTCCCTCCTCTGAAAATAGTCCTTGGGGGTGTCAGGGCTCCCTTTCATTGGAAGGTCCACCTTCCCAAGGCATTGGGAACTGCAGAGAAAGTAGGAAGGGGTGAAAAACATGTCAAAGGAAAACTTCCTGGGTGCTGCTGGACCACTGCCACCATCACCTCCCAAGCTCTCTGGCACCCAGATGTCTTGCACCAAAGCCATGACCAGCAAGCTTTTTCTTTTTTTCATCAAGCTTATAAGATAATAACTATATTAAGATCTGCACCCAACAAGACACACATCTAAAACTGAAAGCTGCACAGCAGAGGGGCTCAGGAGATCAAAGGTTTTTCTGTCTTCCTTGAAGTTGTGCTTGAAACAAACAACTATTGTTTTCAAATCCTGCATTTTATTCAAAGCTCAGTTGGAGCTGATGTCGTGCCTGTTTATTTTCAGTTGCTAGTGGTTTGTCTGCAACAAAAATAAGTCTTTTCTTAAGCCTTTCTTTGCAACATCACTCGAGGAATGGGAGCCATACGTGTCCCCATGCCAGACCCTCAGGGTGCCACGGGCTCATCCTGCCCAGGACAGCCCTGAAGTCTTTCATGCATAGTCCCACACTGCATTTTGGAGATGTGCTTTGAGGTTTTACTGCTGCAGTGTCTCAGTGCTGTTGCCAAGTGCTCACCACAGAATTTCCTCTGTTTGCAGGGCTCTGCCAGCAGTGGCCCAGCACTCACTGTGACCTTCTACAGTCTGATTTTTAGCACCAAGTCCCATTTTAGACAGAACCCATTAAAATCATTAGGTGTTACCATATAAATCTCCATCTGCCACGTCACAAGGTAAGTGACATTTCCTGACAGCATGTTTCATCATCACAGGACCTATTTTTAAAGCACTGATTTAAAGTTGTAATGAATATCAGGGATTAGCATGCAGCTGAATCCACTTCTGCCCAAAACCCCTAAAGTTTTGGGCTCTTTTATTCTACTTTTCCTAGGAAGGACTGTGACACTTTTAAGATTTGTTTATTGGCGTGTACCAGCTGGCACAGTCCTGCAGCCTCCATTGAATAGGGACACTTGTCTAATTTCAGCCAGACATTTCAGAGAGTAGAACCCTCCAAGATTGTTATTAAACTCCATAGTTTTTTTCACAAAGAATGGTGAGTGGTTATAAAATTAAAAATTTTGATGATGGCTCTGGCTGTGGGTTATCCCATTCCATATCAAACATCAGAGAATCCACATGAGAGAGCTGATGAAAAGCAGACTTTTAGGCACACTGAGCAGGTCACTCCTGTAAAGCATCTCAAATTCAGATTCACACTTCTCCTCTGTTTCTTTCCAAGATCAATAATAAAAATGATGGAGGATAAATTGAGAGGGGCTAAAACACAACTTCACCCAAGTGTGCTGTGTTCCTTCAGTGTTTCACTCCAGGTCCTTTTCTTGTGTTCTTCTCCTTCTCATTGTTGTTGCTGTTCTTCTCCTCCTCTTTTTTCTTCATCTTCTTCTTCATTGTTGCTCCTACAACTGATTTCTCTTTCAGATGCAGACCAAACTCCAGCCACACTGGTACCACAGCGTGGCCTCCAGGGGCCCCCATGGAGCAGAGATGTGGTGCAGATGCAACGGGGGGGAAAAAAAAACAGAAAAAGGGAGCTTGTATGATGCCCTACACAGCAAATCCCCTGAAACATGGATTTGGTGCATTCCAGGAGAACTCATTTTACATGAAGATATCACAGAAGGAAGCAATAAAAGAAAGTTTCCTCGTCGTGCAAGGGAACAAGGTGAGACATGGAGCACTCACGACTTTCATGCAGACAGCAGAAAATGAGGGGGAGCTCTCTGTGTAGGTCCCAGCCCTGTCTAGATTCCATAGGCGTTCCCAAAAGGAGGATAACAGGCAAAAGAGGTGAAGGGGCAAGCTTCTCTCTCTGAAGCATCCCAGTAACTGAGCAGAGACTTTGCTAAGCCAGGCTGCTCTGGCACCTCCAGGCTGCACCAGCGCCTTGCGTTGACCTGCCTGTGTGGCATAACCCTGACCTCTGGCATAACCCAGCCTGTCTTTGCCTCCAGCCTCACAGGACACAGCCAGAAGAGTCTCTTGGCAGTGTGTTAAAATGAGATGACACAAACTAGCCCCACTGGTGTGGCCCAAGGTGCTGTGCAGGAGGCAGCCACCCAGGGAGGCACCGAGATCCCCCCAGTTTCAGGACAAGCGCTCACACACCCAGCTCTCTGCACCAAGCTCAGACCACAGCAGCTTCAGGCACCACAGCAAAAAGAACCAAAACTGATTCAGGAGGGGCAGGTAAAAGAAATTAGTCAGGCTAAAGAGTCCTAAACTCTTCCTTGACCGCCACGTTCAAGCGTGACCTCTCCTGAAAGGCTTGCATGGGGGTCCCCTCTGGCACAGGAGGTTCTGGGGGATGAGACCTAGGAATGGGGTGAAACCTGCTGCCTTTGCAATTCTGCCTAAAATCAAGGAAAACGTTGAGAGCAGCCTATTTAATGTGGTGGAAAGGCTGACCAAGAAGGAGGCTGCACCAATTCAGGGCAAGGGTGTCATGGTGGCACCCCACAAACCTGTCCCAGGCATGGCGGGGACAGCTTGGGGTAAGGAGGAGTGGTAAGGTCATATATCCAGTACATACCAACGTTTTGTCAACTAGGAAAATTAGAAAATGATGCTTTCCAATTTCCTCCAAATGCACTTATGCTGTCTCAGCAGATTCCTGTCACCCTCTGGGATGCAGAAACCGATCAGTCCAGTCTGAAAGAAAAATCAAATGGATCTTTTGCTGTTTTGTAATATGACAGGCATTTCTGCAATTACCTGGCTTCAAATAGGCATCTCCATGAGCAGAAAATGCCCAGCCTAAAGGGATGAGCAGCCTTTGCCTTCAGTCATCACTGACTGGTGAGATTCATCATGCCCTTAACAACTTGAGGGCAGGCTCAGCTGCTAACACAAGACTCCTACTTCTGATTCAAACCATGATGTAATTTAAGTATCAATCATTTTTCCTAGAAAAAAACAGTTGAGTCTGCATGGCAAGGCTGTATATCTATGCTGCCACAAGACTTCCCCTGCGTAAAACAGGGAGGCCTTTTGACCCAAGGGACTTTGCTTCCTGCAGAGGAAATCAAGAGGGAGCAAAGTTCACCGCGATCAAAATAAGTCTTAGCACAAGAGCAGACTTCCACACACTTGCCTGCGTGCAAGAAGGGGGTGCACAGCCCCAGCAGCCCAGAAAACATCTGGTCCAGAAAGATATTTTCACCATGACTTCAGATTCACTCTGCCCCAAGGTTGTCTCCAAGCAGAAGAAAAGCCACCGTGGCACTCCATTTCAGTGTGGGTCACTTGCAAATCCCCAATTCCAGCGTGGCTGTGGTGCCTTTGAGTGCCACCA
Source organism: Onychostruthus taczanowskii (assembly GCF_017590055.1). Lineage (NCBI taxonomy): Eukaryota > Metazoa > Chordata > Aves > Passeriformes > Passeridae > Onychostruthus > Onychostruthus taczanowskii. The sequence goes on from NW_024499351.1 coordinate 1,587,936, forward strand.
GCTAATGGGATTGGTGAGGGCTCTTCTGGTTGGTTGGTTTTGGGATATTTTAGGAAAATTGCCCTGGTCCCTGCTGCCCTCAGCCAGCTCCAAGGCTTTACTACCAGCAGGAGTTTCTACCATGCTGGAGTTTAGTGCCTGGGTCAGCATCTCTGTGTCGCCCCTGTATCCATAACTGGCCACATGGGTGTCAAAGGGAAAAAGTCCTGGGAAGAAAGAGGTTTGGGAAGGGGGAAACCAGGATGTGCTCCTATCTCTTTCCCACCCTGCCACCAACAGAGCAGAAAGTGAAAAGGCCACAGGGCAGTGGGAAAGGAAGTAAGTTTGAGGGTACTTGTTGCATTCCTGTGATGTCTGGAAGTGGGAGAGCAGCAGAACATCATCACCTCTGGGGAGAGGAACATCCACTCAGCCCCCCAAAGTGAGGGCAGTCACCCAGAATTTTAGGAAACAGAAGAAACATGCAAGGATCTGGCATTAGCAAGTGACTGGGGGCAGAGGTTTGTGCCCGAGTGACAGCAGAGCCCTGAGCAAAATGGGAGGGAGAGGAGCCCCTTTTATCAGCACTGGCTGCTCCATTTCTCACTTTTGCAGAAGAAAGTTGGGCAGCTGCTGTTGCTGGGACTGCAGGAAAGCATCCCTGGGCCACTTGGCATGGAGGGAGGGGAGCAGGTCCATCCCTGGGGAGTCCTGGAAGGAGTCTGGCTCTTCTTGTTGACCATTTTTATTTTGCTTCCTTTAAAGGCTGGGAGGAAAGAGGGAGGGAGGACCTGAGCAATGTGGTCTGAAAGGAAAAAAAAAAAAAAAAAAAAAAAAAGGCAAGTTAAAGATGTGAAGTGCCTGGCACAGACCCAAAGCACAAGAGCACAGAGACCGTGAGAAAAATGTAAGTTTGCTGTCCAACTGGATGGAAATCAGATGTTGCTTGGGACTTCACAGGACTTGTAAATGAATAAAGGAATGGGCAGGAAAGGGAGGAAGATCCTGCCAGGCTGGAGAAGGCAAACCAACAGGGCCTTGATCCCAAAATGGTTAATATCCCTGAGACATTCCTACAGGCAGCAGTGAGTGTCCTATCACAGCATAAATCCTTCACTAACTGCTAAACCAGATCCCCTGAGAATGGAGGAGTGGAGACTTCAGGGCTTTGATGCTGCAAGTAGCTGAGGAGGAGGAGGGAGCCATGAGGATGGGGAGAGAGCCACTGCAACCCTTGCTGGAACACAAGGGAGCACAGCTGCTCCAGTGGCACTAGGCAGCTTCCATTGCTGTTCCCAGCTCACCCAGCAGCTGCTTGGATACCTGGCCCAGGAGTGCCAGGGTATCTGCTGGGCATGGATGGAACAGAGTGGCAGAAGGAGGACAGAGGGATGGCAGAAGGTGGGATACTCCCTTGGGAAGACCTGCAGCAGGATGGACACAGCTGCCTTTGGAGATCAAGTGACCTTTGCTGTTCCATGTGCAATCAGACCACGGGATACCCTTGGAGACTAAGGGAAGGAGCTGCCCGTGCCCGTGCCTTTATTACACACATGCAGACACAAATCCTTGAGATACCACCTGACCCAGCATCTCCTCCTGCTTGCACCCACCTGATAAAAGGGGAAACCCATGCAAGAAGCAGCAGGGTCAGCTAAAGGAGCATTTGTGAGATCTGTATCACCCATGCCAAGTAGGGGAAGGCTTAGAGAGAGACTTCTCCTAGAAACCACTCAGAGCTGCTCTTGGCTGAACTCCTGGGTGGGACCTGCCTCTCCTGCACAGAGGCTGAAGGGCTCCACGGTGAGCCACTGCTGGACTGAGTGAGCAGGTCCAGGGCAGGCTCTGGTTGGAAGCACAGTGTTCCTAGTGTCCCTTGCCATGCACCAGGCTCAGCCTGCCAGGCAGGCACAAAAGGCCTGGCCCTGCCATTTCCCAGCAACTCGCTGTGGGAAGCTCATTCCTGCTCCCTGGGCTGGGAATGGAGCCACCACTGAGATCCACAGGGCCCTTTCTGTAAGGAAACAAAGTTGTGCTCCTTGCACAGGAGCCTGGGGACTCCCCAGCAGCCAGCCATGTCCAGGGCACTGCTGTATGAAGAGCTTTAAATGCCAATAAGGATGGCTGCTGCCCCAAAATGCTCCCCACCACAGCTGCCTTTTGGGGCCAGGGCAGTGAAGTGCCTGCCCTCTGTTAGTGCAGTGCCCTGGGAGACACCATGGGAGGAGATTTCAACCCTCTTCAGGGAGGTTTAAGAGGGACAGATGCTGGAGGTGGGTGAGGAGGCACGTGGGGAGATGGGAACATGCAGAAATATTCAGAGGACAAGCAAGCCCACTGCAACCGATGACACCATTAAAGCAGTGGAGCCTTAAGGAAAAAAGCCCAACGAGCAGTAAAACCTCCCCAAAACCTCCATCTGACCACGCTCAGAGCATCTTTGTGACCTGGCGGGACCTTGCCTGGGGATGTCTGGGCTCGGGGCTCCCTCTAGAGGGTTTTGCACAGCCGGCAAATGGCCACACCATGGCCTCGGGAATGGGGAGGAATGTGCTCCAGGGCTCAGCCCTTCCTTCCCTTGGGGTCCTGGGGGAGCCTTAAGAGCATCCCCAAACTGCCCTGAGCCAGCATGAGCTTCCTCAGCTCTGCCGAGGGCCGTGGCAGGGGCAGCCACTCAATATGTTTGCAAGGAAGTGTTTACACATTATTTCAGCCAAGCAGGATTTGGGGAGAGGGACACTGGAAGTGACTTTTTGCTGTAGGTGCAGGCAGACCTGAATCCAACCTTGGAGGTCCTGTAGAGGGGTTGGAATGGTTCAGGACCAATATCCTGAGGTGAGGGCAGGACTGTAACCAGGAGCTGCATAAAGGCAACTGGCCCTCACCTCTGGGCTACAGAGCTTGGAGCAGGGGCTGCCCCCAAGAGACACATCCCACCAGGAAGATCCCAGACACCAGGATGAGCTCCTCATCAGAGCAGTGTTGCTGTGTAGTGTCAGAACCCAGGACATCCCTCTGGATGCACTGGATGGCTCAAAATCCTGGCAGGGGCTCGGAGACCCTGGCAGGAAGCCAAAGACACCTGGGAATTCGATCTTAACCCATGGAGCAAATTACCAACCTTATATGAAGAATTACAAGTCAAAAGTTTAAGTAGCACAACAGTAGTTGTCACAGGGTGAAAGGTGGAATTTTGAAGAATTTTACTATGGGGGTCTAGGGGGCAAGATGGAGGAATTTGGGCATTGTCATTCTTCCTTCTTCTTCCTAGCCTTCATCTTCTTGGTGATGGTGGCACTTTGGGATTGGTTTAGAGTAGAAAGTATGTGACAGGTGATAGGTGATAGGTATTGGAACATAACTGTAAATATCAAATACGTAGTTTATAGTATAAAAAGACAACACCAGCCCGTGGGCGGGCAGTGTGCCTCAGACTGACCACAGAACAGACCTCGGCAGGCCAGACAGAAAATGTTCTAGATAAGAAATAAGAAACAGCCTTGAGAATGACAGCCGATTCTGATTTCTTCTTCAACAGCTGGGTTGGGGAAAAGAGACCTTTTAACACACCTTGGGATCATCTCAACCAGAGGGAACCCCGAGATGAAGGAGCAGCCTTGGAAGAAGACCCAGCCAGCAGCCCATGGAGCAGCTCATCACGGGACAGGGGTGCTGGCAGGGATTTGCTGTCACAGACCTGTCCTCAGACATCTGCGACTGCTCTGGCACCAAAAGGCATTTTCACTTTCTAAAACTACTGCTTGACAGCCCTCTGAGATATTTTCTCATAAAGGATGATTGTAAAGCTTAAAGTTTTCTTGCTAATAACTTAATTACAGCCCAGACTGCCCAAAGCAACAAGGCACTTCAAACACATCCAAAAAAAAAAAAAAAAAAAAAAAAAAAAAAAAAAAAAAAAAGAGATGTTAGCCACGTTAGCTCATCCTTGAGGTTTTAATTGGAGCAGCTGCAGGGGCAGGTTGGCAGGTGGGCAGCATCTCACAGCCTTCGTGAGGGGTCTTGGCTCTCCACCTCTCAGGCCAAAGTCAGAGAGAGAGAGGTCACACAACGAAAAGAGCAACAGGAAAGAGGTTTTGGGTGCTTTTAAGGTTTCCTAGAACAAAACAATTTGAGGTCTAAACACATGGAGCTGTAGGGAAGCTGAAATTCTCCCCAGGCCCTTTGACAAAGGGCTCTGCTCAGCTGTGGCAGCAATGCCCAACTGTGGGGAAGACTTTTGCTTTTTGTCTGCATACAGATTCCAGCTGCCCTGTTCCCTCCAGAAGGGACAGGAGAAAGCTGGAAAAAGAAGCATCACACGAAGTTGCACTCCCTTCTAATCTCCACTTTTTCTGCTGGTGAAACAAATTTTCTCTGTGCAAGCCCTGGGAGAAGACAAGCCAGATCCCGCCCAGCGCCTACCTCAGGGTGCAAGCACCTGCAGTTAAAGCCAGAAAGGGCTCTTGAAGGGAAAGTCATGTCTTACTAACTTAATATTCCCCACTGAAAGGATGGTCACACTCTGGAACAGGCTGCTCAGGGATCTGGTAGAATTCCAAAAGCGCGTTGATGTGGCATCTGGGAATGTGGTTTAGCGGCGGGCTTGGCAGCGCTGGGTTAATGGCTGGGCTCCATGAACTCACAGGGCTCTTCCCACACAAACCATCCTGTGATCCTATGGTTCCAGGACGCAGCTGATCTCAGTGGTGCCCAGGCTGGCTGATGGTCCCCTCGCCAGCCTTCACTAGATGGTGCTCTACGCTCTCCCAAGAAATCCCTCCAAGAAATCCCAGAGCCGTTCGTCTTGCGCTGCATTTCCAGCTGCAGCCTCAGGTGGGAGGAGAAGGGATATTTTCCTGTCCGGGGGATGTTTTCCGCAGCGGCAAAGCGGGATGGGCAGTGGGGTTTGAAGAAGCCCAGGCTGTGCTGAAATGCAGTGGGAAATGCATGGAGGAAGAGGAGGTTGGATGGAGCAAAAGGCGCGATCATTCCCCCCCTGCCTGGAAGGTCCTTGTTTGCACTGATTTGCCGCCACAGAGGAATCACATCCTGGCAGAGGATGCCCAGACTTTCCCTGGCCGGGAATTAGCTGAAGGAGGACTCTTTCCCCTCTCCAGCTCTGTGGGCAAACGCTTCCAAAAGCGTCCTGGGAGCTTCAGCACCCGCGGGCACAGCAAGAGACCAGAGCGCTTGTGGCTCCTCCTTTGGAAAGCCAAGAGCCAGCCCGGGCAGCCCTGCCCTGCCAGGGGCTCAGGCAGGTTGTGCTGCCAAACAAAACAGAATGCACCCTCAGCCAGAGCGGGGGGCTGCAGGGACGGAGCTCTGGGTGGGCTGAGTGACAGCTCTGTCCCTGCGGAGCGCCAGACACACTCCAGACCCTGCTGGCATCGGCAGGGAGGATGCCTCTGTAGGACTCAGCAAACGAAGCTCTTAAGTGGCGCTTGTCAGCCAACAGATAAACACTCTTCGAGTTAAAAGTGTGTTTATCACCCTCTGATGGGGAATATGGCGTGTGTTTACGTACAGCTTGGAAGTGGAGAGGCTTTCTAACCGTGCAAGAGAGCTACCCAGGGACAGAGACGGGTTGCTTTGGCTGGAAAAGGGATTTTCAAGGTTTTCTTGCCTGATTATCCTGTATTTTCTTTGCAAAGTGTGTGTGGGGTCTCATCTTGAAGCCTCTGACCTATGAGTTAGCCAGTGGGTTTTTGCATTTGTTGCTCTCTTTGAAGCCTGTTCAACCCCCCGTGGTGAAGACAGAAACCATTGCCCAACAAGAAGTCTCTCCTGAAATCCAGTTTTGCAGGACAAAATCCCCAGAGAGGCTTGTACTCTGTGTCATGGATGCCTTCAGTGCACACAGCCTCTCCTTTGACAAGCTGTCAGGAGCTTCAAGGGGATCTTCATTGCTTTACACACCCTGGTTGGGAAAGCTTGAGCAGAGAGCTTGGCTGTGCAGGAGTCAGAAGCCTCTTCTAAACGTGGCATTTCGGGCACTGCCACCCTCCCAGACTTCACTAGAATCATTTCAGTGTAACAAAATAATCAGGCCCAGCCTTAAAGACATCTCAAGCCAGATTACTGCTGCCCACAGGGGAATTGTTTTCACAGGGTTTCAGGGAGATATTTCTTCCAGAGCAACAGGCCACCAATATTTCCTGGGTTGGCCATGTTCTCCATGCACTCCCTTAAAGCCGTGGCACCATCCAGGCCTCTTAAAAAATAATTTCCTGGACTTGCAGAGGAGAAACAAACGAAGCTTGGGAACCACAATCAGGATTTCAGGCTGTGATGTCACTTATCCTTGTCCAGCCACCAGGTTCAGCCCAGAGCAGATCCTGGATCTGGTGCAGAGATGGAAAATGTCTGCTGGAGGTGCTGCTCACAGCAAGCACAGTTCCAGAAGGTGAAGACCCAATACTGCTTTAATTTGTGATCCATCAGTGTTGAAAGACAGGAGATCCCATCGTGGCTGAGGAAAAGAGCTTTCTATCAGAAGAGAGAAGGGGGGGAAAAAGGGGTTCTTGTTTCACCAGCTGAGTTGGAGTAATTTCCCTGACCATCTCCATCCCAGTGCTGTGGAAGGCAGCGTGCTGGCAGCTGCTCCAGTCCTGCCTCACACCAAGTGTTTTTGCCTTTTGAAGATCAAGAGGTTTCTAGAGGGGTGTGAGGAGATGAGTAATGAGGAAACAGCCTTTGGGAGGCTGCTGGGGCCAGTGAGGAAGCCCAACCCTTTATGCCAAGCCTTGCATCTTTGGAGAGGCTCAACCACTTCTGCATCTGGACAGCATCAGTGGAAGAGGGAAGACATGGAAGCTCCTTTTTCCCCATGGGCTTCTCTGAGCACACATCAAAGGCAGCACCATGGGAAACCCCACAAGTGGTCTCATCCTAGAGATGCCCTAGGGCCTTCCTAATGTGGACTCTCTTTATGCCAGCCCCAAGCCCCAGTCTTGCTGTGAGTGGTTTTCCTGTCCTCAGGCACTGGATAGCCCCATGGGCTGGCTGAGCTGCTGAAGTTCTTGCCTGCCCATTCAGCAACACATCTGCAATCCCGGAGTGGGTGGGAGCAAAGCGTTTTTAAACTTACCACTGGAGCTTTTTGGTAGGGCTAAAGTTCATCTCTCAAGAGCTTGAGTTTCATGTAGCACGGTGTAAGCCAGCCCCAGGACACCTCGTGCTGCTCACTTCCTCCCATTTAACAGAATGAAACATAGAAGGGTTCATTAATATTGAAAAAAACCATCTCACTGCACCCTCATGCCAGTGGAAATCATCTCAGCTGACTGCAGCAAGCTCTCTGCACTCATCAGTGGATGCCTACGTGCAGGCTGCCCTCAGTATCCAGAGAGCAGATTAAAACTTGGCCGGGTTTTAGCTCTGGCTTTGTGGAGTGGTGCTTTGGGCACACACCCCAGGGCCTGGGCTGCAATTCCTGCTGCTTAAGGAGCGCCCATTTGTAACTCATCAACATCTCTGCCGGGTTTATACCCTCGGGGAAAGCCCCAGGGACAGATTTTCAGGCAGAGAATGGGTGGTGAGCAGGGCTGGCACCCCACACAGGGACGTGGGCACAACATCTGAATGAGGTCACCAGGGCGGCTCAGCAGCACAAGGGCAGTATCATGGGCGGTTTTGGGGCGGCTTTTTGCTTTGTTTCAGCTTCTCCCTGCCCAAGCTGATAACCTGCAACTGATACTGCACTCAAAAACCTGCTGCAGAGAGCAAAGAAATCCACGAGCAGCCATGGCTGGCTCTGCAGGGTTTGGATTTGCTGCAGAATCAGGCAGCAGCTGCTGCCTGACATCAGTGTCCCCACTGCCACTGTAGGCTGGAGCAGCTCCAGCACTGGGGACACCTCAGGTAGTAGCTGTGTGACCAAATTTCCCAAAGGGCAGCAGGAATCCTCCCTGTCCTAAGCCTGAAATATGGGCAGGAGCACCACGTTCCCCTCCTCCACACGGTGCCAGTGCTGGAAGAAAAGGAAAAAGGATCAGATGCTGCAGAAGTCCTGACCTCATTCCTACCCTGCCTGCATATGTTTTGTGGTAATGCTGTGATAATTCTCAAATGCTTCCTTTACATTTTCCCAGCCAGGCACCAACATCACTGCCATCACCCCGTCTCCTTGTCTCTGCAGGAGTGTCCTCAAGGAGCACCTTTGCATTTGGCTGAACAAGATGTTCTTGTCTGAGGAACCACAGCAGTGTTTTTCCTGGTTTTCCATCCATCCCACTAAACCACCAGCTTTTCTTCCTACTATTTTGAGTAGAATGCATTCCTCTGCCTAGTATTACGTGGACAGTATGTCCGTCATTTCCTATCATCTTTTGGTCAGGTGAGCTCCAGGTAGGAGAGTTGGTGTTCCTGACGGAGTGATAATGCAGAGAGATACATAAATACAGTGTCCCAAGGCATCTCCTTGGGCGGTGTCTTCCCAAGGAGATGTCAGAAGCATCCAAACAGTGGTTTGCTGCATCAGGGTAGGAATGTGCCTGGCATGACTGGTGTGTAGGGTCTGTCCTGGGTATCAGGGAGCCATCAGACAAAAATGCCTCATGGAACACTTCCACCTGCTCCAGCAGTGATGGGGGACATGTGCAGCCCCAGGCCATGGCTTTGCCCTTGCTGCTGGTATCAGGCACACAGTGGGTGTCTCCTCATGATTTCTGGTCTTCTCAAAGTGCATCTGTGATGAGCTTCTGTCTGATGGGACTTTTCTTACCAAATACTTTGCAGCCCCTGGAGGGAACTTTCTTATGCCAAGGGTAGTAGGATTGGGCAGAAACATATTTGCAGGGTGAAAGGCACCCCATAAACACAGGGAAACACAGTGGGTCTCCCAGGAGGCTGCATTTTTTGCCCAGACCACAGCCCAAAACAACAACAGCATGCAAGTGTTTTGTCCATGCCATTTTTAATGGGCTGAAGGTGAAGCATTAGGACAAGAAAACCCAGACTCTGGCTCCCAGACTGGTCTGACACAGCTCTCAGATGTCTTTGCTCAGTCCCTGTGCTCCTCTCTCATCCCTGAGACCATTTCACAGCAAAATATTCCTCTATTCTGTTCCTGCAAAATAAGTGGCAAAATATGCATTGCCACCAGGGTAAGCAATGGCAACCACAGGCCCAAACACAATTTGGGTTTTGTGTGTCATAGACCACTTAGTCAAGCTAAATACTTTTCAGTAATGCCCATTTTTTTTAAGCTCATGTTTTAACTAGAACAGTGTTGAGGCTACCCAAGTCACTTCCAGCACTCCCTAATCGGCCCCACCCTGAGCAGCCAACAATCAATCTCTTCTTGATTGATTAAACATCACATTTTACCAACTTCTTGGCCAAAGGCCTTCAAGACCCTTGCTTCCCAAAGAGGAGGGAGAAAACACAGCATCCTTGTTTGGCTATTCCAGGGCTTTGAGTCAAATTTCCCAGCAGGGAAGGCCCATGGCGCTATCACACAGGCAATGCATGTTCTGAGCAGTGCCCCAGCTCTGCTGGGAGCAGGGTCAGGCTCTGGGGCTGCTCCAGCACTTTTTTCCCACATGTTCAGCCCATGCATGAGTCCTGCCATCCCGGCAGATAAAATAAATATTTAGCTGGAGAACATCTAACAGTTTTCAAAGAGCCCGGCAGGGCCCAGCGTGTTTAGGCTGCGTGCATAGCAAAGGGCGCTGCTGTCTTTAATCATCCTCGCATGTATTCCACGCTTTTATCTGCACTTCCTCACAGTCCTCCACAGAGAGGTTTGTCCTGTTCATCTCTGCATCACAGATAAGGAAATGGGGGCACAGCCAGCCAGGGCTGGGCTTGGGGTGCTGGGGGTGCCACGTTTGGAGCCACCTTTTGGTCTTTGTGCTCCCTCTCCGAGGCCGGAGCTCCTCCGACAAGACGACATGAGAAGAGTTTTCCTGTTTCCATGTTTTCCTGCTGGTGGTGGTCCTTGCGGCTGGTGCCACTTGTGCCCGTGTCTCAGCAGCAGTCCCTGTATCCCTGTGCCCCTTGCCCCTGGATGCAGCCAGGAGATGGGTTTGCAAAGTGGCTCTGAATTGCAGATGAAAAGCAATGCTGCTTTCTGTTCCGGTGCTTTGCATCGTGGAGTAACACCTCTTCTCTCTCAGCTTTATTTATTTATTACTCAATTTCACAGATGTTTTAATATAAAGTAATTAGTCCTGAGGGTAGCATTAAGCCAAGATCAAATTAGGCTGTAACACAATGTCTCCCCTGCCTGGGTGCTCTGTTTTTTGGGAGCCCAGCAGGCGAGGCTCCTGCCTGGACTCTGCCTGAGCTCTGTAACCAAGAGCATCTCGAGGGGGTGCAGTGTTCTGGGTTGTGGGCAGGATGAGGTACAGGGAGTTCTGCTTGGAGCAAGCTGCTGCTGGTGGGAGGTGTCAAAGGGAAACTGCCCCCATCCCAGCCTCCCATCAGCTCCCACCATGCTGAAGATGAGCCAGCTGAGTCCTAAGGCAAGAAATGAAGCATGGTTTTCTCTGGAAGCTGTGTGGGCTTTAATGAGAGCCTGACCCAGGGTCTTATAACCTCATTTTTTTAAAAGAATTCCTTTTGAATTAACACATTTGTTTTCTCCGTTCAAATGCATATTTGCCTTGCCCCACAACTTCTCCCATACAACATTCTTTTGAATCGGATTTTCACAGAAACTTTTACTGAAAACAGCAGCTTAGCAACCTCAGAAATATCCAGCCCAGCCAATATATCCCTATGGAAAAACAGTGATAAACTGATGGGTCATTCTCAGATGGAGGCTGCCTGAGCAGGAGCTGGCCCCAGACTGGGGAAGGAGCATCCCCACATATCCCAAGACATGGTAGTGAAGTTGTCTACCCAGTGGTGTTTTATAGATCACCCTGCTTTTCCCTATTTCCCTGCTTTTCCCTATTTCCCTGAATCTCTGCATAGGATGAGAAATCTAAACCCAGATTTTGTATCAGAAAGCAAAGCAAACCTTCATGTCCTGAGAACCTCAATGAGCCTGGCTTTGCCAGCCCCATCCACCTTCCAACCCGTGGATCTAGGGGACTTGGGTCACATTCCAGCCTGGGCTACAAGAGACATGAACCTTTTCAGAACCACATTTTCACAAACTAAACTAATTTTTCAGGCCTTGCCTTCTTAAGGCCACCAGCTTTCCAAGAAATTTTAAATCCTGTAAAATTCACCCAAATCCCATAATCCCTCATGGAAACAAAGGCTGGGCTGATTATCTTTTGCTAAAAGGTTGGCAGGCTTCCAGCTTTCTGAAATGCAGCTCTGCCGAAAGAAAAATCTTTTGTGGGCAAAATCATGTACTGGTGGTTTTGGAAAGACAAGTCAAACTAAGGCATTTCAGGAAAAACAAAAAAGCCTTTAAAAATAGTCTTGAAGCTATCTTTATCCCCAAGTCTGGAAGAGGAAGGGTCACACTTATTTTTTATCTGCTTTCCCCCCTGCCCACTGAAAGCGAAAGGGGCAGGTGGTTTATTTTTAGGCTCCTGTTCCTGCTGCAAATGCAAGAAGAGCCATTTTTCCCAAAGCTGGCTGGAGCTTTGTGTGCTGGGACTGCTGTGGGAACCTCTGTCTGCCCCAGCTATGGGAAAATGGGGCTTGGAGAGGGTTTTGGGGACCAGGAAATTATTTGTGGGTGGCCAAATGAGGGCTGGGGTAGCTCAGCATTATCATTGCAGGGCAGTCATCAGGGGCTTTCTCACAGGGAGGTCTGCAAAGATTAAATGGGTGCTGCTGCAGCACCTCATCAGAAGAGGGCCTTTGGGTCTCTCCTCACAGCTGGTTTTGGAGTGGTGAGAGAGGGGGAAGAGCCCTGTGCCACCACATCAAGGTGCTCATGGGGAAGGGGCTCACATTCCTGAGCTGCTCCTCAGCTCTGCGGAGCAGAGATGGGCAGGGAAGCATCTCACTCCCTGATGCCACTGCTCCTCCAATCCCATAATAATCTCCCGGGAGTGCAAGGACCAATGCTGCACAAAGCCCTCAAGATGTGGGTGCACAGCGGCTTTAGAGAGGCAGGAGGCTGTTGTAAGTTTGACTCCTTTCCTGCCATTCCTGATGCATGATTTACCTCTGCTGCTGCCAGATGTGGAAATGCCTGGGTGGGAATGGCTGCCAATACCCCAAACTCTGTGCCCGAGTGGCAGGGGCCAGGTAAGAGGGTGTCACTTGCAAGGTGAAGCACAGCATCGTTTGGGACACCCCTGCAATGACTTCTGTCCTCTCTCAGTTCCACGACAGCATTTTGCAATTCCCCAGTCTGCCTTCTCCTTTACCATCCTAAACAACTGTCCATCCTGAAGCCATCCCCTCATTTTTAGTGACCACCTTATCCAGCCCATGACACGTGGCTCCAGCAAGCTCCCTTCCTGGAGAAACACCCCCTCTGCTGCCCAGCTTTAATCTCCAATGGGAGGGCTTTGATTTTCTTGGCAGCTTTTGTGCCTCTGTAGAGGCCAGTGGCAGTATGGGACAGCTCACCCTTGCCTGTGCTTTTTGAGCCCTTCAGGTTTGTGAGGCAGGACTTCCCTTTGCAAAAGCCCTGTCAACTCTCCCTGGATAATTAATTGCATTCTTTGATATAGTTTCTGGTCATGTGGCCAGCACAGAAACGAGGTACAGACACCAAGAAAGCTCCTGAATGCATTTTTTAATGTCCTGTGGGAAAGCAGCACAGCTGCCCCAGTCCAGGAGCTGTTTGCAGTGCTCTTGCTGGTGAGGATGCAAAACCTTCCCGTGCATTAAATGCTGTACAGCCTCACAGCAGCTTCTCACCTTGCCTGGACCCCTTAATCCCCATGCCAGTGGATTTAATACCCCTGTATTAAAGAAGGCAGCTTATGGAGAGGCTGCTGGGAATTTATTAGCTGGGCTCTTGGGAGGCAGAGCCTATAAAATAGAAACTTAACTTTGAACAGCATGCTGGTCAAAGGAGTTTAAATCATACCTAGCAATCTACATCCTCCAACTCTTCACCTCTAAGGCTGATCATCAGTGGAAGCAGCTACATCCATGAGATCCCAGCAAGGGATCAGAGTCACTCTGGAACCCTGGGCATGAGTGGGGGCCAGGACAGTTGCTTTAGATGATTTACAGAGTTAGTGGCAGAGTGATAGAATTAGCTGATTTATTTGAAAATAATAATAAAAAAAACCCACACCAGAATGATGAGAGGAGTTGCATTACACTGCTTTCGATTTTTGCTACATGTAAAAAACAGCACATGTTATTTTAGAATTTAGTTTTGTTAATAATACTGCAAGATGCACTGAGAGCACCTTCCTGGTGCAAAGACTTTCCAGCCACCTGTGAGGCACCAGCAACTCTCAATTAGGCACAGGAAGGAAAGGCAGTGGTCCAAAAATTCAGTCAATCCAGTTTTAGGCTTCCTAATCCCAACTCAGAAGTGGTGAAGCCACATGAGAAGGCACTGATCCAGGATGAACTTGCTCTACCGGTTCAATTTTTCTTTTTTTTTTAAACAGGCTTCCTTTGAAGCATCAGGCTTCACCCCAGATCAGGCACCAGCTCATCTGTACTCCTTCCAGAGTAGCCACAAACCCTTCCCCATTGAGAGACATCCAGCCAGCCCAAGCTGCGCACAGCTCAGGGAAAGGCAACACATTTGTGTCAGAAACCTTCAGTCACTCCCCTGCCCCCTTGAATATCAAACAGCAGAGCTGACACTGCAAAGGTAGATATCAAATTGTAGTATCTGTTCCTGTCATGCCAAAGAGAAGCAGGAAAAGGAGCAGTGGCTGCCTGCAGGAGATCTGCTGACAGCACCAGGGCTTGGAGGATGCTCAGTACCGATGGCCAAGGGAATGACAGACCTCCCACTGCTTCCCTGGAACCCCAGAGACAGATCACTTGGATCTGCACTTCAAAGAAAGTGAGCTACCAAGGAAAAAACAGGAACAACTGTGTGTGCAAGCCTGCTGGGTGCCTGTTGGCAGCCCTCCTTGCACTGGCAGGAGAAGAGAGCCACAGCCCAGGCATCACAAAGGTGCGCAGGGCTGCTCAGGACCTTTTCCTGAACTTTTCCAGGGTAAAACCAAAGGAATTCAAGACAGGGTTGTGAGTAGCTGATCTGAGAGAATGTGGGAGCAAGACACATTTGCAGACACAAGACATCTGCATTTGGAATGGAGAATAGGAGATAAATGCACGAGGAAATGGATACAGGAAGGAAGGAACCAGCACATGCCCAATTCTTTTTTTCTGTCTTTCAAGTATCAGCCACAATGTGCCAGAGGTCTCAGGCCACTGTGCCTGATGGACCTCGGGATTCTGATGCTTCCAGTGGTCTCTTCCAGTGTCTCCATGTGACTAGTCCCAGCCGAACAACAAAGATCAAGCACGTCAGAGCCAGCAGAACAACTGGGGGAAAAACACAGAGGCATGTTAGAGCATAAAAAAAAGACAGTGCCTCTTGTCATACTTTAGCTCCCAGAACAGGGGCATTCAGGCAAAGAGAAAAAAACCCAAAATTGCCTGTACAGTATCCATTACCCCCAGAGTTACACCTCTGAGTTTTACTGCTATACAGTGAAACTTGCCCAATGCTTCCAGGTCAAGGAATGTCTAAAAAGGAGGAGGCTTCCTGGACACAGGAGTTAAAATCCATTACATTAACAAAATACTCCAAGAATAGTTGAACTATATAAAGAAACATGTACGAGTTTGGGAAAAGCACATTCTCGTCCTACCAGCCAAACAAGCTGAACCACTAAGAAGGAAGTTTTGCTGGTAAGAAATGTACCTACTACAGGAACAGAGCTGCCTGCCAGAGACACCTCCACGTTCCTGGTGGCCACAGCCATCAGGAGACGAGCCTCCAGTGCTCCCATGGCTGTGGCAGACAAGCTTTGCCAAGTCCTGCAGGGTGCTTCAGACTTGGCCGGGCTCCAGCTGCACTTACAGCAAAGAGAACTGTACTGGAGCAGCTCCAGCGGTGATGCCAGTCCAGAATTTAGCTTTGGCCACTGGTATGTGGCAGTGGGAAGGCTGAAGGGTGGGAACATGCTCCCTTCTGCTGACCCCGTGATGGGAATAGGCATCTCAAACTGTTTCAGCAGGATTCAGAGTTCACACAGCTCCGTGCCTTTCATGCCAGCACAAAACTGCTCATAATGGTACAGCTTCTGCCAGACTGTGATTGTACAGAATTTGGACAGCTTAAGCCCTTTTACCATGGATGACTACACTCAATTCTGCTACAGTGGCTGGCAGCAACCAGATAATCCCAGGAAAACTTGTTAAGGCTAGACTGGGCTCTGCCTGGGAGAGGAGAATGTGAAGCCCTCCGTGGGTCAGAAGCTCATGCACTGCTCCAGCATGTCCAACAATACAGGGCAAATAGAAGTCCACAGCCTTCATCCCAGCTCTGCTTTTCCTTTTCTGCCTTGCATCAGATAGAGCTGCTGGAGGAGCCAAGTGGGTGATGGAGGATTACAGGACAAACATATTGCACTGGGAAGTGAACTTGAGACAGCACAAGCTTTGGGTTCAGCCCCGAGGCTCATGGGCACTGATTTCTGCTCTGCTCTCTCCTTAGCAAGATGAACGCCTTCAAATATGTCCCTAGTTCTGCTTTTAACAAATAATGCTTTCCAACTGGCAAGTCTCTCTGCCCCCAGTACAGAGGAAGATGTGTTTACAGGCCTTCTTTTACGGACTCACCTATAAAAACATCGTTGGTCAGTGGGGATGAAAACGAGCCGCTCCTGCACACGCTGCCAGTCAGAGCTACTATCACCACTGGGTAGACTGTCAGGTTATAGCGCACATACTTGTCAAGAAGGTAGTTTTCTAGATAAAACCTGTGAAGAAAAAGAGTGACCAAAGTAAGATTTTTTTGTGTATTTTGTTTACCATTCCCTAAGAAAATAATTGGACAGAGAATGAGGGGTTTTGTGGGCCGGCTGAGACAAGAGTCCAAAATTTTTCATTTACTAATATTCAAAAAGTTCATAAATAATTTATTTAAGGTAACTTTAGGGAAAAATAAAGCCATGTTTCATATGGTTTCTGTATCACACCTTCAGCTGTAAACCTAAGGCAGGTTGTGCTCATGCAAGTCACAGAAACGTTCCTGGCCCACAATACTTATTGGCATTGCCGAGGTCAGGGGATAAAAGCTCTGGCCAGACTCCCAGTTCATCTGCCATGAGTTATAACAGAGGCCTTTGTACTCGGTGTTGGGAGAGGGACAAGTGATGAGTGAATTGGAACAGCTGGTCACCATTGGTGACTGGTGGACGGGGTTTCTGAGGCTCGCTGGGGACCCTTGGGGGTTGCTTACCATATCACCAGGCCGAGAGCCAGGATGCTCAGGGAAGCAGTGGTTGCTTTCTCATTGGGCACATCCCACTTGTAGATCAGCACAACGGCGAAGTTGAGCAGCGTGGCGATGCTGGTCCATGTCACGTACAGGGCCAGCCCGTTCTGCACCTGCCACGCAGCACAGCAAGAGGACAAGAGTGACACACTCTGTTTGCCTTTGGTGACCCCTAGGCCCCGGTGCAGTTAAGCCAGACTCCTGGACCTAGCAGCAGGAAAAGTCCCTCAACACAGAGAAAAGGTGAAGCCTTGTAGTCCTGAGGGGCTCCAGAGGTCCAGCCCAGCTATGTGTTATGTGTTTCAGGAAGTGCCAAGAACAGAGCCCATTCCCAGCTTGTGCCAAGAGATGTAGATTCCTTTCCTTCTGGTTTGCTAGGAACTTTTCTGTGCATGGCAGAAATCTTTCCTTAGCCATGTTCTCCCACTGGATCTTTCACTCTTGATACCTCCAGCACTGCACAGAGCTTGTTTTTATTTGTCATGTGCCCACAGCACAGCTTCTCAAAATCCACCTACCAGAATGCGGATGAGCCAGAGGTCAGCTTTGTGAGCCTTCACAAACCACGAGGAATGGATGCTCAAGGCTCGGTGGGAAACAAAAAGGGAGGCACACGTGGTAAGAGAGAGGACTGCCAGGAACACCAGGGCTGGAAGGAGGTATCTAGGACAAAGAACATGTACACACACAATAGACATCACATTTTTCTCAGTGGTGTCACAATGCCCTAATTTGTAGCTTTAGTGTTTCGCCCTTACAGGCCCTAAGTTGATCAGCCTTTAATAAAGGTAATACTACACATAGCCCTCATTTTGACATATTGCTGTTGCTGTTTTACTCTCTTAATCATGAAGCTGTTTTCCTGACTGCAAGTGATTTCTTCACCTCTTGACAGTGGTGCTCTCATAAGCCCTTAATGTGACCATCATTATGGAAACCATCCAAGGCAAGGAGCTTAACTGCATTAATGAAGAGAGGCATGGCTCCTGTCTTACCTGTGCAGGTAAAAATGTAGAACAGCAGCTTTGAGGAGATCTTAGACTTCAACAACCAATCTGTTTCATGGGCAAGATGACAACATAATGCAAAACCCCCAAACTTTTATGAAGGCTACCTTCTGGCAAAGCCTGGCATAGAGTTTTACAGGCATGATTAAGTGTTCACACGCAAAGGGAAAAATAACCCATAGAGTGAAAAAAACAGTACTGGGGCGATCCCATCAAGAGTGTTAAAAAGTATTTGTAACAGAAGACAACTTACTCTCGGTCCCACAGAAAGAGCCATCCAACATTGAGGCCATTATTCAGACACCATGCCACATAAAAAGGTGTTGGCAGCAAGTCTGGCTTTATGAAGACATATCCAAGTTCATTCCTGCCAGGAAAAAGTGGGTATTGAGAGAGGAAAACAATGCCTCCACTGACCAAGAAAACCTTTCTGGCCTCATTTTCCTTATATTAGGAGGGACTTTACATTGGAATTAAACATTTTGGCTTAAATCAGACTATTTCTCCTCTGTGTCCTTCTCTGATACAATACAGAAATACCTGTGGCTTTCCCTGTCAGGCAGTTATTAATCTTATAGCCCCAGGAAAATTTCCAGTCCAGTTCAACAAACCAAGAGACTCCCCAGTGCTGATTGTTTGATCTCTAACAGAAAGTAAACCCAAAACATTAGCTCTGTAATCCATTAATTTTGCCCCTGTGAATTCTCAGCCCCTAGCAGTGAGTAAGTGCAGGTACTGGGTAAATCTGTCATATTCCCTGAATTGCTGGAAATGAAGCCTCATAGAGGAGTTTACACATTTTGATACCCATCCACACTTTAGAGAAGTTCATGTACACCTGCAAACTGCTTCCCAGCTGTGGATGCTGGACACAAGAGAGGCTCCAGCCACAGAGCTTCAACATGTCAAGTCAAGATAGATGGGAATGGGTTTGCTCTTGCTAGAAACCCCTGAAAGGAAGGTAAGAGACTGAGCTACTCCAAAAGGGAAGAGTGACTGTCCCTTGTCATTTACACTCTAAAGAATAAATAGGGAAAATACCTTCGACAGATCCCTGACAAGACGTAGAGGAGCCAGGCGAGCTGCCAGGCGTAGATGACATTCCAGATGAGGAAAGTCCATCCAGCTGGGGTGAAATCAGTGCTGTACTTGGCCGAGATGTTTCCAGGGGTTGTCCTGAACAGACCTGTGGAATGTTATTGCAGGCAAAAGTGTTATTGCATCCAGAGGATGGGGAAAGACTGCTGGTTTTCCTCAACCTTCAATATTCCTCCCTGCCTCAGTGGGTTCAAGGATGATGAGAGCACGCCCTTGGTGCAAACCAGCCATGTGCTGCAGTTGGTTTAGACATCCATTTTGGGATCACTGTCCCTTATTGTGAACACCATGCACCTACCCTCCTAGACAGAACCAGAAAAAAACAGCTGTCTGTGTGATCCAGAGGATGGCATGATGGCCCTTCCTGGCAGATTCAGCCAGGCAGTGTGCAAATGCAGCACCACTGTCGACTACAAACCCACAGCAGCATCCTGAACATCTTCCACCAGGGATACAAGGGTCTGCAAAAACTGCCTTTCAACCACCATTAGATCTAGGTTCAGCAGGGACATTATTTGGATTTCAAGGGACTGGATAGGGTTCACTTGTCTGTAAACCTGGAGGATGTGCCAGCTACTTCCACCTTTCACAGAACAAGGTGTATTTGGAGAGTTGGTGAGGCAGCAAACACATCTATCCCCTCTAAGCCACCTTGTATCATTGCATGATATAAAGCATGAAACCCACCTCTGAATGAAGGAAATTTGCTTGCATTACCTTTGAAAGTCCCAGTGGCATTTCCAGCATTCATTATCACCATGACCGTGAAAGTAGCCAGAGACAGAAACATCACCAAAATCTTCAACTTATGTAGGGCATCCATCTTACTCTGAAACACATTAGAGATATTGTTGGCTTATCCTAAAGGAAGCCTGGATTTGTTCCACATCCCAGAGATTGTTTTAGAAATAATGTTGTAAATTCACAAATTTTAACCACCAGCTTTTATTTGTGGAGTTTTCATTAGAACTAAAAAGGCCTTTGCATGGGCTAGGAGCATCTCCATTTGATGACATCTTGTGAGGTTGCAGAATGGAAATGGGAAGCTTTGGGAGAGCCACCTGCTCTGCCACCCTCCATTGCAAGGGCCATAACTTAGGTCTGCCTAAGGTTTTCACAAAGGCCTAAATAATTAGCCCACAAAATTAGCTTATCTGCCATCACTGTTTTACTGAAACAAACAGGCTTATCAATTTTGCCCACTCTAGGAAGCAAATATGAAAATGTTGAAGTCTTCACTTAGCAGCCAAGTGTCCTTTAGTTCAACATAACTTCTCACAGTTACCTCTCTAATCCTATAACTCTGACAAATTAACTTCCTTTCATGGTGGTATTACCCCCTCATCTACTGGCTGCAAATAAGCTTTAACTGCTTTAGCACGTCTCAAGAACTTTATAGACTATAAAATCCATATTCTACAATTTTTCAAAGTTAGTAAGTAGTGGCTTGAGCTTTCCCAAGAAATTTCCATTAGTCCAGCATTTATTCTATGCCAGAAAAGTTCAGTGCCACCTCTAAGAGTAAGCACACATGCACCCAACTATAGGCAACAGCTTTATTTCTCCTCACAGCTCGCACTTGAGCTGCTTTCTCTCTACAGTGGCACCTCAATGCTTTCCAGGGTTGGCAGGAGTAACAGCTGAGTTGTTTCACATTGCTCAGTCTTGAACAATAAATTCCAGTTCCCACTTCAGTGAATTGTTTTATAGTTCCAGGCTTTGTTCACAGAACGGGTTGCATCCAGACACGTCACAAGGAAGTGGGAAGGGAGGTTCTGTTTTCTGTGAGTCTGTACAAGCTTTTTCCCTTTTCAGTTCTATCTTAACAGAAAAAAACACCCTTTTAAAAAGTAAAAATTAAAATCCTATGTGGAAGAATACAAGATATGAAATCCCAACTAGATTTATGTCAGTCAAATCGCAGAACAACATGTTGTCTTCAACAGATACACTGGATTAGCAAATTCTGAAAAGAAAATTCCACTATTGTACTATTGTGTTGTACACTTACATTGTACTATTAGAGATATAATTTCTGGCTCAGGAGATAACTGACATGCAGGCCTCTGAAAGCCATGAAAATGTAGAAGAAAAATATCACTGTACACTTGTCAATGATCAAGGAAAGAATATAAGAACAGGACATTTTCCTGCTCCAGTACATGGGACTAGCTTGTCCTGTGATCTCCCTGTCAGGCCAAATCTCCGACCTCCCATAGTCCTGTAGTTGACTTCAGCATCACATTTCTTTTTCTTTAGCATATTTGGAAGAACCTTGATTCCACAGCTTCAGAGAGACCCGTGTTTGCTTACAGAAGTCTAGGAGGAAAGCCTTATTAAACAGGTCAATAGTCTCACTAGTGTCTCTCACCTCCTGCCTCCCTCTAACTTACTGCTTGCAATAAATGTCTGCAACATTTCCTGCCTGCAGTCTCCAGTCACAAACACCCATTAGTAGAATCAGAAATATTACTCACAGGAATCCACACAGGCTTTATGGCAGCGTTTTACAGCTGTGGTTCAGCTCCAAGCAGCACTGGGGAGTCTCCGCCTCCTAACCTAATCTAAAGAGATTTCATACAACTCTCAGCAGATTAATAATCACTTATTATTATTAAAAGAAAAATAAAAACTCACAGAAGTTAGACATGCTTTCTGTCTGTGTGCTGCTGCAGCCTCCAATTGGCCAAAGCCTCCCAAAAACAAGCACTTATGCAAGAGAAATGTGATTACTTAACCAAAGCCTTTTATAACAGCCAGACATTTCGTATAACATTGCATGTTTCCAACTTGTTGGCAGACAGTAGCTAATGAGTGCATGCTCTGGGCTCTTGCCTGCTTTGTCCTTCCTCATCCCTGCCAGGAGGAGGGAAACTGAGCACTTAATGCAAAATCCTGCACCTCAAAATCTTAGTGCTTCTGAGTGGGAAATGCTGGCAGGGGGTGCTGGAGAAACAGACTGGATTTGGGGTTTGGGCAAGATGGAGATATAAATGGTTTGAATTGGAAGGGAGCTGAAAGATCATGAGGCTCCAACAACCCCCTGCCATGGGCAGGGACACCCCCACCAGACCAGGTTACTCAAAGCCCCGTCCAGCCTGGCTTTAAACATTTCCAGAGATGAGCACGCAGATATAATACACAGAACCACAGAAAAGTTTAGGTTGGAAAAGAACTCTAAGATCCAATCTGACCATAAACAACATAGATCCATAGTCTGGATCCTGTGAGCATCTTCAGATCTTCCTACAGCCCCAGACGGAGATTGGGTCACGAGTAAATTTTTGTTCTTTGATATAGAAAAGGCTCCTGCCCTGCAGTGCAAGCCCACCCCACAGAAGCAGTGCAAGCCATGCAAGCTGATCAGTCTCCACCTTCACCTCTGTTTGCTACAGAACCACAGTCTCACCACATCCACTCCTTTCATTTTATATTTCTGCTTGTTTCCTCTCAAATTAAAACTTTTATGGCCAATTTAAAATATTCTTCAGCATCAAAATGTTATTTACCTTGTGCAGCCACAGTGCTTACCAAGCAGACAGTCTGGCTGGGAACTTCCCCATGTCAAATATAAAGGCAGTGAATTAACTAGCAACTATCTTCACCCTTTGGAAACAACATCATGGGACTGGGAATTAACCCAGCTGGAGCTTCCTTGGCCACATTGAGATAGGGGTGGAAAGCCCACATGAACATGGATTTGCCAGCTGTGGGAAGTGCAGGGCATCCAGCCAGCACTGTTGCTGTCTATTTATCTGCGTAGGTGTGAGGTCCACCCTTTGAAGGCATTCTGAGGTCCACCCTTTGGAGGTATTCTGATGTGGAAACCAGTGATTTAAGTATGATTATTTCTTATTAGCCAGAGAACATGTTGTGTTCTACAGACGGATCAAAAACAAGAGCTGCTTGTGCATAGCATGTTCCTTGAAGAAGACAGAGGCCTGAGCTGACAGCATGGTGGCATTGGCATTTTTCTCTCCTTTTTTCACTTTGTGAACCCCCCAGATATGTACACAGTGACTCTCTCCATGTCCTAGAAACTGCCTTCAAGTCCCAAGTTTATGAGCACTTGTTGCAGCAAGCCTGGGCTGAAGTACAAGCAGAACCATTACAAACACCGTATGGCCTTTGCTTCTAGCAGATAAAAATCTACAGTGCACCTTTTTCCACACTGGAGCATCTCTTCTTTATGGCCCTCTTATACATATCTAGTGTGTACAGGTATATATATGTCTTTACTCATCAGATAGTCCAAATGACCTCAGCATGATGTCAGACATTACATTTTCATCCAACAAATGGGTGGCCTGAAATTCTTTGCTGAATACAGGCCGCTTTATCAAACGTGTGCCTGTTAGACACAGCTGGTCAGCCAGGTCCATGCTGACCTAAATCTAGGGAAAGTTCTGCATGCAGTAAACACTGGACAAGTGGAAGAACCAACACCCACCTCCTCCCACACACACCTTGCTGTGCCATGTTCTTGCTGGTTGTTCCAGAATGCATCTCTTGTTGCAGGGAGACAAGTGGAAGCAATGCCACCACAGTGGTGGCCTTGTCCTCTGGCCACACTCTGTAATCCAGGCAGAAACTTAAAGCCCACATTCTGGGTTTCAGAAGATTTTGGGGTTTTTTTTCAGAATAAATCACAACACAGGCATTGGATAAAATATTCAAAATTATTTTATCATGCAGCTCTACAAAAATCCCCTCAGGTACATTCATAAAATACAGAGCAATGTACTTAGTGCTTATAAAGTTATTAAAATTGAATGTCTCTTGCTTCACTAAGCTGCACAGCATTCCCAAAAGTGGGAATGCTCACAACAGCTATAGCTTTAAGATACCAGATTTAAACTCAAAGGAAGCTTTTATGGAAAGGCCCTACCTTTCTCTAGTGTATCTTCTCTGAGAGAACTTTTAGGCTTATTTCTTCAGTTTGAATAACTTAGCTGGCCTGTTGAGGAAATAAAGTTATATTGTCATAGGAGTGGCAAATGTAGTTATATTAATTTCAGACAAGAAATGGTTGCTAATGTTTGGATGCACAAAGAGAAGCGTGATAAAAATCCATATTTACAAGAGGATGTGTCTTGAAATCCAGATAATGCTGCTGAATGAAATCACTGGAACCAATTCCACCACACAGACAGTGGTTGGTACTTTTCAAGACAAGTTGCTTTGAGTCAAATATAAGTTTGCATTCATCTGGCTCATGATAGAGAAAAACAGTTTCCAACTAACAGTTATTTTACCATCAGGGCAGTTTTCCACTGATAAACAGAGGAAAATTCAGGCTCTTCCTGTATTACCAAAAGTCTTTAAAGGGTCTATCTTTAGACTCTTTAGAGCCCTCATTTGTTTTAACAGAGAAGAAAATGAATAGGAAAAAAGGCTGCTTTTCAAGAAGGAGAGCTCTACCATGCCCATCCCTCCCCATGCACAATCTCTGCAGCGCCAAGAGGTGCTGCACAGCACTCAGACAGCAGCACACACCAGAGCAGGACTGGTTGCACTGGGACCACAGCTCCACTGTCACTCCCCCATGCACTGGAAAGCCATGCAAGCATTTACAAGGTGATGAGCTAGCATGAGCAGACTTTGTGCTGTATTAATGCCCTGCTGACAAGAGGAAGAGCCTATATTTTAAAAAACCCCTCAACATGAATCCTCCTGCTAGTAGCTGAAATAAAACATTATGAGCACAGACAGTTTGAGTCCCAGAACAGAAAGTGGAAGCCAATTGCTTTCTACCTAGAGATGCCCCTGTGGAGGCCCTGTCCTCAAAATAAACTCATTTTGCACTGTGCAGGAATTGAGAAAAGTTCATCTGTGGGCAGCTCACCCACCTAATGGCACACACTGCCATCAGCAGGAAACTCCAGAAAGCAAAGCCCCAGAAACACCTCCCCAGCAAGGCAGGAGCTCAGATATTATGATCAGTCTGCCAGAGCCTTCTGTCCCCACCACCAGCAATGACGGGTTTAATCCTAAAGATATTCTGCACACTCAGTGCTCCAGTTTAATCCTCACAGCCACTTGCTTTAACTCCAGGGCTTTCCCAATGTGCTGGGCAAACTGGCACCCATGAGTCAGTGACCTCTTTGGAAATCATTTTCAGGCCAAGTGTTGACAACCAAATATACTAATCTTCTAACAACAGCTCAAGCATCCTAATCCTGAAGTGGGTTAATCTGGGCGCCCTCAATGCCAGGGATTTGTTTTTCCTTGCTGCTAGAAGGGATGGGATTTGGCTCTGCACATGAGGATGGGCACACAGAGAAGAGGATCTGTGTTAGCAATCCCCTTTGGGTATTTTAAGAAGGAAAATCATCTGCTTTTTATTGTTGGAGAGCAGAAGAGATCCACCCTTTGGCAGCAGGGAAATATCCTTACGTTTGAGGGAGCAAGAAGAGTAAGGAACTCACTACCCTCGTATTTTCAACTTGACTTTAAGCTGTCATGTTAAAAATCATTGACTGATCTCCAAATCTTTTCACTGAACTCTAGACTAAGGACATTATTGCAAACATTTATGTAACTCAAACTAAGCCCTGCCAGCTCTTGTGAGGGAAAGAGGGTAAAAGACAATGCACTGTTTTCTCTAAACTGAACTTCTAAGAAGTAATAAAAAATATTTTCCCCAGATGTTCTCACTTACTGGTTAAGGACTGGTGAGTTTGCCTCCTTCAAAGGCAGCCCAAGAGTCTGCCTGCAGCAGTGTCCAGTGTCTGGCAGACAGCATCCACAGCATCAGACCAGGAGCACGGCAGCAGGAAGGCACAAGGAGCCAGAAACTCCCCTGCACAACCCACCCCTTCAAACAGGATGGCTGTGAAGAGATGAGGAAAACAGCAGAGCGGAGCAGCAATGAACAAAGACACATTTACATGGCTGATATCTTCAATTTATAAACTTCTTAATGGCATAAATGTTATTTTATTCCATCCCATGGCATTACTGTTGCTCGCAGGACACTCGCATGTCCTCCTCCACCACTGAAGGAATGACAGAACCAAGAGCATTCATTCAGCACCCTGTTTGCTCAGTGTCACTTCTCTATCCTTACTGATTTTAAGAGCACAGACATATTATACTCCTGGATACCTGATCACTATCACCCGGGAATACTTCACAAGCATTTAGTTGCTTCTCTCCCCACAATTCCATGAGAAAAGCAAATGCCAGCCCCTTGCACTGACAGCAGAGGAGCTGTCCCTAAGCCCTCACTGGGTACAGGTGGCTGCTTTGCAGAGCTCACATGGCCACCAGCATGGCCAGGAACAGAGAGAGACAGGAAAGGAGAAAAGGCACCTGGACCGTGGTCAGAGCACAAGTTTTTCTTACTTCTGTGGGAGCAGAGAGCTGCCTTCATTTATAGCTGCAGCATCCAGGTCAGCCAGAACCTCTCATGCAGAAAGCCTGCTTGAGAGGTAACTCGGGTGGCCTGATTTCCTTTATGGTGCTTTTTTTGTGGCACTTTATGTGCCTCAGTGCAGTAGTGTCACCTATAATTGGCAGCATTCAGTGCACCTTTCAAGCTGAGCATTTAGAAAATGAGAAACATTTGGATGGCAGCAGCTTTCCTACAAGAGGGCAGCAAGAAGATTAAACAGATGACTTCCATTCACAGCAGCTGAATGCCTCACTTTAGTAGGAATACTCCTTTAACATAGCAACTTTGCAATCTAATTATCTAAGTATTTTTTAAAGGCAACTGGGGTTTGTATTAAATGTATATGGATATATATCACCTCCTACATGAACTACTAGCAGAACTAGAACATTTATTCTCATTACTGTGGGAAATTTATGGAGCAAAACTTATTGCAAGGCCTTAGAGGTAGGGAAAGTGACTTTTTATTACAAAGATTCCAGTAAGCTGATCCTACCCACTCCCATTCTCCCACCAACATACTCACATGCACAGGACTGTATGCATCAATCTGCTCAGGACCAGCCAAGTACAGCAGGAAGGACATAGGACAGCACCACCACTCCACTGCATCTCTGGGATGGGCTCTTCATTTTTGTAAGCACCTTTTATACCTTTCAGCAGTGGATATGACGATCTTGTGCCTCACCCTTCAAGAGTTTCAGGCAAAACTGAGTCTTTTGTTACCCTTACCTGGACATTTCACAGTTTTTCCTCTGTGGGTCATCATCTTGTCACCTTATATCTAAGGCTCCAGTTTGGGCTTTGTCCTCTGGTTATTTATTTGCATGAAACACGTGTGGTTCTGCAGCAATTAATACATGCCACTCCTCTTGAAGAAACACAATATCCTTTAACCCTTCATCTGCTGTTTTTCTGGTGTCGTCAGGCAGGCGTTTCCATTCACATCAGTATTGGTATTTCTGCTACAAAACCTCCACAACAAGCATATCTTAACCACGCGAGATCCTGGCACAATTTGGAAGCTGTTAACTTCCTGTGAAACAGGGCAGGGAACAACTTTGGCAACAAATTATACAGCTTCTGGCTGGCCATAAAGAAATGCAGAGGTTGAAAATGTCTGTGTGTTGAGGGAAATTTTAGGCAGCAGTCCCTTTAAGTGATTCTCTTGTTTATATGTTACCACACAAGCTTCATTCACCCTCCTTCGCACATCCTTATCCTTGCTTCTACATCTGCTCATCTGTCTCATTCTCAGTATTCCATACAATTGCTCCCATCCCCTTTCCCTTAGAGGAAATACCACTTCCAAAGGCTGGTTCCTGCCAATGTCTAACCTCTCCTCTTCCACGAGGATGTGCAAAAATATTTTCAGACCCATAACTCAACAGAATCATTTGGCTACTTCCTGAAGGCAAAAAAAGCACACCCCTTACTCCATGTTCATCTTCCAGACAAATTTCCAGGTTGCCTTTCAGAACATGGAAATGTTCAAATTATGAAAAAAAATTATTTCAGACAGAAATCTAAGACAAAACATCAGTTCCCTTCTAAACTTAGTCAGAACCATTGAGACCTCTTGTACTGTAACTTCGCAGAAACAAACCAAGCCTGAGGCAAGAAAGAAACAATGGAAACTTGCAGCAACAAGGGAAAACTGCAGCCAAAGTGGGAATTTTGGAGAGGTCAGAAGAGAAAAAAGGCAGCTCTAGCAGGAAGAATAAGGAAGCCATAACTGCAAACAATGGTGTAATTTTTGCCTACAGTAAATGCACATGTTACTGAAGATGTGCATGCACACCCTTATATCCAGATCCTCACTTTGCAGCCTCCCCAGAGTCATGCAGTAGGTGTTTGTATTCCTTCAAGCTGGAGAGCAGGTATGTTCATGGAAAGCCAGCTGAACACAAGGGCATTACATCTCAAGAAGGTGAAATGCAGTTCCTCACAGAAGCCTTTTTCAACACACAAAAGCTCCCAGGCCCTGCCACCCAGCACTGGAGGCCTGCCTGCTCTTGCAGATGCAGATGAGGACCTATCCCAGTGCACCCCCAATGCAGCTGGTGATTTGGGCTACCTGTGCTTTGGACCTGAGATGCCCTACCTTGTCCTTTGGCTTGTTCTTTGGAGGGACTGGAATACTTTCCTTGGGCAATGTAGAATATTAGAATTGTTTAGGCTGGAAAAGACCTCTAAGATCATTGAGTCCAAATGTTAAGCCAGCACTAAACTTGTTTCTAAGTGCCACATCTACACATCTTTTAAATACATCCTGGGATGGTGACTCCACCACTTCTCTGGGCAGGCTATGCCAGGGCTGGGCAATCCTTTCAGTGAAGAAATGTTTCCTAATATCCAATCTAAACCTCAGAATACCAGAAGCATCCAGAAAGGTCAGAAGCATGATCATCCCCCTCTTTCAAAAACAATTAGCAGCAGATTGATGAGGACTGAGCTCCCAGGAGTGTCAGAAAAAGCCAATAAGAGTCCAGACCCTGTGCACATTGGAGAGGTGCCTCTTAACATATTTTCCACATGTTTCCAAACCTTATGTTGTCCTAGCCCAAATACCCTTCAGAGTTACCATGGTGCTACTTTTTGCAATTCAATCATCAAAGCAGTGCCCGCCCTTCCTCCTTTTCCTCCTTCCTACTAATTAATTTTTAAGCAAAGCTTATGGTGTTAGCAGTTTTGATCTGGTTATTCTGTTGAGGCTTGCCTACAGTCAGAATCCACAAAGCCTCGGTAGTGCCATCACTGTGAGCTTGCTGTCATGCCCGGGAAGCCAGCTGAACTATCAGCTCTATTGGATAATAGGACAACAGCCTTTTCTCCTGCATTACAGCTTTCAAATGTGTGAAAGTGCCATCAGCACAGGGATTTGACAGACTCACAGACTAAGGCACCTTACTGGCATGGAAAGTGGGCTGTGCAAGACACAGAAGACTGGCCAGTCAGTCCCCACCCCTCTCTCATCAGCTTTAGCAGCTCAGACACAAGTTGAGTTATATCATGACTCATTTTGTTTGAAAGTTTGTAGAAGTGACAGAGTCAGGTCCTACAGATAAACACAGGATCATTCTCACCAAGTATATATATATTTTTTTTAAAACACTGGTTTTTGCTGCAAAAGAGGTTATGTATAGGCTGCATAATCTGCCTGTGTGCCACATGGCCCTCCCTGCAAAGCTCCTGTGCTAAAACACCAGCAGATCTGAGACCCACTTAGAAAAACTCACCTGCTGCAAATCAAGGAGAATCAGGGCTGGTGCCAATTGCTTAAAGACTTGCTCTGACCACAGATACTTCCACACAGAACTCACCAACAATGTGATGCAGAACTCGGGAATTTCACTTAAAAAAATCTGAAGATACACACTGAAAAGAGCAAGGGGGTTTTCTTTTGGCTTTTTTCCACCAACATAAAACATCCACACCTTACATGCAGGGCAGTTTTTCTTGAGTGGGTTTGAACCACAACAACTCCAGTGTTATCCTTCCTAACACATTCGTTCTTTGTGGCAAGTGTAGATCAAACCTACCTGTTACAGTAGTAAATCAGAATAATAACAAGAAGATCCATCAGTCATTATGATGAAAGGACTGTCATGGCTGGATCACACTGTATCAGTGGAGGCTATAAATCTCCTTGTACTTTACTCCCCACAAAAAGAGCATTTGCCCAATCAGAGAAAGCTGCTGAGCCAGGGATGTGCTCTCAAGGCATGTGAGTGCTCTGCAGGAACACATATGTCACTTGGCAGTGCTCACCCAAAAGGAGAGCCCTGGGTGATACACCGCAGAAGTGAAAGCTTTTTTCTGCAACACGCAGTACAACAGAAAGTGAAAGTGCCTGAAAGAAGAGAATTTCAGCTTTACTGGGGGAGGAGGCATCATGATCACTTCATAAAATTCCAAATACTAAAAACCATTATGCTGTACTCACACCCTAAATACACCCTACTGGAGAAGCTCCACTTCAAAAGGCTGCTCCACATGCCACATAAATCTTTTATACATCAACTTCTACATGCAACATGTAAGGAAATAAGTTTGTAAAACCAAACAAAACCCCTCAAAGTCCCAGTAGCCTCCCCCACCTGACCATGAGCAGGAGGCTTTTCAGAGATGCCACCAGGATCTCTGCAGGTATGGATGGTTTACTCAGACCATTGGAGGCACAGCAGCAGAACAGTCCTGTTCAATTACATTTCCGCCCTCCCAGCCATCAGTGAGCATCAGAAGTTCACTGGTCTCTTAAAATAAAAGCTTGGAAAAGAGCTCAGACCATTCCAGTAGGATGAATGCAAAGCCAAGGCCTCCCAACTAGACTATCTAGGGAACTTTGTGCCTTGGATAAGGCTAGAGGTTGATTGCTCAAAACTACCCATTCATGGCAGTCACAAACTGCAGGATTTCACCATCATTCAACACAGTGATTTTCAGAGAAACCATTTCATTCACAGCACTTACTAAAAGAAGACTTGTGAGATCTTCCCATCCTGAGAACAGGACTATAGAAATATATACGTATCAGGGACCAGCCTTGTCCCACAAAGGGGGACAAGGAGACCCAGCACAGGCTGTGCTCTCACCCACAGCACAGTCCCTGAGCAGAGCTGGGTGCTGGTAGCAGCTTCCATCAACAGCCAGACACAGCAAAGGGGTGGCCCAAGCCCAGGGGGCACCTGGGGGTGCAATCATTGAAGGGGGCTGGAGAGAAGCTACAAGACATTCCCTCAAGGGCCCATCCTGACAGCAAAACCAGAGACCAACCCACCGAGGAGGCAGCCCAGGGCTGGCCTCAGATAAAGCTGCTGGGTAGAGGGTTGGGTGGAGGTCCCCACTGAGGCTGCTCAGAGCACTTGGGACCCTCTGGGTGCTTTGGGAGTTTGTTGGGGGTTTTCCACTGGAACCTCAAAGCTGCAGCAGGTCATAGCCAGGAAGCTGGAGGAGCAGCAGGACGGTGTCTCCATGAGGAGAATGGCAGCTGGGAGGTTTATTCCCACTGCATGCATCAGCAGCATGCAGAGCTCTGCCTGCTGTGTGAATGAGGGTGACTGGTCACTACAGGCCTTTGTTCTTTGCTTTGGTCTGGCTGTCAGGGATTATAAACATCAGCACGGCAGATTTTGGTGTTGGTGCCAAAAAGCAGAGCAGCCAGAAGCTGTGCCGACTCTTCCTTTCCAATTTAAAGTGTTTCAGCTAAAAACTAAAAAGATGTTAGTGTTTTATTTTAATTGCTGCCATATAAACTTTGATGGAAAAAGCAAAGTCATGGACTTAAATGCTCCTTTTTGAGATCCATCTAAACTGGTGCTTGATGGAAGACCTCATATATCCCTCACTAGTTGTGAAGAATTTTTTCTCTCTTGTTTTACTTTATTCCTTGTTTCTTACACCCACATCCATTCTCATCGCTTCTTTTGGCACGGGCATCCCCTTTCCCGGTCCCACATAACAAGTTGCCCCCTTACATAACTGGACTTTTCACAGGGCCTCAGGGCAACCTCTCTCCAAGAAAACAAGAAGGACATTCACTGAAAAGGACTGAAAAGGTCAACTTTGTCTCTTTGCTTCCAGGCTTGGGATGCGACCACACAACAGTTCATCTCTAGGGTAGTTAAGAGGAAAAATGCCAGCAGGTGGCATTCCAGAATAGCTTCTGGAATCAGCGATGACAGCAAAACCTGAGCTACATCCTGGGCTCCTCTTACAGCTGTTGACATCTGCACAGTGGAAGGGGATGCAGGAGAGCTGCTGCAGCATCTCTACCCATAGTACCTTCAGGTGATGGCTGCTGCTGCTCCTCCCTCCCTCCTTCCTCCTTGCCTTCAGTCTTCAGGTTATTTCTCACAAATAAGCACTTTAATGACATCTGTTTTGAAATTTCTCCTTGGAAGAAAGTATCTGGGTGATGGATCAGGCTGCCACCCAAACACTGAGTCAGAGTCTCCACTTCTCTCTTCAAGCACTTGAGTATCTTTAAGTGCCATCTGACCTGAAAGCCATGAATATAAAGTCACACTGGAGAACCTTCAACAGAAGATACACGTACATGCATGCATTTGCATGTAGCATCCAGTGGTCACTTCGACTCAACCTAGTGAAGACAGCAAGTTTTCAAAGGTTTCTTTGCTTGCTTTAGTGGGATAAAAATAACATTGTCCTGTAGGAAGCTGAGCAATTCTAAATAGGTCTTCTGATTGTGGCTGGAAGTAAAAGCTATGATTCCCATTTAGAGGTTTCCCTCTGCCATCAAAGCCACCCCATGCCACAGTTGTAGCTACTTCCACTCTCAGCAAAAGCAGGTATTGCCCAGGCTGTGAGCAGCAAGACACCTGCTGGCTGTACTAAAGCCTGTTATTTCAGCCTGGAGTAGAAATACCTTCTTGTCTTAAAAGTCTCACTGCTGCAATGTGATAAGTCATGAGTAAAAGCCAGAAAAAATCTTGTTCTGAGCATTTTAACTTAATTTGCCTCCTGGAGTTGGGTAAATGGCTGCAGACACACACCAGTGTGCTCAGGAAGCTGCAGCGAGTAGAATCTGAAAGATTTAGGTTACATTTTGACCCAAACAGGAAAGTGATCTCAGCAATGAATTCTCCTCATTTGCTGAGGCAACTTCTATCACAACCATAAGAAAAGAAAACCCTAAGACAAACAGGTGGATAAACCTCCGGAGAGCCTGTGGAGATGCCGTGAGCACCTTGACTTCCTGAGCTGTTATGACAGCTGGCGGTGCCTAAGGAAGACACAGCACCCAGGCTGTGCAGGCACTGGAGAAAAAGAGTTTGAATATTCCTGCCCCAAAGTCAGCAAGAGGGGTGAAAGAGAGATCCCTTTCTCTGCTTTGGCACTGTTTATTCAGAACAGAACACTTTAAAGCTATCCTTCTCCGTCATCAGCCTTTTGGGAAAACAATAGCTAAATGTTGGCTTTGAGGAATCAGTGCCTGGCTTATCTCATCTCTGCACCTCCTAGTACAGCCTCTTCTTCCAGGCATGTGGCTCAGTCTTCTGGAACAAGGAGTCTCCCAGTGCATGGCTCAGTGGCCACAAGTCCTGTCTGAGCCTGCATGAACATTCCTGCCATTGGAACAAAAGCGACAGAGGTTGGAAACCAAGAACCCTCAGTGGATGGTGTAGGGTGTGTATCACTGTGGCTGCATCCCAAACCACTGACTTGGATAAAGCCAGGAGTCCCTGGTTAGCACACTGGAGTGGTGGAGCAGCAGAGAGCAGCGAGATGGGTGATGCCTCAGTAGGTATCTCTTTCCCACGAGTAAACTTTAGGATTTTTGGGAGGACAACACTATGACAATCAAACTGGTCTCTTACACATACAACATGCAGGTCCCTTGTGTCAGGCTGTGTTCTCCAAATGCCAGACCAGACCATAGGCAATGTGTGCATCCAGAGATATTGCAGCTGGGCTTGGGACTGTCTGTGGTCTCAGCTTTTACCCAGTGGTATCTTGTCTTGCTTATCTCATTGTGGTGTGTACCTGACAGAGGTGGCACTGGGATTCAGGTGCCAGAGGAAGTCAGGAAAACTGGTTTCTGTTCCCATCTCTGCTACTCATTTGCTGTATATTCACGAGTAGTTAATTAAGCCTCATCTTTCCTCACTTTAGAACTGTGATAATTACATTTATCTCTCTTTGTGAAGAGCAAGGGCTTAGAGGCATTTGAATAAATGCCCTCAAAGAGCCAAGAGTTGTTATAGTTAGTTATAATAATCTTGGTCCTCCCTGATTTTTAAAAGCTCTCCTATTCCAGTGACTCTGCTTCATAGACAAGGCAGAAAAAACTGGAGTATAATTACAGAGTGACTCCGTATTCTGCTCTGGGCTCCTTGCTTATTTGGCTCCTTGCTTATTTGGCTGAACCCAGCTCACCTCCAGCCTTCTTGTTACCTTGCACAGGTCCCAAGGGAGCTGACAGTATTGCAATGATAAAACCATCACTGCAAAGTAGGATTTTTGTCATGCTGTGATGGTGATTAAAAAGCAGCATCATAGCTTTTAACTTCTGAAATAATATTGGAAAGTAGTAAGCTACAGGAATTCTGGCATTGCATAAGTGACCTTTTTCAGAACAAGGGAAAAAATAAGATCTTACTCTTCAAAGGTGTTTAGCAACTTGTTTTTTTCTTTAGGTGCCTAAGTGTCAAATTAAATTGTGAGCTCTAATAAGCAAATAGTTTGAGTATGGCTGATGTTTACAGTGAGGAGCCACTCCAGGTTTCATGAGAGACTTCATTTATGGTGCCAATGGGGAAATCCTACCCCTTCTGCTCTGTATGAGCTTGTTTTCGAGACTTGCAAGGTCCAGTCTTAATTTGTTGCCTAAGAATGCTTCTGAGGGCTTACAAAGTCTGAAGCAGAACTCACTCCTTTTGCTGCTAATAGATAGTAAAATGAGAGTGAGCTGTAACCTTTATATCAACAGCAATATTTAATAAATTAAACAACACTGAGGAACAATCCTGGGCACTGGGAGATGATCAGTGCTATTTAACTCCTTAGAAACATGCCTGGTTTGACCCAGGCCAAGCAGCAGCTTCCCAGATGGAGCCTGAAATTACCACTCCTGCAGGAGTTAGCATGGGGCACACAGATCTTCCTTGCTGTTTGCATGTGCCTGCTGAGTGCAGGAAGCTCAGGAAGTTTAAGGTGTGGACAAAAACCTATAGGATGAGCCCCACCAAACCTCAAAAGCTCTGTCTTGCTTTTAGACATAAATAAAGGAGATACTTAGCACAAAGGGTTAATTGTACAGGTCAGATGTGCTGCTCCAGAACTTGAAAGCTCCAGAAGAAGAGGGAAGTGTCTGCATTTGCAAATGTGTGTGAGTCTGTGTGGGTGTGAGTGTAAACATGCACATTTAGAGGGAAAAATCTTTCAAGAAAATCACAGAATATCCACCACCTTTTTTTACAAGGAAAAGAGATGCCAAGATCTTTGAATTAATTATTCTCTGTGAATCACTCCTGCAGTTAAAAGCCATACCAGCATTTCCAGAAAAACTTTCAGTTCGGTAGATGTAAACAAATTTAAAGAAAACAAACAAACAGACAAGAAAATGGGAAGATAAAAGGCTTGAGATAATAAGATTAAAGATGTTAAGTGGAGACTGTGGCTTCTACAGACTCTGACAGTGGTAGCTGAGTTCCTACAAAAGACTCCAGCTCTGCCCTGCCAGTCCCAGTCATTGTGAGCCTGTATCCCAGCAATGCTCTCACCAAACCCACCTCACTGCGCAGGCTTTGACTCACAACACAGGCACAGGCTGAGGTGCCCGGTTTAGAGTTTTAGGTTTGTGCATATATTTAAGATCTTCTGTGTTTAAATACATCATTACAGGCAAGTGTCTGTGCTTTGAACTTAGGCAGGGATCCCCAAAGCCCGCATGTGCCCCCAGCCTGCCACTCTCTGGCTCACTTCATTCCTCACCAAGGATGCCAACATTTCCCACCCCTGCTTCAAATCAAGACCTCAGTGTCCTCTGCCTGCATATCATCCTTGCTCCCCACATAGAGGCCATGATTTTAAAGTCTTGAACTAATAAGCTTTCCAAAAGAGATGAATCGTCTAAAGAAGAGGTGGGGAAAAAAACAGGGCAGAAATTTTATGATGTGTTTTTTTTACTTTACACCCTGGATTTACACTGATGAACTGACGGGGAGTCATCTATTGTTCTTACTCTGGCTGAATGGTTTTACTTGAAAAGGGAACTGATGAATTAAAGCATTTGACTTTAATTATCCCACAGTTTTAAGAGTTGTTAGAAAATGCCTATCAGTTTTAAGCCTCTATTTTCCAGGAGACCGCTGGGTGAGTATGTCTACAAGGAAAGCACGCTCATGGGATAGGCAATGACCACATCAGGAGTTGGAAGGCATGTCAGTATGATTCTTTCCCCTTCAAACAATTGTGTTTACATGCACCACGCCAACATGAGTGTATTGCTGCACTACTGCTGTTGTAATACTGTGTCTGCAAGAGATGGTGTCAGCCAGAACAACAACTAAGTCTTTCCAATTAAGCTTTTTTACCGAACAAGTGTTTATTCAGGTTCACTCCAAATGCTGAAAAAGATTAAAGATTCCCTGAAAAAGGTTCATACCCCCTGATACAGCCAGAGCAGAGGAGGGAGAAAAGAAAAGCTTGTGCAATAATAGAGATGGGCTAAATGCATTGCAACAAAAACATTTCAGCCTGAGAAGCTGCTACTGCAATTGTGGGCTGCCAGCAGGGCAACGTGCCAAAACGCTTCTGAAATGCGACTGCGGTTGTAGAGAGCAATAAGAAAATGTCTCACATGCCACTGCAAACCTCTGCTATCCCAACAGAAAGCACAGAGGAAATTGGAATAAAAACAGAAGCCTGTAGTCAGCTGCAAGACCAGCTCTCACTCCCTGACATACTTGTCGCCCAGTGAGGTGCGAGACAGGAGGCGAGAGAAGAGCGCTCACCCCCTGCTCATAAGTAGCAACAAATCCTGTCTGTAGTTTCTGTAGTTCTTCTGAAATTGTTGCTCCAAAAGTGAAAATCTGGCCTGGTTACATAAAGGCTTCTGCTGTGTCAGACCAACTCTGCTTCGGATGAAGCAGGACATGACTGTGCCTCTGGCCAGAATGCAGGGGTTTAATTACTGCCTCTGCTGCTGACATCCCCACCAACCTCACACCAGTCATGACGTCAGCTGCTGAAATCTGCTCTGAGTCTGTAAAATTAAGCTGGGTACGTGCTGTCTCCCAGCCCTTCTCCTGCCTGTGTGGATGCTACATCTCCCTGGGCAGAGCTGCTCTCCCACGAGGTGTATATCTACAGCGCTAAGCAGAGAGGGATGCTGAAATAAAACCCTCACTGGAGAATACTAATTGCTTGGGTCTTCTTCCCTTGTTTGGTTTCATGTTTTTCCCTTGCAGGCTTTCCATGCTGCCTTAGCCTTGAAGAACTCCTCTGTAACTGGCGCCCACACCAGCCAGCAGTCCCTGAAAGGGAACCTTCTGAGGCAGAGCATTTCTGGCATATTTTCTGCTTGCCATCTGCTTGCAGGGAACCATCTTCAGGGCAGGATCCTTTTGTGTCACAGGTTATGTTCTGTTGGTCCCTATCAGATAATAAAGCTGTTATTAATTAAGACAGGCTGAGCAGGGACTGGTGCTGTACATATACAGTGTGCACTGCACCCAGGTGAGTGGGAGGTAAGACTGGGAGTCTGGAGATCTACTGGGAACCTCAGGGGTCAAACACAGGATTTATCTAGGCTGATACTGAGTATTTGCACTGTAAGTGGCAGTTCTGGGCTCCCTGAAAACCCTGTGGATAGAAATAGACAATTGTAGACCTCATGTCTCCACAGGAACCATGGTGGCTCATTCCATCCTGAATTTCTTTATACAGAGAGTCTGAGTCAAGTTGATGGTGCTGAAGTTGGACACCTGAAGATGGTGAGATGAGTCTGACTCCAACACACTTGACTTCTCACAGTTGTCCTCATTGATACAGTGAGAACATTTCTCAATTGAGTGGCCTGTGAGTGAAAAAGAGTACCCAGTTTATTTTTGTTTAGAGTTAAATTCAGTGGCAACACTGGCTTTCCCAACATATGAGCAAAACCCATGTTCTCGCTAACATAATTTTCACAGAGTCCCAGAACCCAGCACACACATGCATTTTTATGCTAGAAAAAACATATGTACCGTTGCTAAGAAAAGACTCCAATATTTGAACATCATAAAACTGTAATGAAAATTATCTTTTTTCCAAGTAAACCTCTTACAGAAAAAAAAAAAAAAACAATTCTAAAGGAGATGTACTCTCAGTAAAGAGGACTAGATACATATCCCTGTCAGAACACATGGAAGAAACTGGAACTAATATCACACAGACACTTCCATGCTGTAAAAGTCTGCTGGGTTAGGAAGTGGATTTACAGAGAGAAAAGCTTCCTAGTTATTCTCTGGCACAAATCAATGTCACAGAGCTGCTCGGATGGAATGGAAGCTTCATACAGCACCACTGTTATTACATATTGATTCAGAGTGTCCTCAGGGTCTGTCCATTTAATTGGTGCACTACTTTCAGAATGGGTTTTGGTGTGTCCCATCATGCTGCATTCCTGCTTTTGGAAAGACCTGATGGAATGACAGAATTGTTTTCCATAAGGATGCTGAAACCATGGCAGTTTCTGAAACAGGTGGCAGCAAACATGGGCACTTTAGGGCCAGTCACCCTAATAGGACACCAACTTGCTATATAGGTCACGGGTTCTGGGAAAATACGGCAACCTTGGCTTTGAAGGACAAATGGAAAGGTCAATTCTTCTGCAGATGGTTTGGTCATTGAATGCCCTTGCCCTCCAGCTCTGCTTGTTTAAAAGGCATGGTGCTTCTTTAGGGAGAGGAGTGGCTGCTGACCTCGATATTTAACTAATAATTAAATGTGACCATTGCAAAAAGGCAAAACCAACACTTTTTGCCACAGATGATTTTAGGAAGGGGGTTGTATGGGGACATTTGGGACATTCAGGTTGCTCTTGGAATGCCCTCTGTCACCCTGGGAATTGCCCACCAGAGCTGAAACAGCAGAAGAAAGTCACAGAAAAGATGGGGAGACTAGGAAAAGGGAGTGATGTGGGGAAGTTGGAAGGAGCTGGGAGAGACTTGGAGGAGGAAACAGCTGGAAAATATGCTTTATTTATTCTGTGGACAAACAATGCAGCTCCTCCATCATTAACAATTAATCACCCTGGGCGCTCTGGCCCAAGACTGACAAAGGGTTTAGGTGTGGTGACAGAAACTCCTACACCTCCCTTCTGTGTGCTTGGATCCAGTAGCGAAATAAATACCCAAACCCCAGCTACTCACCTCCAATATGAGGTGTCATAATTGCTGGGTAATTGTAATTAACACCTAAAGTGGCCAACACAAAACACTAAGAAAATGCACCTCCTGCCTCTCCAGTTGGATTTTGAATCCCACTGGTACATGGGAACAAAGGAGGATTGCTCCTTGCTTTACCTCTCTGTCATGCCCAGATTCGGTGCATCATCCGAGGGCACTGTGACACTCACCAAAGGCAAGGCAAACACAGAAATGTCATCTTCAGTCTGAGATCAGTCCAGGACATCCTGTCAAAGCACCCACACTGGCTGGAGGGAAGGAAAGATGTCTTGGCTCATCTTGACATGCGACCACTGGGCAGCCAATGAGGAATGTTAGGTTCATGACACAGAAGAGATGGAGGACCAAGACCACTTAGCCCAGAAAAAAGAATATTCTTCTGGTAAGGTGTGAAGGAGAGGGATCTTCAGGTATCCCTCCCTGACCACCATTTGTGTATGTTGTCCAAATAATTGTTTTTGAACAACAGCCAGTAAAGCCTTACTAGTCCAAGGAACATATTGATAATCAGCAAAACGTCTTGGTATTAACAGAAGAAGATTACTAAAGCACCTGGGGATGTAAAACATTCAGTAGACAGCCAGTGGACTAGAAGCTAATGGGTGAGGGCCTTCCCCTTCAGATAAACCATCCTGCCAGGAGTAACCAGACACACAGGGATCCCACCCACTGCAGCAATCACTGGAAATGTGACTTACAGCACCTGGAAGGAGAAAAAATTCTGTTTAGAAAACCTACTCACTTGTAAACTCCCATTGATTTTGCTGCTTCCACAATATGAGTAGAGTGGGACAATCTCCCAAATTGTGTCTATGCTTCAGAACCAAATCCCTTTATGGAGAACACACCAAGATCTTCAATGAACTTATGGCCATATCACACCATGAAACTCATGCCACTCATCCAGCAGCTGTCATCTAGTTCTCAGAGAGCATGATGCTCTCTTCTGAGCCATTAGAAGCACTCCTAAAATACCAGGGGGGTTC
The DNA here is from genome assembly GCF_017590055.1 of Onychostruthus taczanowskii. Classification (NCBI taxonomy): domain Eukaryota; kingdom Metazoa; phylum Chordata; class Aves; order Passeriformes; family Passeridae; genus Onychostruthus; species Onychostruthus taczanowskii. Next base: position 1,627,661 of record NW_024499351.1, read on the forward strand.
TTTAGAGCAAGTGCCTTCACTTTTTGGCCAGCAGAACTGTGGTACCCATGGCCCACCTTTAACAGGTCTGTTAAAGTTAAGAAAACCAACCTCCTATCAGCAGATTTCAATTTGCCATCAAGGAAGCTGAACAGCCCCCCCAGAGTATTTCCAGAGTTTACAAATCAAGACAGCTTACAACTTGCTATGTTAGATCTTCCCATCAAAATTCCCATTGAACCTCTCCCTCTCTGGGTAACAAGATGTGAGAGGACCATGACCCAAGGGGGCATGGCTGCAGGCATGAAGAAGCCTTCTCACTCAAGTTATTAATCAAATGAATAACATGAATGAGTCTTACTGTGTTGTGAGCCTCTCAGGTCTCAAAGAAGTTAAAGCTACAGAGTTGAAAGTCCAATTTTGCCTCTCCCTTGGGAAACATTTTCCCATAAGTGGTTACTGAACCAACATTGTGAATATCCTTGCTGTGCCACCCTTTATCCACTTCCAGAACTCTGTTACAGAATAGAATGTTCAAAGCCACAGATCTGCAGCATTAAAGTGCTGACTGATTGAACAGTTCCATAGGATAAGGCAACCCCAACTGCAATGCTGAGACAAACATGCCTGTGTGTACATGCAAGGATGAGTTCTTTGTGATTCCACTGCCTCAGTGATCACACACAACAGGAAGGCTCAAAAATTCTCAAGTACCCCAAAGTTTTGGGAAAACAGACAACAAAGCTGAGAAGCCAGACTCCCCTAGTACCCTTGGTGAGAGAAAGACAGGTGGAACCCCATTATTGTGACATCAAAGGCCAGCAGCAGACAACCCTGAACTACTGGACTAGACACAAAACTGGAAGAAACCAGGTTTTGCTGGCTCTATGCCTTGTGGCATGATTTGGTGCTCTCCCTGCAGTGTCACTTTGCCTTCACTGCACTTGGGACTCAGCTGTCCTGATTAGGTGAGGACAGGTTTGTTCTCCTCTGCTCCCTCACCTCTGCCTGCAGTACAGGCTCAGGGGACACTTGCCCTGCTTTGTCACTGACCTGCTAAGCCACTTTCTCTCTCAGCACCTCTATTTCCTCATCTTTGAAATGAGGATTATGACCTCTATGAGACACTTTGATGTCCACAGATGAAGTGTGCTGTGGCACATATGAGCATTCTCTCTATTTTAAATACTAGGTAATATATTGCTGTGGGGCTTTTTTCTTTTGTCTATTCACTTTTATTATTAAAAATGGAAATCAATGAACCACCTTAAAATGTATATATATATATATAAAGGGAAACATTTTGGATCAGTTTTCTCCTTTGAAGATAATTATGGGAGAGAAAGCAATTTTGAAACAAAAGTGGCAAAGTGCAATGCTCAGAAGCTGAGAGGCAGAATGTATCTGTCCACCCCACAGTTTGCTGTTGCAATATTCCTCTTCTCTTCCATCTTCTAAGTCATGTAGAAAACATTCTTCCTAGATAAATTATTTAGCTCTGAACTGCTGCAATGCACAGCAGGATGCCTGTAAGAGCAAAGTGCTGCTCACGGAGGGTACCTCACATGACCCAGACAGGAAGAGGAGTTCAGACTGCAACAGGTGCTGGGTGGGAATGCAGGACCTGAAACCCCTGTGCACTGGCTGGGAAATCAGCCACTCAGTGCAGTTCCCAGCTCTCCTTTTCCTCGCCAGAATGGTCTTGTTCCCAGCCTGGGCAGATGTGCTGACTGAATGGTGTCTTCTGAAGGCACTGTTGGATGATAAAGAGAAGTTGTGAGTCTCACACTGTACCTGTAGATTTTTGGGACTCAGTCGGATGCTGGCTCTGCTCCTAATGCACCAAAACCAGCAAACCACTTTGGACAAACCAGTGGTGTCCAGGAAATCCAGCAGGAACTGCACTGCCCACATATGACTAAGTGTAGAATTTGCCCTGAATATAACTAGGACTGTTGGGGCCACCATGAGATTCCCATGCTCCACATTTCATTTGCAGAAAGTACTTTAAAAGCAAGAATATTAAGGCAGTTTTTTTTTAATTACAGGTGAAGAATATTCCCCACAGAGGTTTTCAAAATAGTGAACAGCCCCCACCGTGTCCTGCAGACAGTGAAAAGCTACAGGAAGCCTCTTCTGGACTGAGCAGTGCCATGGTATGTTTGGATACCTCATCTTCACAGTACAAGTATTTACTTCATAAATTCAATTGTATTTTATGAGCTCATTAGGAAAGCAAACAGAAAACCCTGACAAATAAGGCTCAATCCCCTTTGTGCATAGGAATCTAACATGTCATTTTACTCATTCACTACTTAATTCATTAGGTTTCCAGGTTCTCTAATCCATAACAGCCTTTTCTGGCACCATGCCCTGTCTATGTCCCACCCCCACTCTGACCACATGGGCCCGCTCTAGGGAGATCCCCTAAACTCACCAGGACATGATCCTGGCCAGCCTGCTCTAGGGAATCCTGCTGGGGCAGATGTTGGACCAGAAGATTTCCACAGGTCCCTTACCCTCCCCACTTGGGTGGGATACTCTGCTTTGGTTTGTCTCCGAAAGCACCTCAACTCAGATCAGCTGCCTGTTAGGAAGGATGGTGGGACAAGGAATGATCCCAAAATCATTCGTCCCTCAGGATTCATCCCCAAACATCAGCTCCCCACTCCAGATAATCCTGTGGCAACACAGTCAGAAGAGACAAGAGACCATTTTATTGTGGACATGAGCTGGGGGGGCCAGGAGTCACAGTGCTTTAGCTGATGAACACAAATCAGCACCTGCAGCAACAGAGTCACAGAACTCTGAGAAAACCAGGAGGCAGAAGGAGGCAGGATTTTGCTTCCTTTGGGGGAGCAGCCGCTCAGCAGAAAGGGCCACTGGTGAGTTGTCACCTGGCACCAGCAGACTGAGCATGGCAGAGCCGAGACTCTCTGTGCTCCCAGGCCCCCTGTCCTGCATGACAGGTTTCTCCCAGCACTGCCAGCGAGCACATACAGTGCTGCTGGTGGCTCCCCAGACCTCTCCATCTCCCTGACTGGCACTGTGGGACTCCCCTTCCCTCCCTCCCACACAAGCTCACTCCACTGGCTGCATATACCACAGCACAGCCAGAGGCAGCTGGAAGTCTCCCACTGTCATCTCTGCTGGCCTCCACCAGCTCCTCCAGGCTCCCAGCCCTGCTGGACTCCACTGGGAAAGAGAGGAGAAGGAGAAGGTGTGCAGTGATGTCTCTACTGCTTGGCTGGAGCACCAGCACTCAGTGACTGAGCCCAGAGCAGAGAGACTCTCAATGGCACGGGCAGCTCAGCTCCAGGTGGGTCACCCAGGCTCTCTTGGCTCCTTGTGGTGTCCTGTGCAGCAGGAATGGACATGGAGTGAGCTGAGCTCCAAGCCATCTCTTCTCTCTTGTCAGGCAGCTCCTGCTGCAGCCACACGGACACCTCTCCCCAGCTGGGGAGCTGTGTTCCCCTACCCAGCTGTGTCTGGAGCATCCCCCAGCTTACCGCAGCAGTGTGTCCACCCACAGCTCTTTCTGCTGCAGAAACAGAGCAGAAACAGCCTCAGGCCCTGCTGACCCCAGAAGGAGATCAGAGATGGGTCTCTGCACTCATGGGGAAGGACATGGTGGCAGAACAGAGGTGCTGTCCACGCTCTGGCTCCCCCCTCTGCCCTCTGTGGCATGAGCACAGTTGGGAACCTCTCCTGCCTGCCTCTTGGACATGGGAACCACAACTCACCTGAAACTGGCAATGCAGGAGCCAGTGGGAAAGAGGCAGGTAATGAGTGTCATGTCTTCATGGTGACCTCCCTGCTCTTCTTCCCCAGCCAGCTTGTTCCTCCCACCTGGCACCCACAGCTGGTCCAGGGGACAGAGGCAGCTGTGGGTGCAGTTTGGTACCCTGTTTGCTATAAGAAGAGGCAAGCAGTGAGCTGGAGGTGGCTTTCACTGTATCTGACATGCATTTATGTACATGCCCTCAGATCCTGGGGCAAACTTCAGTAAACAGTCTTCAAGACAGATATTTGTGATACACACACGTTCTGCACCAGACATGCAGCAGTTCTGTGTGCCACCAACCAACTCAGCCACCAGGACCACCCCCTTAAACATCAGTTTAATCTGTTACTGGGAGCCCCAGAAAACCAACTTCTCCTGGGGGTTCACACACAGACAGAGCTCAAAGCCTAAGGGCAAAACCCTTGACCGCAATAATTCAGGGGGCAACAAGAAGCAGTGAAGCCACATGAAATAAATGTCAAAAGGAGGATGATGCTCGTGGCCCTGGGTTTCCTCCTCCATCCACGTGTGTGTGACAGCACAAGCCTGTGAAAGCACACAGGCTGCTGAACACTCCCTCCCTGCTGTCCGTACTGATAACTGTCACTTGTCTTTCCCACGGGTGAGCGTGGGAGGGCAGGCTCAGGGACATCTCCCCCAGAACACAGCACCCCGTGGTTTGGCCTCGGTGCCAGAGGAACCTGTCCTCGGAACGCCTTAAAGCCACGCAGCAAGAGGGCATGTACAACATCTGCTCTGCTCTCCAGCCCCTGCCCCTTTCAATCCCCTGTAATTGTCAGTACCATCCTCTCCCTTGGATGATGTCCTGCCTTGGACACCCCGTCCAGGGTAAATTTATGTCTGGAAAAAACCCTCTAACTGAGGATTTGCAGTGGCAAAGCTACAAAGGTAAAAAAAAAAAACCCACTATACAACCCAAATAATTGTTTATCAGCACTGCCATTCAGGTGTAATCCTGAAAATGAGCATTTCCTCTGAACTATTAAACAGTTGACTCCAACCACTGAATCACATTTATTCCCAGACATTCTCCTTTATTGTATTACTCAGCTTTTTCCGAGTCTTACAAAAACGAGGAGTGAGGTGCCTTGCCACCCAGAAACCAAAGGAAGCTTCCATGAAACCAGCAAACACCTCCCATCCTCTCAACATTGTCATTAAAAAAGCAAAACAAACCAGAGAGGTTCTACAAGTCAGCCTATAAACCCAGGCATGAGGAGAGTAATGTCAGTGGTAATGGGGCAAGAAAGACAGGGTAATTATACCACACCAAATTTGCAATCGTGCTGCATTCCTTGCCAGTGAAGGCCAGCTAAGAATTAGATACACCTTTTTAAATCATCAAAGGGAGTGGCTGTAAGATACAAGGTGTTGGGATTAAGATGAAGTTCTGGGTTTGCCAGTTCTCAGCTCTCAGCAATGGCTTTGGTGGCTGGGCTGGGCATGTCATTAACTGCTCCCAAATGGTGCTCACGCCATGCCACTTCTTTTTAATTTTTATATGATTCTCTGCATTCCAAGAGTCCCAGGCTCCCACTGAGCTAAAGGCTGTAGAAACCCAGAAATGGAAGACAATACCTGTCCACAAGGTTTTTTGCACTTGGTCAACCAGACAAGTTTGGTAGCTTGTACTTCAGCACCATTTCAGTAGTGCACAAATATTTATCATGTTGCTCCAGCTACTACCACAAGGTTTGCAAGCTTAGGCCCTCAAGTATGGTAACTCAAGAGTTTCCCTGCCAAGAAAGGTGTTAAAAATACTGAATGGGGCTATTCTGTACACATAATTTAACAAGCACTACATGGGTGAGGGAACAGATTTGGCTCAGACCTCTCCTTTTTCAGCAGAACAAGCAGAGGAACTTAGGTGCAGCACTCACCCTGCAGCTCTTTGCAGAGGGAACCTTCTGGGAAGCTGGGTCTCAAGGAAGCCCTGCCATGGGTGAGAGGCACAGTGCTGCCCAGACATGGAATCCTGCTCCATGGACTGCTGGGCAATGCAGGTAATCTTCTGCTGGAGAACACCTCCCTCGGAGAAACTACAGGAGTGACCATCAGACAGGCAGGACAGGGGCGTACTGAGGCAGAGCTCCTCTCTGACTGCCTCACATTGTTCATGGTATACAGAGGATTTCAGTGTCCTCCTGGTCTATTACAGGCTAAGAGGATAACATGGCACAGAAACAGACAGGCACAGGCCACCAGAGCTTTAAAAACTCATGAACGTCCTTTTCCATCAAAATTTCATAGTGCGGGTTGTTCCAGTCAATCCATGGCCAACAAAATAAATGCTGCATCTGTGCTAGTTTTGGGAAAACAAGCCAAAAAGACAAGCACAAGGCAAAGCAGCTAGCCAAATGGACAAGTCTTGTTATTTAATTATTTTGAAAAGAAAAAGTTCATTTAAAACCAGCTACAAAACAGATACATAATGATGGCCTCTCCCTTCATAAAACATCATGCTTTGGCACAAACAACTGGCTGGCCTGATTTTATGTCCAATGAATTTAATTTTATCCAACAAAGTGTCTCTCTGTACAGCAGAGAAGACAAAGGGTTCTGAAAAGAGCTCTTTGGACAATGTGCAACACCATACAACTAAATTAAAAAAAAAAAAAAAAAAAAAAAGCTTAGTTTTATTTCTGTTCCCTCTTAGACCAACAGAAAAAACATAATGAAGTTGGCATCATCATCATGGTGAGGTGAGCAGCATAGAGGAGGTGAAACACATCAAGCTAATTCCAGTTCCACTTTGTGGTAAACTTGTGAATACACTCACCTGACCACTGTAAAGCTAGTTGTTTCTGATGTGTGATGGGTTCGTGTTACTGTGCTATTTACAAATTCAGTCTCCAGCAAGATGCTTTCCCTTGTGGTGACGAGACAGTGTTTTGGCAAGAAGAAAACAGTCCAGTGGTTTTCCCATGCCGAGACCTGGGCCACAGGGAGGCTCACTGCCTCTGTGCCCAGCTGTGCTGGTACACCCTGAAGAAGCCATGACTTCACTACATGACTTCCAAACATCAGCTTCTGTGAGCCATCTCCAACTGGGCATCCAGAGAGGAAAACATGCCCAAATTATGGGCACTATTGAAAAAATAGCCAAGCGTCTAAACACTTGCACAATCTGTTCTTACACTCAGTACCTCTTGATTTCTCAAATGGCATCACCTACTGATTGCAGGTGTTTCCCAATGGACACCATCATACTGAAACCCTAAATATTGCAGTGACTTTGCTTCTCCCACTCCACTTTACTCAATGTAATTAATCCTCACAGTGCCTCGGAGGAGGAAGGACAGGGACATTCACCAAACCAGCCCAGTGTGTAAGCAAGAGGCATGAAAACCCAAGGCCCCTGCGTGAGGTCCTGCAGAGCACAGGCCAAATCCAGTTGCTGTGTCACGTTCCTAAAGGCATGCTCATGCCATCAAATCCCAGTGGTGAAGAAGCGACAAGAAAGCCTTCCTCAATTCCCCACACCCAAGACCCTGAACTCATCAAAAGGACCACGACAGCACGTTTGGCGGGTCAAGTCACTCCTGTGGTCGGTACAGGCGAGGGAATCCTGGCGCGGCACGAGCGGGGCCGGTGGCCGCGGGCGGAGGTCGCCGCGCTCCCGCAGAGCGGGACACCCGCAGACACCGCCGCGTTGCGTAACCACGGCCACTGCATGTCAATGGGAGCTCCCGGGCACGGGCCGGCTTATGCAATTACCGCACCTCGCCGGAGGCTGCAGGGACGGCGGGCCCGGGGGAGCCGAGCCGCACTCGGGGCCTGGAGACTCCCCTCACCCTCGGAGCTCTGCTCACCGACCCCACTCGGGGTCTCAGCCCCCTGGGGGTCCTCGCCACGGGGCACGGAGGGGTGGGGGTGGAGGTTCACGCCGGAGGGGCCGAGCAGTGTCCCCACCTCTGGAGGAAGGGAGTCACCCAGGACGCCCGGCGCGGCGCATTCCCTTCGCCGAGGTGTCCAAGCTCGGACATAAAGGCGATCCCTGACATGATGGCCGCGGGGCTGCTGCGGCCCCTCCCCAGGCACCCATCACCTGCAGGCGCCAGGTGAGGGGCCCGGCCCGGCCGGCCCGGGCCCACCGCCATCCCTCAGCGGAGCCGCGCTCTCCCGCTCGCCGAGGGACGGCCCCGCCGCGGGGCTGCGGAGCGGAGCAAGCGGCGGCAGCCCCCGCCCCGCCCTGCCCGGCTCCCCCTCGGGCCAAGGGCTGGGCTCCCCGCCGGGCGAGGCAGTGCCAGCCGGCCACCTCCCCTCCTCCTCTTCCTCCTCCTCCTCCTCCTCCTCCTCCTCCTCCCCGCCCTGTCCCCAGCGCCGCCGCCACCGCTTCCACAAGATGGCGGGGACCGTGGCCGAGCGGGACGCGCTGGTGAGTGCGGCTGTGGGCACCGGGACGGGCACCGGGACGGGCACCGGGGCGGGCCTGGGGTCCGAGCAGGGCACCTGCGGAGCAGGGCAGGCTGGGGGGCTCCGCCTGGCCCTGCCTCAGCGCTCTCCTTTTTACCTGCAGAAAATAGAGGACGGGCATTTAAACAACTCCCTGGGATCTCCGGTGCAAGCTGATGTGTACTTCCCTCGCCTGGTAAATCACCTTTGTTTGTTTGGGGTTTTTTTTTCCCTTTTTTTTTTTTTTTTTTTTTTTCTGGTGCGGGTGGTGGTGTATTTTATTCTGTCAACCCCTTTACTGCCCCCCGCCCCCGCTCAGCTCGGGCTGCACAAGGGCGGCCGCTGCTGATGCCGTGCTGACCCTCGCCACCTTCCCCCTGTCCTTTCCAGATCGTCCCCTTCTGTGGGCACATCAAAGGAGGAATGAGGCCGGGAAAGAAGATCTTAGTTATGGGCATAGTGGACCTCAACCCCGAGAGGTAACACCTGGACAGGGCTGCCCGTGCCGGGGGCGCCGGGCCCGGGGAGGGGGCGAAGGGGGGCGGCCACCCGCACGTACACACACACACACATCCGCACGGATCCCTCCTTTCTGGAAAGGATTATTTTTATCATTTTAAATATAGCATGCTGATTTCTCCTTTGACCCATAGAGGGGGCATTTCTTCAAGGGATTCCGTTTTCACTTGGGAGTCAAGGAGCATATCAAGCATATGTATCTGCATATATGTACAGATATATGCCCAACGCCATACACACACACACATATGTATTCCATAACCATGTTGTTGTCCCTGTTGAGCTTTCAGAGAGCTCTGAACGATCTGAGCTGTCTTCCAGCCTGTGCCACTATAATGCTTTAATAAGCTGAGAAATAAGACTGGCAGCATTTGGGGCTTATTTGCTTTTTTTCTGACTGAATGAGAGCTGTTCTGTTTGTGTTGCAGCTTTGGCATCAGTCTGACTTGTGGGGAGTCAGAAGATCCTCCTGCGGATGTAGCCATAGAACTGAAAGCTGTGTTTACAGAGAGACAGTTCGTCAGAAACTCTTGTGTAGCCGGAGAATGGGGGGAAGAGCAGTCGTCTATTCCTTACTTTCCATTTATACCAGACCAGCCTTTTAGGGTGAGTACCAGGATGGCAGTGGCTTACACCATGTCTGATAAAGTGTCATTTGATACGAGTTGCAGCAGAACCTGACGTGCCTTTCATGAAATCACAGTGCAGCCCGCACTGCTCCGGTTGAGACACCAGTTGCTGGTTTGTTTGTATCCATCGAGTTGCGTGGAGATCCCGCTGCTACGTGCAGCTGCAGGCAGTTCAGATGGGGCTGTGAACACCTCACCTGGGCGCTATGACAAGTCGGAGGTTGTAATACTGTGTGATGAAGCTCAACTTCCTGAACTTAGTTTTATAACCATAAATTAAGAGGTACCTCTATGTTATTAGTGCATTACAAGTTATTACTGGAGAATGTTAATATTCAGTGGGGCTGCTGTATATATTGATGGTTTTTTTAATGGACATACTGTTTGCAATTTAGTGCAGCTAATAAGGATCACGTTCATCCTTTGTCCCCAGGGATGTTACGTTAAGGTTGACCGTAGCTCTTCGTGTCAGCAGATTAAACAGCTAAGCAACAGTGGTATTCTTTTCTGAACCCTGGGATTAAACCTTCCATCAAATTTAAATCTATAGTCACTTGAAAACAGTGTACATGGAAGTGCTATGGTGCTGTGGATGGACTGGGTTGACCTAGAAGCAGAGTCCCATCTGTAGTGTTTATGGTTATGTGAAGATGTCTTTGCAAATCAGGACTAACAAAGTATGCAGCTGCAGAGGGCTGCTTCCCTCTCACTACATTGAGGAAAAAAGGCTGCATGCCTTTTCCATGCAGCTGACCCAGAAAACCCCTCCTCCTCCCTGTCCCTCTTACAAAACCTCACTGGCCCCTCTGCTAAATGCCAGTGCTGTGACCAGCTGCCAAACTCTCTTAATCCTTCTTGCCCCCAAGATAATCTCCCCCAACCCCAAAAGCTCACCATCTCCCCAGATGCTTGGTGTTAAGAGGGTGTTTATATGACTGGTTTTGCTGCAAATTGGTTGCGCTCTACTTGTTTCTACAAACTCACCCTCCCATCAGAACTGGCAACACCCTTTGGTGGTGTGGGAAATGTACTTGAAAAGGCTTGGAGGCTGGGTCCTGCTCCATCTGAAAGGGTTCCACTGCCTTCTGCACTGGGTGGTGACTGGGCCCTCAGACAGCCAGACAAATTACCCAGAGCAAGTTTTGTGCATGTCCCACTAATGAGAGATGATGATACAGGACAGCAAAATTGCACATCTAGCATGGGAGGCTGTAGAAGGGGAGTTATTTTCCCTTTTTTTCCTCCTTTTTTCCCAAAGGCCCAAACAGAATTGAGGCTCCCAATTGACTTTGTACTTTTGATGGTCTCCATCTCAGTGAATAAATTAAGACTATTAAGTGCTCTTGCCAATTACTTGTGATCCAGTCCAATTAGCGCTGTGGCGTGGCCGCAGGTGATGTGAAAAGCGGACCGTGAGCAGTGTTAACCATATCTTTTACATAACAAGGCCTCAGGCAGGCACTGCTGCAGTGACACAGGAGCTCCATGGCAGCGCAGCCGCTTCCTTGGTACCTGGTGCGCTACCAGGGATCCAGGAGTTCCAGCTCTCCTGGACTGCCTGCTGCCACTTCTCCTGGTGCAGCGTGCTCTGAGTCACTGGGGCTTTGGCACAGTCAGTTTGTCACGGGCCCTGTTCCCATTTTTATACACTGTAATAGCAGCAGAATCAAGTGTTTGGTAGCAGCACTTCACTCCGGACTTCCAGCTTCTGGAAATGACCCAGGATTTACATGTGGCTTCCCTGAAGATTTTCTCCTTAGTGTGTCTAGATCTGGAGGTCTCCAAGAGCCTGTAAAAGTGCATGTTTTGTGCCCTGATGTCCCAGCTTCCTGCTGGGGCAGTTCCAGCAAAGCCTAACAACAGGGCACCCTCTCAAGCCACCCCAAACATCAGGAATCTCCCAACATGTCCAAGCTTGTTCAGCTCCAGGCTTTGTTGCTTTTCCAGAGCATTTCTGCAGGTCTCTCAGGAAGAGGGGTGAGCTGTATCCCTCTCTGATCCTCTTTGTGCCTCCTGAGAGCTGTTTAGCTGAATTCCCAGCGATCCTGCACTGCATTTCCTTCACTGCAGCCCCAGGATGGAGTCCAGTCTGACAGGGACTGTCTGCAGCCACAGGAGTGAAAGGGTTTTAGTTCTGCAGCAGCTGTGTGTGTATGTGGGAGGGAAGAACAAACTTATATCCTCTTTCCATGTTTACTCCCTTCCAGTAAATTAAAAGTAGTGTGGAAAGCATTGCAGAGGGAGCTGTCTCCTTATGCAGGGAAAAAAAAAAAAAAAAAACCACAACCAAAAAACACAAACCACCACCAAAATGAACAATTTTGTAGTCTTTTCTGCCCATTTTGAACTGAAACTGTCACACAAGGAATGCAAGGTTTGGGTTGGAGGTTAAATTTCCTCCTGCTGTGATTAGCAGTTTGAGTCTGTTTCTGGCATTATTCCAGGACACAAACCCTCCCAGTAGCCAGTGGACTGGGTTGCAGCGTGCTTACTGCTAGGACAGTAAGATGTGAGATTTGAGATTGGATTAATGTCCTTGTGCAGTAAGAGCAGATCCGTCATAGCGGAACTGGTGTCAAGGGGGTAAACTGGTCTCACCTTTGTCTCTTGCGTGGCACATAAGTAGCACAATGTGCAGCTGTAGCTCTTTGAAGTGCTCTTTGTGTGCTGTGAAACAACTTCCCAGTTACACTGTGAACAACATGCTTCAACATTTTATCTTTTGCAGGTTGAGATACTTTGCGAGCATCCCCGTTTTAGAATATTTGTGGATGGACATCAGCTCTTTGATTTTTACCACCGTATTGAAACACTGTCAGCAATTGACACAATAAAGATAAATGGAGATCTTCAGCTTACAAAACTGGGCTGAGCTTGTTAGGACTGCAGATTCCAAACCAGCTCAGGTGCCATCGTCCGTTGGGAGCAGTGACAGCCGGCTCTGGACACAGCTATGGTAGGAAGACTGCCCTGTTCCTTTTCCGCATGCAGTTCTTCACTCCTGTGCCGATGAACCGGGCTGTGTTTTATCCTAACGAAGAGCACTGTTGGTTTATAGACATTGAGCTGTTTTTCTTGGATCAAAATAGCCCACCTGTGCTGGATAATCAAATTGGAATGGATTCAGAAAGACTTGCAGTCTCGTTTCAAATCTCACAGAAAAGGCAATCTCTGAAATGCAGCGCTAAAACCGGTTACTGAACAGCAGTGACGACAAAAACAAGTTTTTCTTTTGCAAATATTGTTTCTGCACTGAAGTGGAGTAGTGTAGCACAACATAGGGCCATGTGCTGACGTCCTTACCCAGGGCCTGAGCCTGGTTCCATGGAAATCAATGGCAAAACTCCCACTCACTTTAATGGGGTACAATCAAATTGTCTAGTCCTTAGTCAAGCACAATTCCCACTGATTTCTATGGCATTTTTGCACAAACCTTGGGGCCTGCCCTTCTGCTGGTGTAAATCAGCATTACTTCCATAGCTTGTAATGGAATTTTGCTGATTGCCCTCAGCTGCTGGTTTGGCCCATGGACTGTGCAAAAACTGACTGAGGGTGTGTGGACACAGCCTGTGTATTTTAGTCAGGGTATTTGCATAGAATGTAGATTGTTATGAGTTTTTGCACAACGTATTGTTAATACAATTTTTAAAACTTATCTGTAGTTTATTTATTTATACTCATTGTATGTATTATTAGTAAAAATGAACAATCTTAAGATTAAGAACAGCAAAGTGTAAACATTTTGAATGTACAAAATGTCTTAGGTTCTTCGGGTAAACTTTACATATCGTTCTTGAAAAACCATGTTTCCTATCGCACATTTAGTTGCATTTTAATGGAGCCCTCTAGGCCCTGGGAAAACGTGGGCATGGTAGTTGGTGGGGGGGAGGTCTGCATATTCACTAGAATCTGTTTTTCAGGGCTTACTAACTTTGCTGCATAGGATAGGTTTGAGATGAAGTCGATCCATTTTAAAAACTTAAACAGCAAATTTGTGGGTTTTACTGTGCTTTCATAACCTGAGAAAAAGTCAAATTTGGCAATCTCTTCATTCTGAAAGAGAACCAGCCTCTTTCCAAGGGAGATGGGAGATTCTTTACACTTGTTTGAGAACATATTTGGCCTTTGATATGACAATTAAAACTTGTCTAGACAGCCAAGTTATTAATGCTTGAAAATCAGCTACGGCACATGAATAATAACTTTTCAAGTAGCTTTTTAAATAGTAGGTATAGCTGTATAAACACAGTCATTGTGCTACACTATAAATGAACACAGCCACTTTTCTTGACTTCTTTAGGACTAAATACACTTTTTTCCTTGGCTGCTCACAGTGGACTTCAGTGGGTCTTTCTGAGTAGTTGTAACCATGATATAAACATATATTTAGGCAATTTTGAAGACACATAATATAGGGACTAAAAACCAGACTCTGTAGCACAGTATTTAAGAAAAAACAAAAAAAGTATCTCACAAACGGATCTATGTTAAACCTGCAATAAAAGTGTGGTTTAAAGCAACCAGAACTGGAATATCCAAAGTTAAGGGTAGAATGCCAATGCAAAGCCTCATTTTGTGCTAATTTGGCCTGCAGTTAAGAAGCCTTAGACTTGCAAGCTGAAATTCCAACTGTGGCTCTAGTCCAAAGCCTGTTGAGGTCAATCAGAGTCCTCCGAGCATAGAAGCCTGATTCTTATTTCTTGCAAGTGCAAATCTGTTTGTAAAGCGGGGGGGTTGTTGCTGCTGCTGCAGATGAATTAAGAATCAGGCTACCACCTGTAAAATACAAGTCAAAAATTTAATTTTTAGCCTTAACATTTGACGTTCCCTATCTTTTCTTTCTACTTCCAAAATAAAAGAGAACCTGTTGTTTTCCAGTTGAACTTTTTACCTGGTGTGTGGCTTTCAAGCTGTACATCAGATTCTATTTGTACTCCATATTGAACTGAAATGTTCCTGTCTTGCTCTGTTTTTACTCTTTTACATGATACATAATGACTGTGTCATTTTCCATTGTATAAAGAATGCTGACAGTGTTTCGGTATAAAATATATTCTTAAAAATTATTATAATAAATATCCAAGGGAAAGGTGCTTCTACATGAGGTATTTTGGATTTTTCTCCAGCTTGAAAATTCCCTATGGTTCCAAAGCTGATGCAGGCAGGAGATGAATTCTGTTTGGAGAGAAATTTAGCACCCTCTGTGCCTAGTGCTTTCTCCAGCTGGACATCCAAAGCCAGGTTTGCTGATGCAGGGCCGGTGCCTGGGCCTGGCCCGCTGGGCCAGAGGGAAGTGTAAGTAGCACCATGACCCTACAGTAGCACAAACCCAAAGGGAATCTCCCTGACAGCCCACCAGTAGAGATTCCCCCTCCATGCCTTTACTGTATCCTGGAAAAAGCATTTTGGCTGCCTTGGATTTTCACAGCCCCCACGCATTCACTCTCCCGCGGGCGCCTGGCGCAGCACAGCGCCTACACCAGGGATGCCAAGGTGAGCTCAGTGCAGTGTCAGGGACATCTCTGGTGGGAGCAAGGCCTGGTGTTCCTGCCTTGCTCCTGTTCCCACCTGCTGTGCTGGGCACTCCCATTTGTTCCTGCTCCAGGAGTTTGCTCTCTGGGGAAAATGCTCTTTTGACCCTGATTCTGGTTTTGCCTTTGCATAACTCCACCACCTGATCCTGCCCTGTTGTGGTTTCTAAGCCAGGCTTCGAGGCAAGAATGGCTGTGAATCCTCTTCTGATGGGTTATGGCTTGGCTGAGAGCTCAAGAAAGGGAAGAAAGTCACAGTTAAAGAAAGCTTACACGTCTATCTGTTGATCACCTGATTGGAAGCCTCTTTATTTTGCTTTTGCTCTTGGCACTACCAGGCAATGGCAGGCGAAGAAAGGATGATGTCTGTGTAACCAAGGGCTGTTCCACTCGTGCTTGACTTACTGATACTGGCTGATCATGTTAAAATGCAACTGCAGAACACTTGCACATACAGTGTAAGTCAGAGAAAACTGAGGCCTTAATTGTTTCTGCTTAGTCGGACTTTGGGTCAAATCCAAATGTTTCAAATGGGAGACTGCACTGCAAAATTTATACCTGAATTTTTCACTCTCCACAATTTAGGGATTACTCACATCTTTGTTTTGGATGTAAGCCCTAATAGACATGAAATAAAGACTGTTTTCAAATTAGGCCAGGTTTATAAAATGCTTTTCAGTAGGGAGAAGTAGTCTATGAGCCTCTTGGAAGCTGCAATTCTTCAGGACTTCAGGAGTGAATGAACCAGCCTTTGAAATAATTTGCTAAAATTTATTAGCTGAATATTTCTGTGGTTTCCTCTGAATGAGGAAGTTGTTTCTGCAATGAAAGAAGTCTTGAATGGGTAAAACCCATGTGGAGTGGAAATACTCAACTTAGCATAGCTTTATTTTTCCAAAGAGGAAAAAGAAAAAAAAATACAACTAACGAAAAAAATCACAACCAAATTATTTAATTATGTTTTGGATTGGCTGTGATAAAGCTGATTTGATTTTAGAAAAACAAAACTAGGTTATTGCCTGCTCAGAAGGAGCCTTGAAATATTTCAGTGTCATGTGAGGTAGTCTGTCTAAACATATTTCACACAAACGCTTTTTCACAGGCAACTTGTTAAAACTGTTACAAAATACCTTCTTTTTGTGTCACAATTAGAAATGTTTGCCCCACCTTGAAAGAACATTTTGTACTAAATATTAATATGTTGTCTATGAGAACTTGCACTAACATATTATATTCTCCCTCCCCTCCCTGGCTAGTTTGAGCAGAAACAGGCGTAATATTGCTAAACCGGTTGAATGTGACATGTGCTTGAGGCCCAGCATCTTTCTCAAGGGCTGCTTTGAGTAAACAGCCTGAAAACCAAAAGGGAGAGCCTTAATCACCATTCTGCTGTGACAGCTTTCCACCCTTGTCACTCTCGTGCTGCGAGGCTGAGACTGAAGCCCAGAGATTTTCCACACAGGGAACACTACTGAGATTTTTATCTTCATCTTTGAAACTGCTCACTGTGGAGGGAACAAGGCCAGAGTGGCCACAGCACACATCAGCTTGGTAGTCCTAAGAGAGCAGGAGTTCAGAGGGCATTAGAGGGCACTTCAGGGCCAGACAAAGTAAAGGCTATGGAGATGCATGGCAGCTTCCCAGGGATGGGCTTTTCCCACATTTTTAGCTGCCACCTTCCACAGCTCCCTACCAGGACTTGTGGCAAAAAACCAGCATTGCTTACAAGCTTGGACAGCATGGATTGGTTCATGTTCCTACTCACCTGATGTAAAAGAAGCTCCCAAATAAATAACAGGAGAATGTAGGAGTAGCCACACCACTAAGGTGTTTTTTCCCCACGGACATTCAAGCAGGATATCTGATGTGGGGCTCATTTGGCCTCCTGTCCACAGGAAATGCTCCCCACAGAGAGCTCCAGCACTGTTTTCTGCACTGAGGCTGCACAGAGACCTTTCCATGCAGAAAACTGCAGAACAACAATTCTGCTGAGCCAGTTAGCAACCTCCCAGCGTGCCTGGAGTTGATGTGACAATGTAAGGAACAAGAGTCGGGGGCTGAAGGCAGCCTCAAATGTCTGATGTGATGAGCACAGAAGTAAGGAAGAAAAGCTTATACCAGTGTAGGAACAGTAAGTGACCTGGTGAGGGGTTTTGTAATCGTGATATTGTTCTGATTTTTTCACATGGATCAGAAAGCACACAGGTGAAAGTCACTTTGCAATGAATGGTGTGTAGGGTTAGAACTAAGGCCAACCCAAACAGGGGGAAGAAAAATGAGCTGCAGACGCCCTATCTGGCTTTGATACACCCTCCCAGCTCCTCCCAGCAATCACTGCTGCAATGAACACAGACAATTACTACAACAAGGAGATTCAGCGGCATGTGCAAGATCAAAATAATAAACTCCTGTTTGCCACAGGTCCTCCCTAGCTCCTGTTGCTAGGACTCTCTGTCTGTCAACAAATAGCTGTGTCCTTCTGCTTTTAAAATCCATGTCAAAAATCCCTTTGACTTTCATGGAAATAGGTCCCTAAGAAAAGAGTTATTTCTAGCTCTCACTCTCCAGTTATTTTCAGCTGGGGCATACTCTAAAACTGAGTTTATTTTTAAGTGTGAATAGAGGACTATTTCTGACTGCATTATACATTGGATAGAGTCAACAGGAAGCACAGCCTCTCTCTGCTGCAGGAACACTGGTTTCACAGTTTGCTGGTGAAATGTCTTGTATTCATTACCTTCTGATTTTAAAAGTGAGAGTGTGCACAAAACGACCGGGCAATAACAGTAATATGTACCATTCACCACAGATCTATTTTTATGTGTTGTGCTGATTTCATAATGAACTTTTAATAACAATAAAACATGAAATCTTCACTAAATTGTTCTGTCTTTTATCTGAACTAACAATGCTCATTACATACCCTTTTGACTTCTTTAACTTATGGGTTTTTTATCTCCTGACTGTTTTTCAGACTCTTCTCATTAGACTGTAGTGTGGAACTTTAGAATGAGATGTGCAGCTTTCGTAGCAGCTTGTACAAAACTGCTTTACAGTTTAAATGCACCATGCAGAACAATAAGATAACTTCATTAGTGGGAAAAACAGCTCGCTGACTCTTGCAGGACTCCTGGTGACATCACTGGGCAGTGTAAGCCTCAGGAGGCACAGGTCACCGATCACTTCTGCACAGGGTGAAACAGCAGTGTAACTCACACGTGTTTCATCTCACTCTGGTGGGGCTGCATTCATGGGTGAGTGCTACAGGGTGAGTAAAACCACCAGATCAGCTCCAGAGGCATATTATTATGAGATCCAGTGTTTCACTTTTTGGTGTCACCTTAAGTAGTGTTCACATTGGCCTGACTGAGTGCAAGAGGAAACATTTAGGTCTCAGCTTCTGTCAGTTAAAGTTATTGGAAAAATTCTGCGTGACCCAAGTGGGTAAAGGGTTATGCCCTACAGCCTCTTGTGGCTGTAAAACACGGGAGTTTTTCTGAAGGAAACCTCAAAATTCAAACAGTACTAAAGCAGCAGATGAACAGGATTTGAATACAGCCAGTTCTGTGGTTTTTCTGACAATAAAATGACTGATTCAGATGCTGCACAGGAAGTTCATCCCAGCTCTAAGCCATAAGTATTAATCTGTGGCCATCCCTGCTCAAAGCCAGACAGAGGTTGGCCCTTTGCTTACTGCACACAACCCTAAGAAGGAATATGTTGACATCTGGAGATTCTGAGATAAAACACGGCATTTGGTAACCTCACTGCAAACCAGAAACGTCTGTGAATGGTACAAAAGCATCATCTAGTCCCCACCAGACAGCAGAAGCACAGCACTGCAGAAGTGCATGCAGGGATATACATTACATTCCACCACTTGCAAGGGCTAACTCCTACAGAGGGCCTTGGAAGGCTCTGGTTTGACCTGTAATACTAAAGTGAACCACAGGCATGTTTTGGGGTGAGGAGGACACCTGATGTGGCAAGAGCCATGTGTACTTCTCTCCTGTTCAGATCAGTACTACAGACACCTCACAGCTGGGCCTTATTTTGGTGCAGTGTTTCTGAGCTTCAAGTGAAGCCAATTCATGCTGAGGGATTTACACACAGGAATACCACCAATATGACTCTTTGCTAGCACTGCACTTGATTTTATTTTTAAATTATGACTTTCACCACTTTTCTAAGAATAGAGGCTGGCTCTGAAACATCACGTTGGCTCCAGCATGCTTCAGAAGTTACACATTTCTTATCCTGTTGAAGTTTTGAGGCTTCAGTTTCCTCACTGGTGCCTTGCTAGACCAGGGCTGTGATGTCAGGAGGGTCATTCTGTGAAAGACCCCAAGAAGGAGGTGTCTTTCTCTTCCCTGCAGGCAGAAGGCTGCTCTCTCTCTCTCAGGGGTAAGAAGTGACAGCAAACCAGAGCTATGCTGACTCCTGGTTGGCAGAGCAGGGCTTCCTTGTGACTGAAAGGCAGGAACAAAAGCCTGGTTAATCAGAAAAACTCCACTGAAGCTACACAGTAGATCTAAGCAGCAGAGAAAAGCAGGATTTCAGGACTAAGCAATCTGATACTAACAGCAGAGCCAGGGGCAGGAGTTGCTTTGATGGAGCAGAAAAGTAAAGCTCTGTTCTTGTGGAGCAGCCTCTTGCCAAGCATGGATGGAGATGCTGGAGGTTCCTGACAGTGCTCAGTGGCTCTGCCTTTGCCTGGCTCCAAAAACCCCTTTGATGGGCGAAAAGCCAGTGCTGACAGTGTTGTAATGTATGACCAGCTCCAGTAGCAGCTGCAGCACTGCATGCTCCAAGAGACAGAGAGGATTCTTTCCTGGCTGCTCTCTAAGAAGTTTTCTGTTCAGTGGGAAAGACAATGGCTGTCTAAGAGAGATCCAGATCAGAACTAAGGACAGAATATGGCTCTAGATAGAAAAAACACTCTCAGGAAAGTAACAGATACTACAACCTCTAGGGGGGAAAAAAAAGTATTTCAATTTAAAAGGAAAAAGCCTGCAGCAAGGATAGAGGGGTTCCTTTTACACCCAGTTTTTTGAAGAAAGACACAACAAGCAAAGTGGTTATTAAACAGACTCTGAGGGGCAAAACCAGGAGCAGCTTTGGATTATTGTGTGAGTGCAGAACACTGCTTTCACATGCATTCCCCTCTCTTTCCATTGCCTTTTCTCAGGGATGGCCAGTCCTCTCCCTGCAGAAGAGCCATGGCTGGAAACAGCACTGCCAGAAGAACTCTTCTGTGGCTTCAGACCTTTATGTGTCTTCTAGCAGACACCGACCAAGGTGTACTTTATGTAGCACGACACTTTATGTAGCTCTCTGAACAACTTCAAAGCACTGTCAACATCTAAAATTAGCATTAATGCATGAATGCCCCTTGCCATTTCTAACATTATTGCTTTTATTCTATGGGCAGGGAGAGGGAAGAACAGAGATGCAGCAGCCATACTCAGCAGTCAGTGCTGTAATTTGGAATACACTGATTTCCACACAAAGTCTCATCACCGTGAGTTTTGGCTGCAACATTGAAGTTCAGGCTCCCAAGCCTCCCCTCCTTGGCTCACCAGGCAGACATTATTTGGACAAAATATACAATGGTAAGGTTGAGTAAGGCTATACACTGAGTAGATCCTCTGGAATCAGAGGCACTATTTGTAATGCAAAATCCCTCAAAATACAGCTTTTTATAATAGTAAAATGAATGGCATTCCATCAGTTTTTTTCACAGCCTTCACTGACTCACAGCGCTTTCAACTGCCATTTAAATAATGCAGAAGAGGAGATAGAACAAGATCAGGGAGTTTGCTGCACCTTAAATTTAAAAGATGGTGTGCTCACGTGTTTCCCTAGACAAAATACAGCAATCACAACCTGAGTGATGCAAAATCTCTCTCAGTTTTGGTGGAACTATGCCGATAGCAACAGAGTACCTGCTGGAGTAGGAGCTGGTTTAAGGTTTCCATAATAAACCTTAGACTTTGAGCTGCTCCAAAGATGCTCTCAAGCAAAAGAACAGGATTTTATCTAGCAAAGGGAAGCCCATGATTGTTTTAATGCATTGTAAAGCTGAAGCTGTGATAATGCAGGCTGGAAGATGATGTTTTTAAGTGAAAGGGAAATTAGTTGTAATTACAATTTTTGTAGTCTTTCTGTATTGCCAGCGGTATTGATTTCCTTCCTCCTGTGTGTGACTGGCAACTGGGGAACATGATCCATTACCTCATGCTTGTGTTGGACAGCAGCAGAGATTGGTGTATTTTTAGAAGCAAGATTCCCACAGTGTAATTGTAGCAACTGGGTGATCATACACATGCATATTAAAATACCAACAGATGAATTCCTGGACAGTACCAACAAACATTTCACTGCTTGGGGTAGGAGGAAAGGGTGAGAATGCACAGCTCAGAAATTCAACAACTGAAAGCACAGGGGTTTTACCTCTGAGACTGCCCTCTGAGGGAAGCTGTGAAAGGCTGAATCTTTTCCCTTTCCTTTCTAGGATTAAAAGATTTGAGGTCAGAGGGCCTGTATGTCTCCTGTCTTACCTGATCCCATCATACATGAAATTATCTCTGTACCAGTGGACAGTCCTGGCTCTCAGCTACCAATGGGCAGTGTTTGGGGTGCCCATGTTGCACAGCCAAGCATGGTGCAGAGGTCCCTGGCTCTCTAAAACTCACCAGGACTGCAGAAGTGCAAGGCCTGGGAAGAAAACTGTACAGATGTGGGCAGACAGCTGGGAGGGCCAAGTTGACTGTAAGCAAAGTTGGTTGTGAGGCAAGCAGGAGATGCCTGCACAGGGCCAAAGTGTAGCAGCATCTGCCAGCAACTTCCAGGTCTCATGAAGCATTTATATGTCTCATGTCAGAGAAGCTGTTCCAGACTCTCTGGGAATTATATCAGCCAGGTTAACAGTCCTGCCACTGTGCTAGTTTAGACAGGATTTGTACAGGACCAGAAGAGGTCTCAAATGTCCCACTAAGAGCCAACACAAGCATCTCTAAGTAGAGCAGAATATGAGTTCACTTGTGGAAGAAATAGCTGGAGTACACTTAAAGCATTCAGCAAGCACTCAGGTAGTGTCAGGATGCCAGAATCCCAGCAGGCTGTTATTGTATCCAATATAAATAAAGTGATGGTCACAGATCATCCCAGGAACATGGTGACTATTACACTTGATAAAACGGGCAGAGCAAATAGCTCCCAGGCTTTGGGTGTGTTAACTGGAATGTGTTTTGGAGGACAGTACACGGAATGCTGTGACAGACAGCTACAGCATAGCTGACCTCAGAAGCCCATTCAATAATCTTGAAATTTATATTTTTATCACTGCTATTGCAATTGATGTTGGAGGCTATTTAATGCCTGACCTTTTGCAGGATCCTGTTACATTTATGCATGTGGATATTGTTCAGGAATGGCAACATATTACATGCAAAGAAAATCCCTGTCTGCCTTCAATGTATCACTCTTCTGTCTCATTATATGCCCTTTCATCCTCTAATAGGTGGATGAATAAAGAGAAGACCATAACCTAACTTCTTAGTATCACTTAGCTTTCTTTACACTTTCATCATGTTTATTATCACCTTTTTAAAGGTACACAGACCTTTTCAACTTAATGACCAAATAACAAACTGGAAACTTTTCTAAAAGAAGTCTTCAATTCACACTGTAAGAATTAACAGTCACCAGAATCAAAGTAAATTGCAGGTGGTGGTGAATTGCCTAACATCCTGATGTAAAGGTAAGATAAAGGCCAAATCTGGAGGTGTAGCGCAACACGGAATCCAACTGTACAGACTTTGCATATCAAGTTTTATCTTCATGTCAGAAAAGCCTCTAATTATGCTGAAATGTGTGCTTTCAAGCTTTCCTACGCCTGGCCTTAAGAAAACTCCCTCCACCCCAAACTAACTGCAGCCAATGACTCCTTCCATGTCTTTCTCTCCCCACAAGGGATTTTAGACAGTGAATCTACATAGCCGTGTCACCAGACCAAACAGACCTCCACCTTCTCAGCCTGTTCCCACCTGCCTCTGGCCAGCCTCCAGATAATTTTTGTGTCTTCCTTTATGTTAAAGCCATCTTCTTCTACCTGCAGTGCTGGAAAGGAGCAGCCAGACCTGGCCTTTCAGAGCACACTGCTCCACAGAGAACATGTTGTTCTGGAGAGGGCATGGCAGGAAGAACCATCCTTCATAACATTCGGGGTGATGTGGGCCAGGTTTCAAACCGGAGGTCACAGCTTTCACTGCCAGAGACTGCCACCCATCTCGGGCATGGAGCAGCTCCATTTGCCATCTTCTAAGCTGCTTAGTTTAGTCCTCAAAGAGATTCAGAGGGAGATCCTGGTTACCTTCACAGGTGAAATGCCATATAGGGCCATGAAGCCACAGGCTGTGCTGGTTGGCTTGCAGGTCTAGATCAGCATGCCAACACCTCCACAGCATCGTGTAACCATAGACAAATACAATTACAGACGCATTTCTTAGGAGAAGGTGGTAGAGTGACTCCAACATGTGTCAACAGCTTCCTGGGGAGAGGATTTAAAAGTGCTGTTTGGTGCAATAAAGACCGGTGCTTAATACACAATTTTCTGCAAAGATGCACTTTTTAAAAATTTTTTGCTTAGGTGAGCAGAGTGACTACATTATTGAGAAAACTGGAAGCCTTTCAAGCCTTTCAGTGGGTGAATAGTAGCTCAAACTGCAGGGGTATTTATGCCACCTTCTGCAGCATCTTATTTCAGCTGTGGTAATTCAGTCTGGTCTCTGTGGGTTCCCTACACAGGCAGTGGAAAGAGAGATGCTTCTCCAGAGGATGATTTAGCAGGGATGATTTTGATGTTCTGAATGGTTTTCCAGAGGCCTTAGCTCCAGTGATTATAAAAGAACCTTGAAGACACTCACTTCCTACCAAACACCTAAATGTAGACGCCTGATCTCCTTTTCACACACATACACATCCTGTGTAAAAAAATGAATAAACCAGATATGGAAACAGTAGAGCAGAGGTAGGTGACTCCAGGTGTTTCCTTAAGTACCTATTAAGAAAGAAACTACAACCCTAAGAAAGCAAAAACCAGCAAAAGCTTTCAGTGCTGAAGGGAAGGTTATGCATAACTAACAAAATAAATAAGACACTTGCAATTTTGCTTCCGCAGAGATTCACCTGTCCTGCCAGGCTTGGAAAAAGATCTGAATAAAAGGCTCTTGAAGAAGCCAAAGAACTTAGGGAGTGCCTGCACAACATTCCACTGGCCGTGCAAGCATCTTCTACACACAGAAGTAAGAAACAATACACTCTATCAACTAGAAATGCTAATGACATGGGAAGGGCTCTGTAAACATGTGACCTTTATTTGCTCTCAATTCTTTTCCATATTGCTGAGAGCAGAGTTTCTCATTAGTGAGATCCAAAGGAATTATTGGTTACAGGAACTGTGGGTGGCTTACAAGCAGGGCCTGCATCACCAGAAGCAGGTGGCAATAGGAAAGCACTGTGTGTCTCGCCTTCCACTGAAAGTAAAGCCAGATAAAGCAGAACTGGGTTTCAAGGGAATGGATTTATCACTTTTCTTAGACTGAGCAGGGTAATTTTTTTTCACTGTCCTTTTTGAACTGTTCAGTACTGGCACATGAAGGAAGACACAGAACATTGCCTTCTTGGAATTCAAAATATGCAATAGCTCTTGGCTGAGGAGTTTATTTACAAACAGCACCAGAAATGACAAATGTCTCAGTATTGAGCCTTCATTCCTTGGTGGTCTCCTACACTTGAATGTAGAGGAAACAATGCTGGTATTCCACAGATATTGAGGAGGTTACAGCAGCAAACAAATCTGATCTGAGCTGCTTTGGGTTGCCAGTCTTGTGTGTAGCTAACCATAGAACCATAGAATCACAGAATATGCTGAGTCGGAAGGGAGACATCAGGATCATCGAGTTCAACTCCTGGCCCTGCTCATATCATCCCAGGAGTCACATCCTGTGCTTGAGAGCACTGTACAAATACTTCTTGAACTCTGTCAGGCTTGGTGCTGTGACCACTGCCCTGGGGAGCCTGTTCAGTGCCCAACCACTCTCTGGAAGAAGAATCTTTTCTTGACATCCAACCTATACCTCTCCAAACCCAGCTTCATGCCATTTCCTCAAGTCCTGTCACTGGTCACAAGAGTGAAGAAAGAGATCAGTGCCTGCCCATCAGCTTCCCCTTGTGAGGATGTGGAAGACCCAGTGAGGTTTCCCCTCAGTCTCCCCTGACTCCCTTCATCACCTTCATGGCCCTCCTTTGGACACACTCTAATAGATCAATGTCTTTTTTATATCCTGGTGCCCCAAATTGCACACAGGCTCGAGATGAGGCCACGCCAGTGCAGGGCAGAGCTGGACAATCCCCTCCCTTGATTCCAAAAGGGCTGAATGCCAGGGATGGGTGAATGCTCAGTACCTACACAAAGCCTGATTCTGCCTGATGGGTGTTTCAGAGTGCTTTGCCAGAACATACATATGTCAGAGATTAAGTGATGAACTCTGAGGGAGTGGGACAGAAAGCACTTGTTGGGCTCAGTCTCAGGTCACACCAATGTTGTGTGTGAGTGTGCTCATCCCGCTGTAAGGCTGGAGCCTTTACAAAGGACAGGGAATGGGCAGAGTGCCTGCAAACAGAAAGGGACAGGTCTGTGGCTCTGCAGAGACAACACCCCTCCAGCTGTTTATTTAGCTATAGTCAGAATGCATCCTATTTTGTGAACCTGCCAGAGCACAGAAAAAAAAAAACCATGGGATTGAAACCCCTTGCTCAGCAGATGCAGGACACAGCCTTTTTACTTTCTAAGACAATATTATTTTTATATGCAGTTTTAGCTAGACTCAGGAGTCCTGATGTGTTCTATCCCACTCTAAGATCCTTGTCCACATTGTCCACCTAAAGACTGAGCAAAGATTTGGGACTATGGACTCTCAACAGAGGGACAGTGATATTTTGTTAAACCTGAAGATTTCAGACATACAGCACTTTGCATCTTCAAACATTTTTTATTGCTATTCCCATTTATTGGGGTCCAGGATGGTGAGGTCTTTGCCGCATAGAGAATCGGTGCTTGAATTTTTTTTAAAAAAAATTTTTAACCTATTTTATAGTCTCCATATCAGAATAATTTGTTTTAATACTCCCTAGTGAAACGAGGAGAAAACCCTCAGATTCCTAATCAGGTTAGGGCAATACTAAACCATGGGCAAAGATCTAGGCAAGGGTGATCCTACTCTGACAGAGTGACAGCACTAAGATGTAATGTAAATATAATGGAAGGCAAAGAATTGGAAGTCAAAGGACTTGGACACATTCTTCTCAGCTTTAATTGCAGCTGGCTGCTCTGCAGTATCCCTTGGAAGAATCTTACAGGGGAGCAGCCCAGTAGCTGTAAAAAACCATGCAGCAAAGCCTCAGAGAAAACAATCTTCATGCAGACAAACAATTTTAATCATCAAAAAACCTGACATCTCTTTTCTTTTTGTCCTTGGCAAGAAAAGTGTAAATACATACAGGCAGTCACACACAACATTATTCCTGATCTTCAAAATTATTTTAACACCAAAGAGTCCAAAGCCTATATGTGTGTTAGGTAGATATCAACACAGCTTGTTGCTTTCTCCTAATAGAGCAGCTTACCACGTACAATCCCTTGGGAGACTCCTCTCATCTAGCAACCATTTTCTGGTTAAAAACAGTGATTCTGGTTTTTCATAGCTAAGCAATACCAGTGCAATGGGAAGCACAATGAGCATCTTTGTGCAGCAGTGAAAGTCCTCTGGTGGCCATGCTTGCTTCCTGGGAGGTGAGATGGTTGAATTCAACATCAAGGTGTTAGATCATCCTAAAAGAATTCACAGCAATACAATTGGTACTCAATAGTTCTCACAAATTCTGCATGTTTCCCACTAGCTGCCACAACAACAGAGATTATTTCCTGTTGTTCATGAAACTCATTCATTCAATATCATCATTTTTGACTTCCAAGAGAAACGTGGAGACCTATGCAGAGGCTCACCCAGGCCCAGCATTAGACTGGGGTCCAATACAGCTCTGACCTACTCCTACCTGCTCCCTCTTCCCCGTTCTAATGCAGAAAAAGAAATGGCAAGTTACAGCTTGGGGTGTAAAAATCCACCCCATCCCACAAGGAACTGACACTTTTCACACATGAAGCTTTCCCATAGGCAAGAATGAGCTTTGAAAAACTACAGAGATGAGTTTATAATGCAGTGATGACTCCTTCCATACAACCAAGAGAGCAAACACACGCACACTTAGCTGCACCAGGCCCTGGGGCATGCTTACAGCTGTGTGATGCAACCAGAACACTTTAAAAGCAGAGTAATAACAAGGTAATAATTGTGAAAGGGAAAGAAACCTATCTGCTCCACTCTAAAAAGGAATTAAAGGCACTACAACAGCGTGCATATAACAGGATTGGACTCAGAAAAAACTGGTCTGGCTCTGTAAAAGCAAGCCAGCTCCAAGGCAAACCTGAGCATGCAGTGACTCTGTCGTGTTTTGTAGAGGTTATCACCCTGGTTTTCTTCTATATAGCGCAGGGCTGTAGCTCTGTCTGCCTGCATCTCTGTCAGATCAAGAAAGGGGAACTCTCCAGAGAAGTGGCCTAGCTAGGGAGGGTGTATAAATTGTCAGTCAAAACCAGAGATGTATAACTAACCCAGGCCTCTCTGAAGGCATGGCCTGTAGGATAATTTAAGCATGTCTTGATAGCGTAGAACTACAGAGTGGAAAAATCTTCTGAGTGCAACCTGCTGTCAAATTGCATCTGAAGGCATTTATACAGAAAAAAGATCAAAAACTCATGGCTCAGCAGCCACTGTGATGTGGATACACCAACCATCCCTGACTGGCTGGCCAAAAGCAAGAGAAGAATAGGCAAGTTTGTGACAGCTGCCCCAGCACGTTCAGTCTACATTTCCCTCACCCCTGAAGCAACTCTGCAAAGGGCCATCTGATAGCAACTGGGTTCCATCAGCACAATTCAGACAAAAAGATCCCAGAAGGTACAAGAGGACATGTTGGGGGCAGTCACACGCTAAAATGCTGACACTGTTTTTGAACAAAAGCTGGTTCACATCCCACCACCCCTTTGAATAAGAGGAACAAGCATTTGACTGGTGGGAGATCTCTGCAGTGCTCCTGAAACTCCTTCCTGCTCCATATGAGGATTTGCACAGGAATCTTTGCTCCTTGAAAAAACCTTGGTACAGGTTTTGTGCAAAGATTTAATCGCCGCTCAAAGATCTGTGAGTGATCCCATAAACAGCAGCATCAGAGACAGGCTGCCAAGGAGCCAGAGGCCTGATTCTGGCTGCATGCCTACCAAGGGTCATGGGTTTTGGCCTCTCCACAGAGGAGAACTTGTTGGAAACTCCACCCAGCATGGAACAGTGGTATATACCCAGTATAAGAACAGTGAGTTACTAAGGATATGTTCTCTGCCCATGGGATGTCTTGCCAAAAAAGACAAGGCCATTTGCAGCAAAATATGGATAAATATGGATATAATATGGATTGTGGCCAAATTTGGAAATAAGTATGTCTCCTTTGCTCCTACAACATTCCACAACTGGGCAATTGGCCCAATGCCATTTCCATGCAAACCAATTGGAGGTTGCTATCAGTCATTCATTTGAATCCACTGAACTGCTGACCTACATCTGACCAAACAGACAGAAAAGACCCCATGGCCTACATTATAAACAACTCAATAAATGCAGTGAAACTGAGACAAAAGATTCTCCTTCAGAACATCAGCTTGGTGATCAGCCTGTGCTGGGAATTGAGGCTCCTTGCAAGAAGCACTAAACCCTATAAATTAAAATATTTATTAAGTGTATTACACTGGAAACTGAGACAAAAAATTCTCCTTCAGCTTGGTGATCAGCCTGTGCTGGGAATTGAGGCTCCTTGCAAGAAGCACTAAACCCTATAAATTAAAATATTTATTAAGTGTATTACACTTTTTTTCAGCTCAGTAGTTACAAACTGAAAACTGTGAGCCAAATCCACTGCTGACACACATCCATGGAGTTCAGTAACTTTAGAGATAGGGTGACTGCAGCTCACTGCTCCTCTGAAGTGCCACAGGCTGCCCTTAGGTTACATGTTTGGTGTAGAGATGCAGAGAATGGTGAAGAGACATCCTGGCAAGGGCTCCTGCACACCACATCAGTGACTCCATGTAAGTGTGATGGGACTGTATTTGCTTCCCAGAACCAAGAGGCTGACTCAGAGACAGCATCCCTTTCCCAATGCTGAGACCCAGTTAGCCATGGTTTAGAAAGAAGAGCCTAACAACCTTAAATAGATTGCTCAGGTACTTGGATTTACCTAATCTCATCTTTCCCAGCCCTTTTCATGGAAACAGAGCTGGTTCAGCTGCTCTCCAGAGATCTCTGACCGATCCTGGATATAGAAGGGATGGAGGTTGGACTTTTCATCTCCTCATCTGCCCCACTGTCTGTGCTTGTCTTTGTCACCCTACTGTTTCCCACCCTGCTCTCCACACTCCTCTCTGCCTGCTCCTTCCCCCACTCAGCCTGTTCTTGGTACAAATGTCAGGTGTTCACTCTCTTCTTTCTGCTTTTGAGAAAACAATGGCATGCCACAGAGACCAACAGATTCCTCCATCTGAAGGTCTCATCCTGACTGCTGGTGCAGCCAAAGATTGTTGCAATGCAGGACTCTGGCAGCTGGGGCTGACATTCTGTTAGCATTCAAACACATTTTATCTACTTGGAGCATGGTATTTCCTCTCCTGATTCTGTCTTCTTGTTTATGACAACAGCCTCGTCAGGTAGTTTAGGGTCAGGTACAGCCAATCTCACACATTTCTTGTGTAAGAGCTTTCAAGGAAGAAATGCTCTTTTTTCTGAGATCTAGCCTTCTCATGTGCCTACATGCCAGATGCTTTGCATCTCAATGAATGTAGATCAAGAAAGCAAACCTATTACAGAAAAATATGACAGAGGATAAAATTGGAACGTATGGCTCTGAAACAAGGCATCAGATATGAGCGTGAAAGACAACAAGAAGGATTTTGACAAATAAACATGGCAACAGATATGAGTCTGAAAGAAAATGAGAAGGATTTTGACAAATACCTATGAAAGAAAGGACTTTCCTTGCATAGCAGTTACATTTGAGACATAAGTTGTCATTAACCCAGAAAAACCTCTGCCATTTCCATTTTAAAACCTGGAACTGAATGCTACTATCACTCGTGTTTAATGGACATTTTGTCATTCACTGCTGAAATGAAAGGACATGACCTTTGCAAAAAAATCCTCAAATTATTTTTTTATAAGAATCACTGCCAGTCACACAACATTCGTTTATTAGGAAAACTTAATCAAAACATCTACATGACAACTGAATTTCAGTGACTGTGTTGACATACAGAAGTGAAATGAACTTGTGTGATTGAAACAGGATATTGCAAGCCTTCTCAAATATATGGGGAAAAAAAAACCACAAACAGTGGTAGAGGTAAGTTTCAGTGATTCTAAACCTCAAAAAAACCCCAACCAAACAAAACAGTCCCAAATTCCAAAAAGTCTTAGAAATGAAAATGTCTTCAAAAAGATGTTACTGGAGAACACAGGAATGTATACTACTACCCTGCACAGGGTGGTCTGCAAGAGACTGCTGTCATGGTGCCTATTACACACACCTTTATTACGCACATCGAGTGAGTAGTTTGTACCTTGGAATTTCCCATCAGCTGATCTTCCAGGGTGTTGGAGGCTCTTGACTCCTCCCTCACAGAAAGGAACTGATGCAGCAGGGAGGAGGATGACTTTGGAAATCAGCTCACCTTTGCCCAATAAATGAGTGCAACCAATAAAACAGAATAATGGTCTTAACCTCTTTTAAGCACTTTTGATCTTAAATGTAAAAAGGTCACAAGCCATACCTCTTAAAGGCAAGGGACTGTCATGAAATGAATAGTTTTGTTTTCTTTTCTTATGGGCTTTCTGCATTTAGAGCATGCACTAAAAAAAAAAAGCCAAAACAAAAACCAACAAGAGCCAAACTGAAATAACAAGTTGCACTGGAAAGCTTTGCTGCTGTGGGCACCAGAAATCTTGCTTTCCTGATGACAACTGAGCTACTCAATACCATCTTCTAGGACAAGGAAGTATTGTCAGACCTGGGCTTGTTATGGACTCTGTTGACAAGCTTCATCACCATTAATGTGTACATACACTAAAATACACTTTGCACACCTTGCTGATGAGTTATGCATGCAAATATGCTGAGGCCAGGTGCACACGTAGCATTGCCACACTGAAGTCATTAACTTGTGCCACTTGGAGGATGTGGTCTAGGTCACAGCAGGTAAAATGGGGTTCTTTAGACATTTATGATCTGGTTAATCCACTGGGTAAGCCCTCATATGGCAAGAATGTGAGCCTTCATCTTCATTAGATGCTCCAAATCACCTGCCAGCATGGTCAAAACTCAGAAAGAACCTCTTTAAAAGAAACATACAACCAAACCAAACCAAAGAGCCAATCCAAAACAAAACACACACAAACACATCAAAAACAAACAAACAAAAAAACCCAAAAAACAAAACAAAACAAAACAAACAAAAAAAAAAAAACAAAAAAAACCACCACCAGACGAATCCCCCCCAGAAAAAACCCAAACCCTCCCAACAAACACTGTTGAGTGTCAACAACTGTATTCTTGCCCAAATAAGCCTGAGCCAAACCCCAAAGAACCTACACTCAGATGTAAGAGACTTCTAAAATAACTGTTATTTCTGTTCTCTGTAACTACACTGGGTTCTTTGTAGTTAATATATTCAGGCCTGTTGAAGGACAATTCTGAAAATTTTAATGGCTTGGTAATCACAAGAGAATGAGCTGCTGACATAACAATGCCTTCTCACTTTTGTACTAGGACTCCAGCAAAGATATCCAGGGAGACTTGTGAAAAGTTCCAGCAAACTTGCACTGCATCAAACAGAATACTTACATGTTGCATCTGAAACATATGTTACTATGTTTTATATTTTATGCCATTGCAGCTGGAACAGAATGGAAACAGTCCCTTGCTTGGGGAGCTGGGAAAATCTGAACCACCTTTGCTGGATCCCCAAAACCAGAGAAACCAGTGCCTCGTCATTCCGCCCAGAGGTCAGTGCCAAGGGGAGTAGCAGCGATGCAGAAGATGTGGGGAAGTTTGCAGACCCGGATGGGCTCTTCACAAGGGGTCTCTGATGTGGCTGAGTGATGTCCTGGGGCCAAGAGAGGCACTCTTGGTTCCCTTAACTCTAACAGAGGTGAGAGCCCAGCACAGCCCTGGGGAGGAGCCAGGCAGTGTGCGCTGATTCAGGGTGGAGCTCAAGGCACCAACCACTCCCCAAAGAAACAAGTATCCACTGCTCATAAATCTGTTTTACCACCTTCCCATGCCAAAGGACAGTGGGGTTCAGCAACAGGCTGCTTTAGCAACAGTTCATTCTCTGCTCAGCTGCAGCTTTGTTTAACTCAGCCAGCAGTGACTGCAGAATTTTTCTTTTATTGACTGATGTCCTTTTAGAAGCCAGCAGAAAGCACATATTATTCATTCAAGTAGCTTTCACAATGCCCACCTCATGAAACCACAGCCACAAATAACTTTCATATAAAGCTTTTGAGGCTGATTGGTGAATTCAGTCAGAAAATACCTTTTTGCTTGTTAATGCAGTTGTAGGGTTATTTCAGCTATAAGGGTCTAAAATAAATGCAGTTTTACTGAATTGAAAACATTTCAGAGAAATGTGCCAATTCAGTTTCATGTCAGAACGAGAAAAAGTCAAAACACTGTGTGAAGATGAATTGCAATGATTTCACAGAATATTAGAACTCTAGAATATGCTGAGTTGGAAGGGACACGTCAGGATCGTTGAGTTCCAGCTCCTGGCCCTGCGTACGACATCCCAACAATCACACAATGTGCCTGAGAGTCTTGCTCAAATCTTTCATGAACTCTGCCAGGCTTGGTGCTGTGACCACTTTCCTGGGAAGCTGTTCCAGTGCCCAACCATCCTATGGGTGAAGAACCTTTTCCTAATATTCAACCTAAACCTCCTCCAGTTAAGCTTCAGGCTGTTTCCTCAACTCCTATCACTGGTCACCAGCAGAGATTCATGCTGCTCCTCTGCTGCCCCCAGTGAGGAAGTCAAAAACCCTACTGAGGTCTCCCCTCAGTCTCCTCTTCTCCAGGCTGGACAGACAAGTGACCTCATCCTCTCCTCATATGGATTCCCCTCCAGACCCTTCACCATCCTGGTGGCCTCCTTTGGACACTCTCTAATACCTTAATGTCTTTTTTATATCATGGCCCCCAAAGCTGCCCCCAGCACTCGAGATGAGGCTGCCCCAGTGCAGAGCAGAGCAGAGCAGAGCAGGACAATCCCCTCCCTTGCCTGGCTGGGGATGCTGTGCCTGATGCCCCCCAGTACACGGGTGGGCCTCCTGGCTGCCAGGGCACTGCTGGCTCATGTTCAACTTGCCATGGACCAGGTTCCCCTTTCCATGGCACTGCTCTCCAGCCTCTCATTCCTCAGTCTGTACATCCAGGGCTGCACCACCCCAGGTGCAGAATCTGGCATTTGCCCTTGTTTAACTTCACATGGTTGGGGACTGCCCAGCTCTCTAATTCCTCAAGGTCTCTCTGCAGGGCCTCTCTGGCTTTGAGGGGCCCATCCCAATTCAGTGACATCAGCAATCTTAGTATTCCTTTGAGTCCTGCACCCCAAAAAAGATGTTGAAGAGCACTTGGCTGAGGATGGAGCCAATAGCAGAAATGAAAGCATAAGGCATTAATGAAATGAAACTATTTGGTATGTTAAAAGACTATTTAAAATTCATTCTATGGATAATAGAAAAATCTTCAAATGTCTGATTTGATTGTGAATTAAAAAAAAAAAAAAGTAATAAGGAAAAGCAAGGATGATAATTTCTCAGGACACTAGGTAGTTTTTGATCAGCAGCACACTGCCTGAATTTTGGAGACTTATCTAGCCTTTGATTATAGCAAATTTCTTCCTCACTCCGTGGGGAAGCTAAAAAAGTTTGCACTGGCATGAGCCATGTTACACTGTATGTAATTTTGAAATTAAAAAGAAAAAAAGAAAAATAACTGCAGGATGATAATTTCTCAGGACACTAGGTAGTTTTTGATCAGCAGCACACTGCCTGAATTTTGGAGACTTATCTAGCCTTTGGATAATTTCTCAGGACACTAGGTAGGTTTTGATCAGCAGCATTGCCAGACACTGCAGAGAGGAAAGCACACTGCATGAATTTTGGAGACTTATCTAGCCTTTGATTATAGCAAATTTCTTCCTCACTCCGTGGGGAAGTTTGCACTGGCATGAGCCATGTTACACTGTATGTAATTTTGAAATTAAAAAGAAAAAAAGAAAAATAACTGCACTATCCACTACCAGCAGTACATCTTTCAGAAGATTTTCTGCATCAGACTACACAATATATGGTACAGCTTATATAAAACCAATATTTACTAAACCAAAATTCAGGAGCCATGTTGTAGTCTTCAAAATGAGAAATAAACCCTAAATTTCTTCTATGTAAATACTACATCCTCAATTTTTTTGATAATTATGAATGACTAAATTTTATGAAGGACAAGGATGCAGACCATAGCAGGTTCTTTCCACTGTCCTCAATTCCCAAACCAGGAGGAGTGTCTGAACCTCCAGACCACACAGGGTTTTGGGAGAACCTTTCTGAATCATTCTGGCACACCAGAGTACCTTTTTCCATCTGAGAATTCTGGGAAGGCTGCGCCCTCTCCTGACAGTTCAGCGCTCGGTAGCAGGGACTGATAAAGCCACTTTGCTGCAGTCAACAAGCCAAGGCTCAGCCTCGGACCTACCTAGACCTGACCAGCTCGACTTAAAACCTCTATTGCACGGTGCAGAAGGGCTTCACGTTGAAATGGATATATCAAAATTATAAATTTTATCACCATGCTTTAAGAAAACAAATGGCTTGAAAGTATTTGCTTTAAAAACACCTCACCATTTATTTGAAAATGGATAGAGCACCGTGCTAGAATAATCTCCAAATAAGATACAGTATTTACAATCCATACAATTCTGTAAAGGAAACTTTCATATGTTAAAAATATAACATTGAAATTACTGTTGTAACCCGTGAATTCCATTTTACTGAGCTAATACATGATATGGCTAATGCTATTATAAAGAGTCAGTCTGCCTTCACAAGCAAATGTAATCTCCTTCAACCAGCAAAGCTTATGCAGGAACGACTGAAGAAATCCCACACATCTTGTCAATCATTCACACTATGCCTAAGTGAATATTAACTTCATTTTTTGGTGTGACATGCTTACCTCTCATCTGATCTTGCATTCAAGTTAAGTGAATTTTATGGACTCACAACTGCATATTGATTAATGCTTCTGGTCCTGGAAACTTCTGAATGCCACCAAGAAAGAGAAGGAAATTTTCACCACATCAGACTGGCAGGGACTATTTGGAGGAATTCTTTGCCTTTCTTTATAGCTTAGGATATGAGTCACTTCTTCAAAGCATCTGAAATTTTACTTAACAAATTTCCTTCTAATCTAGAACCTGATTACTGACACCATTTATCTTCCTGGATTTTCTTCTGAGATACATGATTGTTCTGCAGCTGTGGGCTTTTGCACAAGAAGGGCTTTACTATTTTGTTTTTCTTTAGGGTGCCAGTGTTGCAAAATGTGTAACATGTAAAATTTTCTTAAGAAAGGATGTTCTTTAATGTTCGGTCTTTATATACTTTCAAGCCAAATCAACAAGAAGGGAGATTTGAACAGACAGCAGCTAACAAGGTCTGACACACAGGTGTGAGAAAAACAAATTACTCGTGGGTAGAATTGCCTCGTTAAGGCTTAGGGCTGGACTTGTTTCCATGATCTCAGACCCAGGGGGAGGTTAACCAGGCTTGGGCAGAAGGATGTACCTTATCCCAAGATAAGGAAGAAACCAATAAACGAACCCCTGTGTGTTTAAACATGGTGCGTGGGTATCTAGAGCCTGGAGGAGCACAGACTCTGGGGTGACCTTATCGCTCCTACATGAGGCTGTAGCCAGGTGGGGTCGGCCTCTCCTCCCAGGCCACCGGTGACAGGACAAGAGGCCACAGTTGTAAGCAAACCAAGGTTTAGGTTGGACACTGGGAGGAATTTCTTCACAGAAAAGGTGATTGAGCTCGGAACGGGCTGCCCGGGGAGGTGGCGGAGTCGCCGTCCCCGGCGGTGGCACTGGGTGCCGCGGTCGGGCCGACACCGCGGCGCCGCCTCACGGGCCGGGCCCGCTGACCTCACAGGTCTTTCCCAACCCAATTCACGCCGTGACTCCGCAACAGAGCTCTAATGTTACACTTCACTCGCTACTTTATTAACGCAATTCGCACCGCGTTGTGACCGCTGCTCAGTTAACCACGGCCCCAGGACGAATGCCAGGCTTTGCACGCTGCTTAAGCGCTACTCTTCTAAACGTTATTCTTTACAATTTTAACACACGCTCGCTTGAGCTTGGAATTAGCTGCCATTTAGGTTCTCTTCCAACCCCAAGCCGCTCTAGCATTCTGTGTCCCGCCGGACCCACACGAGCACCCGGCTCCCTCCCTCAGCCCTTCATCGCAGCGCTCTCCACGACGGAGCGCGGGCCGGGCCGGACGTGACGCGGGCGGGGGCGGCGGCGCGGTGCGTGCCGGGAGCGCGGTGGGCGGTGGCGGGCGGGAGGCGGCGGCCGGAGGGGGCCGGGCCGCAGCGACGCGGTTCCTGTCGCCCACAGGGGCTCCCCTCCATGGCGGTTGCCGCGGGAGGCCGCAGATAACCGGCCGCGGCCCCTCTCCCCTTCCTCCCTCCTTCCCTCCCCCTCCCCGCCCGGGGCCTGCCGGGGCAGCGCCGTCCTTCCCCTTGGCCCGTGGGGGAGGGCGGCGGGGCCCGGGCGGGGCAGGGCAGGGCAGGGGGGAAGCCCCGCGGCTCGCCGGGCTCGTCCCGCCGCAGCCGGAGCGGGGGGCTCGGCTTTGTCCTGCGGCGGAGCCCGCGTTGTGCTGGGGTTCAGCGGCGCCGCGGCTGGGAGAGGGCTCGGGGATGTGGAGCAAGAAGTTGAGCTGTCCTGTGTGTTTGGCTGTTCCTGACAAGCTTTCTCTTTCGAGGGGCGTAAAGCGTGTCTGTTGCTAAATGCGTCTGGACGTGACAGGTAGAACAGAGTTACGATGATTTAAGTATGGTATTTTTCTTTTTGTAGAAGAGGTAATGTCATTCTGGAATGGGGCGAAATTGCTCAAATGCTGTTAGGTCCTGACACTTCAGTTTGCGATGAAAAGTGTCTACTTGATGAACCAAAATATAATTTTTTTCTTTAGGGAAGACAATGCCTTAAAAACAACGGTTAAACCTTGGGATTCCTTCTAAGTGTCAGTAAATTGGCCTTTTAATGGTGACAGCCCTTCTTTCCATCTTCAGCACAGAAATGGAAACCGGCAGTTTAATGCTCCTTAAGCAAACATCTGTTCATAAATGACTGGAGTGAGTAGAGAAACATTGTTGACAGGAGCTGCCCTGGATTGGTTTTACAAGTTTTGTTTCCATGCATGGTTTAGAGCCCAACATGCTTCATTAGAACTCATTTTTCAGCTGTTGAGCCTGTGGTAGAGTGAGTTTGATGGATGCTGCTTTTTAGCTGGATTGGTCCTTGGAGATTGAACAAAATTAAAAGTATTTCCTCCTTGTTTTATTCTCTGGACATATGAACTAGACTTGGAAAGGCAATTAGCCTACTTTAAAAATAAAAATGGTCTGTTGTATTGTCAGCACAGGCAGAGGTTTGCTCATGCAATGCACAGGTAGCAGTTTCTCCTCCTGAAGTTGGAGCTGGACCTGGAGGAATGTGACATTAATTGTGGGAGCCTGGGGAAGAGTTGGAGTACCTGTGGCTACTGGGCTTGTTTTGTTTATTTTAAACAGTCATGTCAGTAAGGATAAAGAGCATGAATGTGAGAATGAGACTTAAAAATACGTAGAAAAGGTAATGGAGCTCTGGTGTTTTCATTCTGCATTGATGGTTGCATAAAGTACACATTGTATGACCTTTTAAGGTCATGTGAAAGTATGACCTCTTGTTTTTATTTCCTTAATTTGTTTATAAGTAAGCAGTTGAAGGATCTCAGGCTCATTTGTTTTTTTAATGTACCTTGTTTTTTCTCAGATTGTGTTTTTGTTTTGTAAAGGATTTAATAGACTATAAAATCTGGAGTTCACGCAGTGAATCATATTTGTGTTACATATTGCTGATGATGAGGGCTCTATGTGATCTCTACATTCCTACTTAAAAACTCCACCAGTAGCTTACTAAGCTAACACAAGCCTTTTAACACCTTAATTACCCAAAGTAATATTCTGAGACTCTCAGTCCTTTGAAAAGACTTGTCTTTCACAGTGGAAATAATAGAGCACCTTAGGTGGACCTCAGTCTGCTCTGCCTTTTCCTCTTGAAATATTCATTGAGCTGTCCTTGCAGATCTGTGGTGGTATCAGTTGGAAATCCAGTGGTAAAGAAACTGGTGCTCGATCGAGTTGTTTTCACTACACTCAGCAGCATCATTTTCTTGCAGATACCATTATCTATCTCGACAGAATGTTCATTCCTCTCTGTGCTATTGTGCTGTTTGACAACTTAAACTGCTTCTTTGTGAACATTTCAGAGCAATGACATGCTAACCCTTTCGTGGGGATTCAAAATACTTATAATTTTTCTGGATAGTCAGAGAAATTCCTTAGATCCTACTCATTCCTAGGTGTTAGAAATTTTGTCTGTTAGGTTTTCTCCTTTGTGCAAAAAAAACCACACTGAGTAAGCTGCTGCTATTGCACACACACACACACACACAGAGAAAAAAAGCCTTGAAATATGCCTTTTTTGAAAATTGACAGTTTGATTTTCTGTAGACTTTCATGCTAATGGCTTAGGCAATTAAAGTTTTCAATTGCAAGGAGTATTTCTGTATTGGTGCCACTTGCAAGGTGATCTAAGAAATCTGCTGTAAAGCAAATAATTCGGGTTTTT
This sequence comes from Onychostruthus taczanowskii, assembly GCF_017590055.1. Classification (NCBI taxonomy): domain Eukaryota; kingdom Metazoa; phylum Chordata; class Aves; order Passeriformes; family Passeridae; genus Onychostruthus; species Onychostruthus taczanowskii. Next base: position 1,666,697 of record NW_024499351.1, read on the forward strand.
CAAATCAAAGTGTCCCGTGTTGGGAGAACCACAGGGAAGGGCAAATCCTCTCTTCACTTTAGTATGTTTGGAAGTAGGGTGAAGGAAACATGAAACCTCAAGTTCATATGTCTATTGATAAGCAATGGAAAATAGATTTTATTCTTTGGAGTATTAGGTGTCCCTCCTGTACTGTGTTTTTAATATGAGGTAATGTCTGTAGGTGGGATGAATAGTGAATAAGTAAGCCTGCTCACTGAAAAACAAGCAGTAAGTACACTTGCAGTAATGGGAAGAAGACCCGTGGTTGTTTTCCTTGTGCAGCTGTGAGAGGCTGTCACAGCAGAGTGCAGCCCTGGGCAGTTCTGATCCACCCTGTGCTGCAGTCTGTTGAAGTTTGAAGGGTTTGTATGTGATGGAGATCATACTCCTCTGTGAGGAAGCCTCTGAGAACATTTGACCCTAGGTAATCTAGTTCTAATACTTTCTAATCTAGCATCTTTTTATCCTAATTTAGAACACATTCCCAGCTAGTATGTTTGAGGGTAACATCCAGAAATAGATTTCTTGCTGAGTTGAGCACTGTTTTGAAAGGAATTTAAGAAATCATAAGAATGAAAACATCTGAGTTATGGGTTACTGACGACATCTGTCTTTACACATTGTGTGGCTGTGTGTTAGACACAAATACTGCATTCCACAGAGCCAGATTGTAACCTGATTGACTGTCCCAGCCAGTTGTGTTTGCCCATATGAATTTAAGATGTGCTTGTTCTTACAACATTTTTCCCACTTTCTGTTTACAGATTTATGTACAGGCAGCATCTTCAACGGCAGCTGTTACAGCTCATCAGTAGACTTTGAATTGAAACATTTTTTTGCTTATAGTAACTTTGAGGATAACCTGGTCTTTTAGGTGTGGGGAGTAATGCTGTTCTTGGTTTAAAAAAGGAGTTTAATGAACCAACAGAACATTTAGAGTAATGTTTTCCAACAGCTCCTCTGATTCTACAGCTAAGCCAAAATGAAACAGGGAGAAGTGAAGCAGCACAAATACTGAAAATACATGTTTGCTCCTTTATATAGCTTAACATTTAAAATGAAAATGCTTATATCCAAGATTGTTCAAATTTCACATTTGTGCCATCTAGCTTGGTCTTCCTGCATTGTCAGTGATGAGAGGAAGAGCAGCACTGTCAAAGAGGTTTGAGTATTGAATAGGCTGGATTGTCTAGGGGTTCCTGATGTTTAATGCCAGCCTGGGGAGTTCAGGAGAACAGGAGAAAGAGCTGCCTGAGATTAGTGCCAGATTCTTGGTGAAGTTGTCCCGAGTTCTGTTACTTTAATGTTCATTATACATACAACACTTTGTAATAGAAAGTGTCCAGCAAATTTAGTGTTTGAAACCACAGTAATGTACGGTGGAATTGATTAATTCCAAATGTTTGGTAGTGAGAAATAAGGCTTAGATAAGTTTGCCTTACTGGAACTGGAGAACATTGTTTTCCTCAACTCATACTAGTCCAAGAAAAGGTGCTCTGGAAGTCCTGCTTTGGGTAATGGACCTTCTGGCTGTAACAGCATTAAGTTCAAAATCGAAAACATTGATTTCTTGGAGGCTTTATGAAGTAAACATTTTCTTGCTGTATTTTGTTTGCTGGTAACTATTTCCAAAAATAAAAGTAAGCTTATTAAACCAATTTAAGAACATATTGACTTCAGCCTGGACAGACACTCTCTCTCTAGAGTGGATTTGGGTTGCAGAAATGGCATTCTAACAGGCAGGCTCTCCTCATTTACAACTACCATTCTAGAAATACGTTCTCAGGTGCAGAAAGACTGGGAATCTGGTTTCCATTGTTCATAAGACAAAGAAAAGGCAAAGAGATAATGGAAGAGGACAGCTTTTCCTATTGAAAGCCAACACTGTGCTGTAATAAGAAGTCTAAATTTGGTCCATACTGTGATATTTTTGGCATTTGCTAGAGGAATTCCCTTGCAGTAAGAGTTAAATGTTCTTGGAAAGATCAGAGGCTAGCAGCTAATGACTTGAATCCATCTCCTTGCCATTGCAAGGCTTTTACTGTGAGGTATTTCAGTAATGTTGTAATTTCTGTCATGGAGATCTTGATTGTGCCATTTCTGATTATTGTGTTTCCTTGTATGCTTTAAGGAGGTGGTTTGCTTAACTCAGCTTTTCTTCAGAATAATCCACAGCTGAGAGGTTATTCATTGCTTCCTCTCAAGTTAAAGGAAACATTCTGCTTTACAAGGGGTTTCTTTTGAATTTACATGCCTCAAGTATTTCTTTAGAGATACTCTTAGCGACCTCCTGATTTTTTTAGGTCTTATATAAGAGCCAAACATGCTGCTTCAAGTTTTGCCTTAGAAGATACACAGAGAAGGAACTATTTATACCTGCTTTTGTGTAGTGTAATTGCATTGTTCTCTATGCTGCCTAGTCTTTGTTAGGCTGTTGCTATTACTCTACAAAAAGGTAGTGAATAAGGATGTGATCTGTGTGTGAGGAAGGCACATATTGTTCCCTATTTACTGCAAACAAATAATCAGAAAGCCTGGTTTTGTTGTAAATGTTTTGAAAACCTAGTTAGTGCTCAGAAAATATGCATTTTCTCTTTCCAGTTCCTTGCCTATCAAAATTTTTCTAACATTACTGATTTCTGTTTTCTTTTTTTTTTTTTTTTTTGATGTTTCAGATTAACTTGAATTGCATTCTTAATGCATGTGACTTGGGAAAGACGTTTGAACCTTGACTCTTAATTAATTAATCAACATTTTTCTTCTTTAGAGTACAATGTCAATATGCATTGTGAGTTTATTGGTGAATTGCATTTATAGTATGATTTACACAGTGGTCTCCTGTTTGTGGTAGTGAAAGTTTTGAGAAATTCCTTGATGGTGAACGTTAGAATGTGAATATAAAGAAGCACATGGAAGCAGGAACTAGCATTTCCAATTAATAAAAACCCAACAAGAAAGCAGGTAAAAGAAAGAAATACAGAAAATGGTATCTGAGAGAGAATACAATTCTTTATTGTTCCTAGAAAACCTTGGTACAATCGCATGCCATGAGCAATTGATAGAAATCTGTCTTCAGTCTAATCTTAAACTGTTGAGATCTGCAGAAGTTACTGGAATTTGTCAACATAAATCTGTGTTTGTGACTAAAGCAATGCACTAAACATGAACGCTTTAACTGTGTCACATTCCTCACCTCAGGGTGTAAGGTCTGATGCCAGAAACCTGGGTTGTTACTTATTACAAATCACAGAAGTTAGGCAAGTTATGCTCTGTTACACAAGTAAAGACTGTTATAATTTCCTTCAAATCACAATTCTTATTATGTAATGTACTGAAAAAATGGTGATTTCTTTTAAGAAATACATGTTTAAAGAATCTATAAGTGAACAGAGCATATTAGCTTTATACTTTTAAATTTGATCACCAACTGGCTCAAAAATAAGATGATAAATATTATTTATCATATCCATATTATTGGTCATAGAACTTGTTCAAATTATACTTCAGGTTAAATCACATTGTAAACATCACTTGAAATACCAGGTTTGCAAAATAATGTAGCAGAATGTCTTGACCAGGAATATGCCTGAGTTGGGTAAAAGGACTACAAAAGATGAAGCCATGGTTCCAGCTGTATTTGAAATGCCAGACAAAGCAGGGATTAACTAAATGAAATAAGGAACGAAGTAGTTGTTCTGTCAGACCTGTGGGTTTTCACCACAAGTTTCAATGGACAATAACTAATTTGGTTTCTAGCTGGCAGATAGAACACTTTTGGAAGTCATGAAAGAGGACCATAATGAAATTCTTTCTGAAGAAAACGACATTAAGACTATAAAATACTCATGCTGTTTTATATTGTGAGGAGAATTGGGATTATGCCCAGTTTAAAAATTTATCACTGATTAGTCAAGAGGAGGGGAATACTGTTATGACTTTTTTTCTTTTGTTACAGCTTGAGTTCTGTCAACAACAATTAAATTGTGTCAGTTGTAACCTTACACTCATTTATAATGCAGATTCATACATTTTGGAGCTCTCAGTGTTTGGCTTTTAAAATGCAGCAGTAGCATAACTGGAAATACCTGACATTTAAAAAATAACTGTACAGAAGTCCATAGAGTTGGTTATGCAGTGGGTTCTTGTGGGTTAAGACTATAGTAGACTATCAAACCTGTGATCAAATTTTTAAATGTACAGTTAATGTTCCTTGCAGATCCTGTTTTGGCAACTGCTATTGAAATTTAGCTGGAGCATTGTGCTGTGCTGCTTTGTAAATGATCCCTGTGATGTTTTAAAAGTGCTTTGAAATGAAAAATTGAAGGAAGTTTTTTCTGCTCTATGTCAGAAGTTGCAGGAGAGAAAAATTTTAAATGGTCAGACATCTTCCTACATGTTCAATTGGGTTTTGCTGTTTGCTTCAGCTCCCATGCAGTTATCTTTGTCCTGTACTTATCCTTATTATTCTTGTTCCTTGTCACCCCTTTTTTAAGTTAACTGGAAAGAAAAGGAGTCTTGTGGGTAAATTCCCTGTGATTGTGATGCTTACTCTTCTCACATTATTCAGTTTGTTTGCTGAAACTGCATATTTGGGTTATTTTAGATCATCCTTGCCTCCAAGGATGTTCTCAACTCTGTTGTGATTTATTTTTAGCTGAGGTTAAAGTAGTCATACAGTAAATGGTCAACAAAAAAAAAAGGGTAGAGTTGTTTTGATGGATAGTATATGGATCTATGGCTACTGTAGGTTAAGAATTAATTTTTCTTGGCATGTCTTGCCAAAATGAGATCCACTAATATAAGGTGATGTAGTTATTAATACAGACCTGAATGTGATATTTGAAATGACTCAGGTGAAAACCAACCTATACAAGCTTATAAATCTGAAAACACTTAAAACACATGGGTTTTGGTGAACCATGCAGACAAATTTTTCTTTTAATGGGAAAGTTCAGAAGTTTAGAGTGAGTGAAGCTCTTCTCTCAAATACCTTGTTAAGCAGCTGGTGCTGAGTAAGCCTATGTGGGAGCTTGTTGACAACTTAGGCTTTATTCTAAACAAAATTCCTTTGCAGTTCTCTTCAGTTTGCATGTTATGTTACAAATTATTTCATGGTTTCATCTGATAAGCATGATGTACTTTTGTAACTGCAAACTACCCTTTCAGAAAGAAATTTTAAATGTGTTAGTCAGCTCAAGGATGCCAGTTTCCTGGCAAAGATCAAGTGCTTGGTATGTTGCACTTGAGAAGAACTGCAGAGCTTCATTTGTTGCTTTTTTACCCTTTGTGTGCTGCTCTTAAGGTGCTTTTACAAAGTTGTTTGCTAAAGGCACTGGATATAAGGATCATGTTTTATCTGTGTTGCATAACTAGTGTTGTCAAGTCCACACTTATTCTGGTGGTTGGTTCAAATATTTCCCAATATGTACAGGTTGTTTCCACTCTTCCTCTGTAGGTGAGGCTTAGTGTCATTGCGGTTCATTCGTGTCAAGTGTCATTTGAAATGGAGAGAGCTTGGTGTGAGCTCTTCTTTGAAGGGTTTTAACTAGTATGAACTATATGAAGATATGAACTAGTTCAGTGGTGTGTACAACTGCGAGTTTGTACATACTAGTAGTTATTTCATTAATTGCACACAGCATTGAAAGATAGGAAAGAAAAATTTCCATCCATTCCTGGCTTGTTCCTGTAATGGTTTGCTGAGTTTGTACATACATTAATTGCACACAGCATTGAAAAAGTCAAGATTATTCTTTAGGAAAGAAAAATTTCCATCCATTCCTGGCTTGTTCCTGTAATGGTTTGCAATGTTAAGACAGAGAAAGTCCTTAATCTGTTTCTATCTAGGCCATGGGAATACTTTCTTCTTTTTTCTTTTCCCCCTGTGGTTTAGTGATTTGTGGTTAAATATTTTATGAATAATTGTGCTCAGCTCTCTTTTTGAGAATAAGTTTTGATGAAGTGTGTTTGGCTCTTGGCTTTACTGGTGGCATCATGATGGCATTTCTCTTACCAGATAAGAGGAATGCAGAGGCATTTCTAAGACAGAAGCAGGCTGGTGGCAGCAGCTGTGGAAGCAGTGTGTTGGCTTGTGGGTAGGAAATCCAGAGAAGAGGGCAACCAAATAGAAACTCATGGTCTGGTAGAAAGAGAGTAGGGCAGCAGATCATAGCTAGTGGTTCTAACAGCAGTTCCTTCCTCCACTCCTTCACAATTTCAGAGCTTATGGAAACACTTTTTGAAGTCTTTGACAGTGGTGAAGGTCCCTTTTGTGCATGGCTGTTGTGGCATAGCCACATGGAGTGGCGTAATTCCTGTCAAACACCTGAGCACACAAAGGAGTGTGGCAGAACATGGACCAGGGTCACTAGCAGTTTTGTGAACTGCTGGTGATGGGAAGTAGAGAACTGGTGAATTAAAACTGAATTTAGTTGTGCCAGTGTTGCACAACAGACTGTCACTTCAAGACTATCATTTCAGCACTGTCTGCTGACAATTTGATCATGTAGTAATTTAGAAAAGACTTGAACTGTCCCAATAGGTTCTTTGTGACTTGTAAAACACATGGGTTTGGGGAATGCTTCTTTCTGATGTCTAATACAGATATTGACCTATATACGCTCTTAAAAAATGAGGCATGAAACTGTAAAAATGAAATATGTAAGAACACAAAAGCTAGCCAAGTTCTAACATAGCTCTGTTTTTCCCTCCTACAGAAATACATTAATGTTGAAACAGAACCAAACAATGGAACCAGACATTATTCGAATGTACTCCTCATCCCCTCCACCGCTTGACAATGGAGCTGATGATGATGATGAAGATGAGTTTGGAGGATTTTCTGGTGTGAGCACTGCTGGTGTAGCTTTTGCTGATTTTGATACAGCGGACTACAGTCATCCAAAGGAAGAGTTTATACCCACAAATCATTTCATCCCACTCCATGATTATTCTGACAATGTAGCTAGCATTGCAACTTTCACATCTGTTAAAAATGGTAAAGATAAAGACTGCATTGCAGAGCTTCCTACTCATACTAAGGAGCTTTCTGATATGTCAGCTACTAGTACTATCAAAGAAAAATCTAAGTTTAGAACTTCAGGTACCGCTTTAGAAGATGTAAACAGAAAGGGGGAACAAAGAGACAACACTGGAAAATCAGAGGGTTTTTCTTCTTGTGTGGTTAGAACTGGTGTAACAGTTGAGAGGCAGGAGGAGCAAATAGATGCTTGTAATGGTGAGAAACTTCCATGTCTAGAGATTCTAACAAACGGATTTGCAGCATCAGACCCTGTAAATCCTCAGGGAACAGAAGATCTAGACAGTATTGGTGACTCAAAGGGACTGAAAACTGTTAGGACCCATAGTACCGAGCAAAATTTGAACTCAATGCCTAGCTCAGGTGGAGATGTTGCAGATTTTGCTACCTTCTCAAACAAAACCCCAATCCATTTAGAGGGAACAGGGCCTACAATATGCAGTGTTCTTAATGAAAGAGACTCAGTGAGCATTCAGGAGAACAACAGAATAAACAGAGTAACTCATAGTGAAGAAGAGATTTGCATTTCAGAAATTAGTTGTGAACAGGGTCCCTCAGCACTGGAATTCGCAATTTCTAGTACATCTCAAACAACTGGAAGTTCAATATGCACTACAGAGAATGGAGAGCACAGTGGGAGGAGAAGACAACATCACATAGAGAATGGCAAAGATTTTAGCAGGCCTGAGGATTCTTCAGAAGCAGCAGACTTCAAGGCTGATAAGATCCAAAGCCTCAGCTGTGATCCTGCAGGAGACAAACTGGGTGGTGGTGAAGATCTCAAGAATGGTGGAAGTAGCACTGAAGTTTTAGCTTGCAGTGACAAACATGATGATGTGTTTGGTGACTTTGGTTCAGTCAGCAGTGCGTCTCCCACCTTCAGGATTGCTCAAGACTCAATAAATCCTCTCGATTCAGAAAGAACTTCTGAACAGTCCGTGCACGTTAGCGAACCTAACGAGGAATTTGGTGAATTCAGGGACACGAGTACTGTTTGTCAGCAGCCAGCAAGTTTGGACCAAGCTGAACTAAATCAGGCTGCTGACACTTTAGAATGTGATACTACCAGTAAAACTTCTGGGGTAGACTTCCAGCATACTACTGAGGTAGGAAATGGTGATGATGCTGAATTTGGAGACTTCGATTCAGTGCCAAAAGCTCAAGATGAGAGTGTTGCTTTCCAGGACTCGGATGACTTTGCAGACTTCAGTTCAGCAGGTTGTAACCAGGCCACAGACTGGAATGCTTTTGAAGATGAACAAAAAGACAGCTGTTCTTGGGCTGCCTTTGGAGATGAGCAGGCTGGTGAATCTCATCACAGAAAAGAGACGTGGCAGTCACATAGGACAGACACGTCTGCCAGGAGTGATGGCCCAGTATTGCACAAGACTGAAAGTGTTGCTCTAGGATCTTTCCAAGGGACTATCAGTAAGCAATCCCAAGAGCTATCACCTTCAGTTCAGGTAAGGGCTTACTTTGTTTTCCTCAGTCTTGTTCTGCTCTTATGCATACAGTTCTTCCTGGTTCCTGCATCTGCGTACAGCAAATATTTGAATAGTCCTTGTTTGCCTTTTAGGAGAGATTTAATGTGCTCTGTGAGATGGGCTGATAGGAAACATTATGCTGTGTTTGGATCTTGCAGATCTTTGCAGCACTGTTACTTCCCACAGACAAATGAGCAGGGTGTGCTGGAACTTGTAGGAATGTGTTTTGATGATTACATGTGATCCTTTACATAAATTGATCAAAGGAATAAGCCAGCACTAACATTTCAGAGCCTGTGATAGCTTTTCCTCTTGCTTCATTATTTACTGCCTTTTGGGGAGGCACTGTTACCTTTTTGTAAAATAGTGGTGTGACCGGAAGCTGGGATTACTGGTTCCCAAAATTTTCCATCACCGTTCTCTGTCAATGTTTTCAAAACCTGATTAAAAATGATGATTTGATTTGTAAATAGCTGCACTAATTCACTTAGAGCAGACAGCATGATAAAACACAAGCTGTGGAATTCTGTCTCGGGTATTCAAACTCCTGGGAAGTTAACTCTTTAAAAGATCTTTAAAAATAAGTCTCTGTTAGGTATTAATTGTGGGAAGCTGCACATTATAGCAACGTCAGAGGACTGGTGATTTGTTAAAGCTGCTTCTATTTCTAATTAGAAGTTTCCAGGAAGGGGAAGTAAATAGGTTTATTTCTTACCACCTCCCCTATGTTTTCTGCTTTCGTTGCTAAATATTCATTAATTCCTAATTAGTTACTTCCTAAGTCTTTTTAACAGTCATTTTGAGATCTGTGGCTATTCACGCAAAGACTTTTTTTTGTTAAGCATTTAATAATACTTTTGCAAAATTCAGAACAGAATTTTCTTCAAAGCTTCTTTTTATTCATGTCATTCCATGTGAGTAGTATAGAGTGTGCTCTGTCTTTTTGAAGCATGCAGCAGCACTAGCAGTAAAGGATGTTAGTGGTAATATGTGTCTGAAAGGTTTGGATCTTCTCTGGCAATAAAAGGAAATGAGGTAAGTCCTTTCTTTCAGGACCTTGCTTGGTGACAGCCCTGCCTCTTCCCATTTCCTACCAGTGACAGGTGAAATGGCTTTTCAGAAGGTTGTGCCAGCTGGAGCTCTGCCAGCATCAGCAAATGGAATGGAGCTTTTGGGACTTAGCACTGATTTCTTGTCACGTTAAAAGCTGTGAGCCTCAGTCCTTACTCTTCCTGCTTGCTCTTCCGTGCAGTGACTAACACTCCAAACCTCAAAGAGCTTTCACAAGCCAAAAAAAAAAAAAAAAGGCTCCTGAGTAAACCTGCAGGCAGATTTTTGTGTCTGTGTAAGACCTTGCTTATCACCTGAATGTGTTGGTCCATTTCTTAAGTTGAAAGCACAAATCTATTGTTACCTATTCACCCATAAAATTGGAGAGTGCTAAGATTATTGCAATTAATCTCAATTGTTTCTCTTGCCACTTGAAAGACTGTCCAGAATCTGAGAAAGAAATGGGCTGGGGAGATGATTCTAGTAAATCATCCCTTTTTTCTAGTGAGTAATTAATATTAAGGGATAACCTGAAGGTTTCAAATAGTTATTTTTACTTAAAGCTTTCTGTAATTTTATGATAGGTTTTCCATAGAAAACACTTCTGAATGTACATGTTTATAAAAACAGAACCCTCAGAGGCTCTGTAATTAAGTTTTCCCTCCCCAAGCCTTAAGATAAGTCAAGTAAATTGGAAGTTCCTTACTTAAAGTCTGCCATGAAGTGCAATTGTAAAGCAAATTTTAAGACTTAGAGTTTTTTCATTCCTTCTCTCTATGCAACAGTCAGTTGTGACTGTTTGGATCTAAAGTGATGTTCTCCCTCCTCTGCCAGTGAGGAAGTACAGCTGAGAGAACATTTTACACAAATAAACTGGAGAGGAAGTTGAGCTGGACCTGTTTTCTCTGTTGCAATAGTTTCTTTAGCCTTGCAATGTCAGTTGCTACATTTTTTTTTCAGTGAACTCTTGAAAACAGTAGTTATTTTGTAAGTGCTTTAAGTTTCAGAAGGATCTATTAAAACTTTTTTATATTAAAAAATACTTGTTTTAAGATTAAATAGTGATTCTGTTTATAATCCATTGAGCCAATTTTAATAAATTGCTGTTAGAAACAGAGGTTAACTAATGAGTCAGCATGAGCCAGCAGACAGCCCTGGTACTCTGAGTGCAGAAAATCTTAGTAAAATTAAATTCAGATTTTGATCAGTTTCCATGCTGTCATTTAAGAGGCTGTCAATGAGGTCAAAACACAAAATATGGCATTTTAAAGTAATTGCTAATCTTCTGTTTGACATGTATTAAACTTGGTTCTGCAGCTGTGTGATGCAGGAGCAGAAATACTGGCAGGCAAGATAAATCTGGTGAGAGGGAAGAGAACAAAGTTTTTTATTACCCAGCCTAAAGAAGGATAGGGAGGAGGGGATTACTTGCATCAGTGTATTGCTGGCAGATCTAAAAAGCATTTGCTGTAGCAACCCAAAGGGAGCAGGCTGTGTGCAAATACTGCATGTGTTAGACACTTGAGATAGATGGGAAAACAGATCTCAGCTTAGGCTAAAGGTGAGCTGGGATCGTTTACAAGATACTGAATACACTTGATCAGTGATGGTGAGGCTGGAAGAGTCACTGTAATGTGGTGATGAAAGAATCCTGAATGGTTTATAAACAGAATGATTCTAATGGAATTCTTTGCAAAAGCAGAAAATTGAAAAGGATACTTAGCCAGCAGCACTGCTGTTTAAATGTGGAAATAATGTATACAGCAATTTTCATCCATCAGAATGCAGCATGAAAGCAAAGTTATTTATCAGTAGCTCAAGTTTCCATTGAAAAGATCTCTGTGTATTTTCCTTTGTTTCTTAGTTTGTAGATTCTGAATGTGGAGATGGCAGTAAAATATTGTGCTTTCTGAATGCAGTCGTGATTGCACGGTGTATGTATGATGGGCAAACTGTTTAAAGACTGTGGATTTGGTATAATCTTTAATTAAAAATAGGCTTTGCTTCAATTCAACTATTTAATCCAATTTTTATTAGAAAATATACAATATAAAGGATGAAACTAAGAGGCGGGGAGTTCACAAAATGACCTGATATAGTCACATGTAGTGGCAGAAAGATCATAGTCTTTTCTTCCTTGCCTTTGGTCTCAGGCTCTCTGAATTCTGCACACAATTTGCAGTGCAGGATTTGTAACATGCTGTTACAGTAGTTCTCTGTAGAGGGGAGAGGAGGAAGGGCATGGTGTGCACATAGACTACCATCTGAACCAGACTACCATCTGAACCTATGTTAATCCATTCAGTTTCTGTCTGCAGCTGAAAAGATCTAATGCTTGGTTTCAGTGTGGCTGCACTTTGCATTAGAGATGTGCCTTTGTGTCCAGTAACAGATTAATGGTTGATCCAACAAGTCTTGAGCAAATCTGCACAAGCATTAGTCCCTTCTATGAAATCTCATTGCACACTACCAAGTTTTGTTTATGATAAATATAAGACTTGTAGTGCAGCTTTTTCCATGAGATAATGCTGAACGTTAGTCAGCTGAGGGGGTTACTCTGCTGCATTAAGAATATATATATACATATATATAAGTATATATATATATGTGTATATATATATATATAGGATTCAGCAGTGAGGCACAAGAGCAGTAATAATCCATGGTAATCGTGTGGGTGGGGAATATGGCTGTGCCTGCCTGTGTGCAAGGAGCATGGGCATCTCTAGAGCAATAGGAGCTAAAGAAGGGCTTGGTTGGAAGGCCAAATCTTACCTGATTTACCTGAGACTTAACAAATCCTGGCAAGGGATGAAGGAAAAGGTGAACAGTCCTCCAAGTGGGTTTTAAGGTTCTCCACTTATTAGAGAGCCTGTGCTTGAAGGCTCTGCCTCTTCAGATTAATCAGTGTGGGCGAGGCACAGTTACTGAGCCATGAATAGGCACCCAGACAAAGAAAACCCTGGATCACTGTCATTTGGAGTGTACTGTGTCTTGGGCAATCAGCATCCTTTTGGAGAAAAGTAATTATGACCATAAAGACTTCAACCCCTCAGTTCAGTAAGGTAATTTAAAATAGTATTGGCTACTTAGGTAAATATACCCTTTTGGAAAGGTTTGGGGGTTTTAAATCCATAGCACAGTGCTGAAGTATTTGCAGCTGAATAACAAAAAAATCAGACTATTAAAAGTAGCCAATAATTGCTGGTTTTCACAGCAGACTGGCTGAGGGGAATCTTAGAAAAGAAAATAGTTTGAGAGGGGGTTGTTTTAGCATTACTGTTTATGGACAAAATTATTTTCCATTTTTCCACGACACGTAAGTGTCATCTGCTGTACTTCCTCTCAGGGTCTGACTGAAAAGTTAGTATAACACCAGTAGATAATAACAACATGACAAACTGAAATGGTCAGTGAGTTTTACGTAGTCACAATAAATAACTGTTAAACTGTGCTTTGCCTGCATGGAAGATGCAATATTTGGTGCATTCTTCAGCTGAGGGAGAATAAATGGTGAAGCTTCCAGCAGGAAGGAGAGAGACAGCTTCATATTTCTAGCCTGAACTTCCCTGCAGTTTCTCTCAGATCAAGCAGTAAAAAGAGCAGAGAAGTCTTAACCTCTTTTTTTTTCCCTTAAGCCACTACATTTTGAGATTTGCTTTGCAGCTGAGCTCAAAACTTGTATAGTTACTCTTTTAAAATGGGTTTGGGATATTTAGGACTAACATTGCCTTATTTAATTCTTTAAATTATTGTTTTAAAAAAATCCTCATTTTATGTTGATGAAGGTTTTTTCAGCTCTTTAGCTCTGGTCATTGTGGCATCCTCTTTCTGCCTTGCAAATCTCAGTTTGGGACGAGTGTTTCCATTATAAATTTCCCATGTAAATAAAAACATATATTTCAATTCAGTTTTTTACACCTAAGAAATATGTGGCACTACCTTATATTAACCTGCTTTTAAACTGGGGATGGAGACAAGCCATCACATTTGAAACATGAGAAGTTAAACTGGTGTTCTTTGTAAGCTTTGCTTGTCTTCTTTACTCAGGAGTTTTTCTGCCTGCAGCTGTTGTCCCATTGCTTCTGAGGAGGTGTTGCCTGTGCTTCAGACAAAGAAATTGTTGCTATGTGAAAAGGAAATGGATTCATAGTTTAAACAGTCCATAAGCTGTTTCAAAGAAAAAGCTGTCACCATTTAATTGTGAACTTAGATATTTGTTTGATTGCTTGTGTGGTTTTAGTTAACCATTTAACTTCGTTTAATGCTTGAGTCCAGAAAATTTTGAGGAAGTTGATTGTGTGTTCCCCATGGTGAGTTGCATCCATTGAAATTGGTTCTTCAGCTCCCTTGTGTTAGCTATATGGTCATGAAATTTAGCTCTTCAAAAATCCCCAAACCCACCACCCCAAAATACTCCAAGAACATCACTAAAACTGACCAAACAAAAGCCCCAAATACACCCATCCCATGCACACACATGGTGAAGGTAGAAGAGTAAATGGCTACTTAGCTCTTCACAGGCAAATGTGTTACCAGAAAATTGGTTTGGTTGTTAAAAAAACCCAGCAAAGGGAGTTTCTCATTTAACCTTTATTTTATTTAAATAGTCATAAAAAGCTGTGCTAGGCACTCTGCAGAACAGTGAGTTCATGATTTAAGTTAAATAAAATCTCAGTGGTTAATAATTTTCTTTTCTTGGCCCCTGAGCTTCGTTCTGTCATTTTTTGAGAGCTTTCATTCAGCTTCTGAGTTCCAACCAGAAGCCAGTCATGTCCATATGGACTTTATTCCTTTCCTGCTTTATATGTTTAGTATCTTGGATCTTTCATAGGCTCATTTCCATCTCCTTTAATGTTTTTTCTTTTATTACTTTTCACGTAAGCTTGAATATCTAAACATGCTCAACAATTTAACTATTACACTGTTTTTATTTATTCTTAGGTCTTCCAGTTTTGTGTTTGGTAGAGGCAAACAGCCCAGAGTTGAGTTGCTTCCTCTGTGACCTCTTTTCTTGGTAGCAGGATGAGGAGGGTTGAAGGCATGCTCTGTTTTTGACTCTCCCCTTCTTAAAGCACCTCTGGAGGCTGCCAGAGCAGTGATGCTTGGGATGTAAGAGATTTCCTAAGGGAAAATAAGGGCTTGTGTTAAAAAATGGGACTGTGCCCTCCAGGAAAGGGGAGAGGATGGAAGGACAAAGTGCCACTCCACTTTTTGAAGGAGAGTTCACCTGGATGAGTTCTTGTAGCTTATATGGGACCAGAACCATGGAGAGAAGCAAGACTGGTTTTTTCCACTTTTGCACACAGAGTTCCCCAAAACTTCACCCACAGAAGCATTACAGGAGTTACGTGGTGAAAACTGCCATTTGTGTCCACTGTGTCTGCTGTTTCTGTAGTGGGACTTAAGTGCATTGTTTTTATGGCAAATTTTATTATCTCCTTTTTTCATAGCTCTGAAGAAAGGCAGTGACCTGTCACTGTTGGGTTCATGTGGGAGGAGCTGTGGAGGATTTGATGTGCTTTGTGGTCAGCATTGAAGAATTGCTGTGTTGAAGGAGTTAGTGGATTGTATGACCTTGTGGTGGAGAAGAAGAAAAATCAAATTGTGTAAACCAAGTACTTTGGGCTTTCAGCTGTGAGGAGTGGATCTTGACCCCTGTTTAATTGCCACAGAGATAAATTCTAATCCTGTGGTTATGCTTATTTTAAAAAAGTATCTCTGATACTTTGTTTGGTTCTGGTGGTGATTACCACATATCTTAAGTGTCTACCAAAATGCATTTACAGAAACTATGAAGCTTTAAATTTATCAATAAATGAATAAATTTATTTATCTATTTATCAGCTGTTTGGAGAATCACAGCTAATGTTTAAAGGCAGCTGTAGCCTTTTCACATCTTCTGTAAGTGCCTTCAAGAATTATTCTTCTTGAATGGCCATGGAGAACAATCATGTATCAAATGCCTTTAGTGACATGAGAAGTGGATAAAAATTCTTGGTTTCTGCCTTTTTTTTATTTCCAGAAAGACAGACATGACATTACTTCCGGTCATCCACGGTATTTTTTTGCAGTCTGATTTATGCAACAATAGATTAAAGTTTGTAGGAGGTGGACATTTACACCAGCTTTAAAATCTTGGTGGTGCCCTTAATACCTGGAAGCTGTGACCACAGGATTTCATCACCAGTTACAAAAACAAGTTCAGCTGCTTCCATTGCCACTGTGTGGAGGTGTGTGCTTGTGCACTCATCCCTTTGTCCATTTGCACATACAGAATTAATTATTCTGGTTTGCTATGGAAACCATTCTTTGTCATATAGAAATAAGGGCTAAGCATGGCTGGGGATTTAGAAAAGATGACAGGAAGTGTAAAGAGTGCTATAGTTAAACCGTTCCTGAAATTTTGGCACAATTCTTAAACTCAAATTTGAAATGTGACATTGACTGAGATTCTGCTTGGTTCTTAGAGATCTTCTGTTCATTCTTTCATTACCTAAGCAAGCATATTTTTAGTTACTAGCATGTTCTCAAGTGTTGATCCTTTTCAAGAAATGTGATGCCTTGCTGTTTCCATGATCCAATGCCATTCATCTGCCTCTTGCTTTTCCCTGGGGATTTGTACACTTGGCTGTATTACAGAAATGAAGTAAGCATCACCTGTTAATGTAAGATAAGGGGAAGTGATATATTGTAGGCAAAGTTAAGGTTTAAAACTGAAGCAGTGTATGTTTTACTGTGTTAGTGTGAAGCATTAGGCTAGAATGTGGAATACTGTTTAGTTTTACTTCCTAAAAATGTAAGGTAGTGTCTTAGTTCTGGTCAACAAACAGGAAACAGCTTACAAGTATTGCAACTTAGTGTATGGCCAGAATGACTGAGCATTGAGAGATTATTAAAAGGAAAATTATTTACTGTAGAACATGGCTCATTATGGTTAGAATTTACCGGAGAGGTAATGAAGAAGGAAGAAACAAACAAAACAAACAAACAAACAAAAAAAAAAAAAAAAAAAAAAAAAAAAAAAAAAAAAAAAAAAAAAAAAAAAAAAACCAAAAACACAACCACCACCAAAAAAAGGGTGAGTCAGGTGTGCTCTGAATTCAGATCTTTGCCCATTTTTACATTATGGTTTGCAAGTGACTGTACCTGGTGCCTGTCCCTCTCAGGCATTTCTTTCACAGACAGTAAACTCAAGAGCTGATGCTCTAAGCCAATTAATTTTCCTGGTTTTTGCAGTTAGTGGCTGAACAGAAAGAATAGTCTGGACAGACTCGATCCCGGTTCCTGACTCATCACCCCAACTCCAGTACAGAATGCAGATATTCTGATAACATGTTTACCTCTGTTATGTTTGCTAATGTACGTGGTCAATGAGTTGCTTAGCTGAGATGAGAGACAAGGCAAATTTTCAGCTAAAAGTTCAAATAAGAAATGTTGCAGATAATTCTTGGAATTGTGAAGCAGATGTTTTGCTGCATGAAGGTTTGTCCCAGTTGTATCGATTGGCCTAACTAAAATAGGTAACTTCCTCCTACACCCTTGCTTTTCTGAGCTTTAAACATCTCAGTTGTAACAAAAAACCCTCTGTTTTGAGGCTTATGTGTGCAAATTCAACATTGTTGCTGGAATATGCTGCATCTCCACAGGAGGGCTCTGCTGGCACAGCTAAAACAGCACACGCCGTGGGATGCTCCTGGGATTTCCGCCTACTCTGTTTCTTTTCCATTTCCCCAGTAGAAAAGCAGGTGCTGGAGCTGCTGGATGCTGCCCTGTGTGTGTTGCAGCAGAGCACTGGAAAAGTGGTTGTTGAGGAACACTAAACTAGAAAGATGGAAACACTCCACTGAATGCCAGGCTTGTGCCTCCTTTCCTTAGCAAGAAAAGAGATTCAGGTGTTTCTGGCAAAAATGAGTACATTTAAAAATGCTTTAATTTAATTTTTACAAGCATACCTTGCATCAATAATAAAAGCTTGATGCTTAGCTGTTTTTAATGGGTTGGGAAAAAAATTCCTTATCATTAGTACATCTGATGTCCAAGACCAGTTAACAGAGGTACAAGAAGTTGAAATCCTGTCTATATAGAAATACTAAAGAGAAAAGAGAAACATAAGGGAAGAACTTGAAAAGAAGAAAACATACTATGCTTGTCAGAAAAAAGGGGGGGGCGGGATTTTTTATTTTTGTGAGGTCAGGAGGTTGTTTGACTTTTGTTTTTCATGTTAGATCCATCTGCCAGGGCCCAGTGCACGCTTTGGAATTAAAATGTCTGGAAACCATTAGTTCCAGTATATGCTGTTTATATTGCTGAGACATTATCCTTATATAGCATACATTTTGTTGCATACATTTTCTGCTAATTTCTAACAGAGTGACTTTGGACACTTCTCTAAGAACCCACTTTGCAGAGGGCAAGATCCTTACTGTTTACTGTACAGGATTCTAGCCTGTATTTGGTGTTTAAAGAGTCTTGTGGTCCTCTGACAGTTAATATTTTGTGGTAAATGAAATCTCGTGTTAGCTATAAGTTGTTTTTCAGCTTGCTGTTATATTGGACTTATCTTTATAGCAGTTAGCAAAATTTGACGTAAATATTTTCTCTTTGGTATAGACAACATTGCTAAGTCGTCTGGAACGAATATTTGAAGTCTGTTTTCCTTCCATTCCTGTTGCTGAAATTGAAGAAGAAATAAGTTCCTTGAATCATTTGCTGGAAGCAGGTGAAAAGCAGATAACAACTGAGGAGACCTTAGGAAGTACTGGGTAAGAAACCACAATGCAACAAATATAAGATGGACTTGAAACACGTATGGCATCAATTTAAAATGAGGTGTTTGCTTCAAGTGTTTTGAGAAGCCATTGAGTGAAAATCAGCTGTCTATCAGAATTCTAGTTTTCAGTGACTACATACACCAGGAGTACTTCACTTAGCAACTCAGCAGCCTATCATCTTCTTTTCAATTATGTCTCTGAATTAACCAAATATGTCTTATTAGTTACACTTGCTATAAATTACTGTATTTATTCATGTGATGATGAAGTCTAAGTGGGCTTTGTCCTGTCTGCCGTGGACATCATTTTCCAGTAAGAAGTCTGAACTATAATTGTTCTGAGAACACTGTGCAGCTTTAGTTCCCCTGGGTATTGTGCTTGGGCATAAATTTAATTGGAATGTATAATAAGTCACTTGCATTAAAAACCAAAATAAATATTCCAGGCTGCTAAGCTGTTTTTCTGAATGATAACTTGATTTATGATGGGTTGTGCAGGGAACTGATGGACGTGTGGGCAGAGCTGCAGGACATCCACGATGCATACGGACTGAGATACCAGTGGGGTGGCTCCCACAGCAACAAAAAGCTTCTGTGCTCCCTGGGAATTGACACAAGAAATATTGTGAGTCTGCCAGCAAAACTGCCTTTCTAAATAAGGAAGCTGCTTTATAAGTAGAATCAGGTGGAAGTGTTTTGTGTGAATGCCTTCTCCTAATTGCATAGTTGCACAGAACATGGCTGTTCATGACAGACCACCTGGCAACCTTTTACAAACCCTATTAATATATGTAGTTGCATTAGTTTTTAACCACTGTGTTATAATTAACATAGTATTTATTCTGTGATACTAACCTTATTTAAGTTATGTAGCATTGAAAAACATTTCCATCGCTGACATAGAAGAAACTCTTAAGTAAATTCTTTGTTTTATCAGCTCTTTACAGGCAACAAGAAGCAGCCTGTTATAGTACCCATGTATGCAGCAGGACTGGTAAGCTTTTTTTGGTATTTTTTTTTGTTATAGTTCCAGTAACATCATATAATGAAATATATTAAATTACATTAAACATGAAGCGTGCTGAGAGATATTTTTGTGAGTACAGTTATGGCTTAGGCATCAGTAGAAATGCTAGAAAAGAATTATCAAATAAATAATTTTCATTATGTGTGCAAGCACATACTTGAATTTAAGTGAAAGAAATATTTGGTAAAAACAGGGAGAAGATAAGGTTTGTGATTTTTGCTGGTCTGAGCAGAATAAATTTTTTTTTTTCTCAAAAAACAGTGCATGTATATGTATACACACAAACACACCTATGTTTTCATATGATCATCCACAAATGGAATAGTAAAAAATTAGTTTTCTTTGGTTTATATTAGGCTGATATAATTATGTAGGTTAATTTCATAGAGTGGTTTCTACAGTTTTTTCATGCATCAAGGTCAGCTTGTGTACTTCTTTGGATGTCAACATGGTATTCTGATACAGGTAGTTCAAACAACTCTGAGATACTGCTTTTTTCTTCCTGTTTGTGAGCAGCACTATGTTTGCAACACATGCAGTTATTTTTTGCAACAGATTGTTGTTGCTGATTAATTGTCCCCTAATTTTTTTATATACTTTTGCACACAATAAGCTGGATAGCAGCAATAGTAGGAGTAAAGGGTCTTGTTGCTTTCTGTTTCCACATTGCTTTCTGTGTTTCTCTGCTGTCCAAAATAAATAATTTAACTGGTGGGTAAATTCAAAGCTCCCCTAATACAGTGTAGAAACATTTGTGAAACAGTTGATCTTGGCAGGTGACTTTCTGAGAATGGTTTAAAATGCTGTAGTTGCAAATCCTGTGCTTTTGTTTGGGAGTTTCTCATTGTTCTTGAATGGTTGGCATGTCTCAGTGCAAACTTTGGGCTTTCTGTACATCTTCTGACCCTCAGTTTTTTTCAAGATCAGATTTCAGACATTTTTCATAACACTATCCATATTTGAATTGTTTGCTTAAAATTAAAAATGTGAGTTTATTTTCTTAATGCTTCTTAATGCGTTTATTTCCATCTCAGTAATTATCATTCTTGGTATCATTCTGAAAACTGATAATTTGGTTTGTTTCTTTTGGATTACTTAATTGTTGAAATGGAATGAATGCAGTTGTACTTCTGTGATGGGTCATTTGATATTTCTGGAATAGTCTACACACAACTGGGAGGAGAAGACATCACCTTATCAAGTAACTGTTTTCTCCAGCTTAAATTACACTATTGAAAGTTGAAAGCAAGCTCCAGCTCAACACTTGGGTTTTTGTTACTAGCTCTGAAATGTTTCTTAGGCCTAAGGACCCATGATGATTTTTCCCCCGCTCCATCTACTCCTGCCCCTCTCAACACACTGAAAGTATCCCATGGTTACCCCCAAGCTCTTAGTTGAGGGTAGTACTACCTAGTAGTGTGTTCTATTTTTTGGCATCTGCAGTTCTTGAAATGCCTGTAAATATGTCTGTGTGTGCAAGTAATTTTTTTCAATTAGATTATTTATTTACTTGTTTGTTGTTTGTTTATTCAGGGTATGTTAGAACCTACCAAGGAACCTTTGAAACCAATATCTGCAGCAGAAAAAATAGCTTCAATAGGACAGACACCTCCTGTATCACCAGAGATGAGCACATGTGCATCTGATCAGTTCCAGGTAAAAAACAGGGAGAGAAGGATGAGGAGAGGCAAAGAAAGAATGAGGGAAATAATGGGATGCCTTGTCTCTGTATGTTGAACATATCTGGATGGTGTATTCAAAGACACCTGTATGTAAAAGGCAGGTGTTGCTTGTGTCAGATGAAGTCCTGCTCTTGGATCTGCTTTTCATGTGTGACTGGGAGTCCCTGTGATGAGGCTGTAGCAGTTGGTGGCCACCATTTCAGAGTCCTGATGATCCTTACTGTTACAGAGCAGTTTGCTCTCAAAGGCAGTGGGCAGGTAGACAGATCTGATATGTAATGTTAGACTCATCTGACCTCTGGCTAAGGTTCTTCATCTTTGCTTATTCTGGAGCTTCTTGTTGGAGGTTGTTCTACATGTTGGTTAGGACTCGATTTTCTGAATGATCCTATTTACGTTTTTACTGTTCATGTTCATTTCTTTTGCCCTTTCTTCTTCAGAGTGTCAGGAAAAGCAGCCCAGCTGCCTGGAGAGAGATTTTGGGTGTGGTCATTACAAGCATGCGTGTCTGACTTTTTGATTGTATGAATTCTCTTGGCCCTTTGTGCCACATTTTATGGAATTATCCGTTACACACAGTTGCTTTGTGGCTTCTCTGTCTTTAAAGCCTGATAGAAAATTAATTCAGAGGAGTTTAGGGGTGAGCTTTTGAGTTTCACGAGTTCTTTGTTGCTGTTGTTTTGATGTAAGGATATTAGAGGAGCACTTGAATGCCCTGCATGTTGCAATGTGTGTGGTTGTCAACAGGCTAATGGGATATGCAGAGATACTTCATTTTCAGTCTCATTACAGTGATGCTCAGTACATATTCAGCTCTGTCCCTCCTAAGTGCAGGTCTTGTTTACTCCACCCAGCATCTTCAGTTACCTGCTATGCTCGTGACTTCTGATTGAAGGCATTCCAGAGAGAATTATTCTTGGGCTACACCTAACCTTAACAGTAGGTACTTGTGACTGTAGTGATGTTCTTGCAGTCCTTGCTCTGCCACACTGCAGAGCTCTAAGTGTGACATGCTTGTAGCAGAGGAGAATTCTCTTTCATTGTTGAGCAGCAGTTTGTCAGTGGGCTCGGAGCTCACATTGCTTTATAAAGCAATACACATTTGGTGCTTCCTTGCTGCTCCTCATATGTAGTGGAACTGAGCAGCTGAAATGGATGTAAGAAAAGGTAACAACAGTGATTACTGCAAACAGTCTGACCTGTAGAAATCTACTGTGTGGTAAGAAAGTAGGAAAATTTCAGAGTCTTTTTGCAGCATCCGAAGTACCCTTTTTTACAGAGGAGGAAACAAATTAAGCCATACACTAAACAGTGTAGAGAGCTGCAAGAGCCTGAAGTAACAACATCCCTGACAAGTGCCATTTTCTCAGTTGCTTGACAGTCATAGTGCTGAAAATAAGAACCTCTACTTAGCAAAGTCTCTCTTTTCCTGTAATTATGAATTCCTGCTACAGAATTTCCCATTACTTGTCACAGTGTGATATTCTTGACCTACAGCTTGTTCTGATAAGGCCATCTCTGTTCAATAGTTGTGGTCCATGAGTGCATCTGAGAAGCTTCTGTGCTGTCTGCACTGTTGGCATTAGGTTAGCTTTTCCAAAGAGACAAACACTACAATAAGCTTTTGGGGAAGAGATGGGTTAGAGATTGTAGCCATTCAGAACTCTAGGGGGCTACAGTTAGATGACATTCTGAAACTTTTAGGGCATGAACGATCAATTCTCCACCTCAGAGACCTCCTTTCTTTCTTGGTCTCATCTTCTGTCAATGATTGGTGGCTTCTGTTTGCTTTGGGGAAAATCCAGTTTCATGTCACGTTGTGCAAGTGGCTCTTTCAGAATATTCCAGATTGTTGTGGTAATAAGATGATGTGCCCAAACATTTCATTAGGAGCTATGCTACAAACACACATCAGTAGAAATACAAGCAGTCTTAGTGGACTCTGAAACTTCTTATTCTAAAATTATTCTTATTCTGAAACTTATTCTAAGTGCAAGTTATTTAGGTGCAGCAATTCAAGTATTTCTTTAGTGTACCTGGTTAATGTGTAATTATTTAGTTAAACTTCTAAATTCCTCCATTTTCAGAATGAAGATTTATCCATATTTTCAGAAACTTCAGAATATTGACATTCTCTTTGGAAGGAGAGGCTCTGGTTGATAGATTCATGTTCTTTGCTCAGGGAAAAGTTCTCCTCTGAGGGCTGGCATTTATGGCACTTGTATACAGATCAGTGTCTGTGCATGTATGTGTATGACTTCCTGCTAAGGGAATAAGACTTTGGAAGACTGATGAGGCGAAAGTAATAGTGGAAAGAACATTTGTAGAAACACAGGAATGCCTCCTAAATGTTTTTGTTGTAGGAAAGCAGACAAAAGCATGCAGAGATTTAAAATGGAGAACTTTAGAACTAATAGAATGAGGTAAAAAGCAGCAAATGAGGTGCAGTGTTTCTTCCTAGTTATGATACAAACTCTGAATGTTTTGCCTTCATTCCCTCCAGTGGGTCTCACTGAGTTAGGCTGGGAAAATAGAGTGGACAAATTTCCATCTGAGCCATTTAAGCTATGAGGACAAGGGTTTTGAAATTGAGTTCTCAAGCAAGTCACTGACTGGATTGTCACATTAGTTTATTGTATAAAGATGATTTTTGTAGAGTCATTCTCTTTTATATTTGAAGGTGGAATCTAAATTCTTTTTTGATCTGTTGTTTATCTTGACAATTGAGGGGTTTATTTCTCTGCTCCTCTGTGCTCATAACTGTAAGGCAGTAAACAGAATATGAAATAATCCCCTGATTACTGTTGCCTTGATCTAAGCATGGTGTCTCAAAGACTTCACAGGGCTGAAGTAAAAGGCTTTGTCAAGGCACATCAGGTGTAAGGAGTGGCTGGTGAAATAGGCACCCTTTGATTGTGAGACCCAAGACAGGTGCCTTTCTCTTCTTTTTTGTACAGCTCTAGTGGGCTTCTAAATCACAGCCAAGTCTTCAGGCAGTGCATGCAAAATATGTTCCAGTGTTTGTCTAAAGGGTTGCTGTCGGGACTTAATGATGACTGCCTTCTCTTGGTTTGATACTGTTTTCTGGTTAATGTTGTTTTAAAGTTTATTTATCTGCTTCTCTTTGCATTTTTGAAGAAAGTTGTCCAGATATTTCTGCTCTTCTGCTATTGCTTCGAAGCATTCTCTTCTTTCCGTTTGGGACTATGTTTCTTTTGCAGGGTTACCTGCCAAGTTTTACTTAGTAAGTTTTATCTTGGAATAAAAATCTGCAGTGACCCAGACCTTTCTAGAAGAAAATTACCAGTGCTTCTTTTCTGCAGGTGCCCCTTACAGCACATCTGCTTGCGTGTAAGCCACTGAATTAGGGATCAGGTTATAATAGAAATATACATTTTACACTTGGTGGCTATTAGGGAATGAACCTTAATTAAACCCCATGGGGTGACAGTCTCTAAAAACACTTTTAATTACATAAGAGACCATCAGGACTTCTAACAATGACAGATGCAAACTACCATATTATTGGCCACCAGCCAAAGGCTCCATCAGGAACTGTTCTCCAGTTATATGTGTGAGAAAGATCCAAGAGTGTGAGAGTGTGTGTAGCTTTGTTGACAGAGTAAGAAAGAAAGATTTGCAGGTAAGAGATGCTACAGAACTTGCTGTTATTCTCAGATGTGACAGCTGTGTAAAGGGGTTGTTGGAAAAGAGCAATTTTCAGAACTGGTAAAATTTTGCCAATGAATACACACAATGAAATGTATGAATTACTTGCATGTAAAGCTTTTTCTGGAATGTGTATGATGCTCATTTTTGGGATCCATCTGAATATTGACATTATATTTGTATTACAAGTCCTTTTATTCTTTTTGCCCAGCTTTAAGACAACAAAATGCTGCCTTTTTTTTAATTTTGTTTAATTTTCCTTGAGTAATTATTGGCACAGACACAAACATTTACATTTTACTTTTTTGGATTATGAGAGCTCTTACATAATGCATTCTAAAATTACTGTGTGAAAACATCTCTCACTTGTATCAAAGTGAAATATGATGCAGTAAAACAGGCAGGCATTTTAATTTCCTCTTTCTTACTTCCTTAACATTCAGAATAGTACTTTGACAGCTGAGTATACTTTTTCATTTCTGTACTGTGTCCTGTAATCTAAGATGGAGGTCTTGAGGAGTGAAAGCAATGAGGTCCATTTCTCAGTATTCTCCTAGATTGGGCACTTTTCCTTAAAGCATGTAACTAAAATAATAATTGCAATGACCTAACAACCTCACTGTTTCAGAAAAGCTGAACATTATATTCCCATTTGCTGGGTATGTTCCCGCTGGCTGAGGTTTCAGTGCCTGTGTTCAGGTGTTTCTTAGGGCTGAGGTAACGAGAAACAGAAAACTTTCTGTTTAATTTTGCTTTTTCCTCTGCCTTTTCCTTTCACTTCGTTAGCTACTGTATAGACTGGGACTTGTCAGCATCTGTGTAGGTGAGGGCTGCTTTACTTACCCTCTCTTTTGCAAAGTAGTTGAAGTCAGCAGAGTGGCCTCATCCCACAGAGCAGACTAATATACTTGGTATATTCTTATTCATTTGGAGTCAGACTTGTTTTTTCCCACTTTAGGAAGAATTCATCACATCCTTTGTCCTTTCCTTGTCAAATCTGAGAGTCAGGCCATCATTAAAGGCAAACTCTTAGCAAGCCATTGCTGCCACTTTTTCCATGCAGCTCTGGCAGTCATCAGTTGTGACTCAGGCCTTTGACACAAAATCTACTGGGTGTTTTCCTCAGTAAGAGTTGGTAGGAAGCCACTTTATTTCAATTTGAGTTCATTTTGCTCAGGGCAGAAAGCTACTAAATTGTCATATTCACTACCCTTTTCTTTTCCTACAAACTTCTTTTAATGTTAATATGGTTTACCTGTGACAAAGTTTAAACAAGCTGCTGATAACGCTGATCATTACTTCATCTGCTGGAGCTTCCACACTGCTGACATTTTATCTCTATGCAAATCATTTCAATGCCCGCAATACCATTCCCAAAGCAAAGTAAAAAGTGAAGAATCAGTTTCTTAACCTCCATGGAGAGAGTACTGTTCAAGCTGTGCTCAGTACTGAAAGTATTTTTAAGACATTAGATAGTAAATGTCTTGCTTAGGAAAATCTTTCCTACAAGTAAATACAGAAAGCTCCCCTCCCTTTGTTTTGCTTCCTGCAAACATCTAGCACCGAGGAAATGCCTTTTACAGTGAGCTTAATTGTGCTACAAAGCTACCTCAGGTTGCTACAGTCTCCATTAGTGAATCTGCATTTTTCTTCAGTGTCAGATGTTGGGAAGTTTTAAAATTATAAAATGAAGGCTGATTTTCTACAAAAGCAAGGAGAAGGTATGTCTCAGCCACTGGAAGCTTAACAAGTACTGATATGTTTTAAAGAATGTTGCTGAGAACATCCATCATTTTTCTTCCATACTGTGATTGTTTCTTTAGAAGTTGAGGGCACATCCTTTCCCAGTCCCTTCCCAGTTGAGTTCACTGGGGAGAGAGCAGAGTGTAATGCACAGAAGTAGAAAGGTTCATCTTCTTTCAGACATTTCTGCTACTGTCCCATCAGTTTGTGTCCTGAGAGTTCAGGAAGACAGTGCTTGCAAGTCACACTGCACCTGAACACACCTTCCCTGCAGAGCATGGTCCCTGCTGCTTGCTTGTGTCCAAAAGGCTTAACAAGAGGAAATCAAAAGGCAAGGAAGGGCTCCCAGAAGGAGTCAGTGTTTCCATACTCCTCTTGTTCAAGCATTGCTGCCAATGGTTTGTGTATAGATCAAGATGAGGTAATTGTGAAAGGATAATAAGTTGCAGGACTTTTATTTTTAAAGGGGGTGAAGTGGAGAGTGTGTTGATAGTTTGTCCCTCACATGTGGGGATTGTGTTTCTTAAGAGCAAAACAAACCAAAAGAATGATTGGTTGTTTTATGATAAATAATATATATGATCAAGACAAAAACAGCTTTCACTGTTCTGAATTTGCCCTGTAATTGTGTATACGTAACTTTTTATGCTAAGTGCCTCATCTTCCATGAAAGTAATAGTTTAATTTTCAATGATGCCTTAAGGTTTGTTATTCAATTAATGTTTTAGTTAATTTGCAAATCCTGTTTGAGTTAGAAGTTACCTAATCTGTGCTGATCAGAATTTAATGGACTTCCTGTGGTAGAACAAATATACTTGGATTTCTAGTGCATATTATAAAAAGACATACCTCCCAAAAGTTGGGGCTTGATCATTTAGTTGTCTTTTTTAGTGTTTAGACGCTAAAGAATCTGTTGTTTGAACTGCTTTGCATTGTTGTAACCTGAACTGACTATAAAATCTGATTTCTGACTTTTCAACTCTAGGAATCTCTACCACCTGTCCAGTTTGACTGGAGTAGCAGTGGCCTTACTAACCCTTTAGATGGTACGTCTCTCCGTAGAGCCTCTAGCACCAGAGCTAGAGATAAGAAAGCTACAAAGTTCAGACAAACATCTATCTGCTGATTATTTTTTTAAGATATATACACACACACATATATAAAAATATATATATAATACTTATTTCTTACTCCTAACTTTGGAAATTCAGGCTTTCTTTCTGATTAACAGCTCCCCTGTGTGAAGTATTACATAGTTTGAAAAATACGAAGTTAAGTATTATTTTAGATTCCTGCCATATGCTAGTGACACAGTGGCAATATTAACACTTCATTACGTATAACTGCAGATTATAATGAAACTCTGAACAAATGAGCATTTTA
This sequence comes from Onychostruthus taczanowskii, assembly GCF_017590055.1. Classification (NCBI taxonomy): domain Eukaryota; kingdom Metazoa; phylum Chordata; class Aves; order Passeriformes; family Passeridae; genus Onychostruthus; species Onychostruthus taczanowskii. The sequence continues at coordinate 1,694,568 of NW_024499351.1, forward strand.
GGTTGATGAGTTTTACTTCCTAAAAGTATTTTTCACCAGTCAGCTATCTCTTTAGACATCCTCTGAATGACAAACTTCTGTAAAGTGGCTACTTCAAAGCACAATATTTTAACCACAAACTGTTTGCAGAATATACACTTCCTGAGCTGAAAGTTTTCAGATTTAAAGATAATTTTATATTTCAAAAATGTGACTTCATTCATTATCACTTTTGCTTAAACTATAGAGCTAATTATAGCTAATATATTAAAGAGGTAGCTACAAACTTGTTTGTATCTGTAAATGTATATAGTTATCACCTAAAAGACCCTTCACCTGTATCTATTTTAATAGCAAAGTAAGTTGTGCCACTGCCTCCAGTGTCAGAAATGTAAGTGCATGCAAAGGAAATAAAACAGGTTCTGGAAACTTGTTTGATTGACAGACTAGAAACCTATTGAGAAACTCCTTTACAAGGAGCCTGCTGATGGCAGCTGATTGATGACACACAAGTTCAGAGGCAGGCTCAGATAAAGTGCATCTCTTACTGCACTGGTGTTGCCACACTGTGTTGTTGCAGAATGTGCGGGGTGTAAGAGTTTGGATAGCAATATCATGGTGCTGAAGGAAAGCCTGGATGGACCCTTTTGCTGTTGTCTGGTGTCTTACTACTTCAGTCAATCATCATGCTTTCTTTTTAACAAACAACTTTAAAATGTATCTTGGTTTGATTTCTGTTTTAGTACTAAAGGGGAACAGTATAATTTGCCAGTGAGGAACTGGACATAAGAGTGGCATTTGTTACCCAGTGGTCACACTGCTTTAAGATAATGGTAATTAATAGCTTAAAGCCGCTAAATAAAATTTTGGTTTTTTGTTTTTTGTTTTTTTTTTCTTTTTGCTCTTTGCTATTTGAGGATCTGCTAAGTTTTCCTGATGAAAGAATGGCTTTCAATTTCAGTGAGGGGAGAAAAAGTCCATTATTTTTAACTATCAATTGACCTATATATTGTTTCCCTTTAACTGGTCACATCTCTCTCTCTGGGTCGTGCTGGTTCTCTTTCATTTTTAGATTGAAATAAATATTTCTATTTTAAAGTTACTAGTGTTGATTTCCTTGCTGCATTGTACATGAGGAAATGTGCACTGAATTAAGTTGTTAACATATTAGAAGGTACAAACTAATACTGTAAGCATTGTTTTCATGTCGATTTTTAAATTGCGTACTGAGTACTAATTATAACTTGCATGTTCAAGTGTGTGTCTTACCCCTTTTTACACATAAACCCCTCCCTTGGCTTACCTTCTATATGGCTGCCTACCAACACGGTCACTGAATTTCAAGCTAGTGGAGGTTCCACTCTTCTGAACCTTGATTTCTTTGGGCCCGTGGATGACAGTAGCTCTAGCAGCACCACCACAATCCCAGGTCAGCAGAGTGTTCAAACCACAACTGTAAGAATATAACAACTTACTAAAAGCATGAGCACATCACTTGACTTTCCTACAAACAAGGAGAAGTTTTACATTGCGTTTCTCTAAAATGTCTCTCTACTGCGTTTTTCCTTTAATCTGTGTTCTGTTTTCTGATGTTTTGTATCGAGTACGAAGTATTTAAAAGGTACTGTCAGCTCTGTATTTGTCACCTGCTGAAGGAATGAATGGCTTTTATGCTCTTGCAAATAAGATGTTAAAACACTTTTTTCAAATGAGAAATTCCGGAAGTTAACTCTTCTAAGCACTTAAGGAAAAATGGTGTAGATGTGGCAATTCCTAAAAGATGAGGTTTGCTCTCTTCTCTGAGTGCCTCCAAATTACAGGATTATGAGAATGTTTGGAAGCCATGTGTGAAAATAAATTTATCAACCTTGATACATGACAGCCCAAGAGGTCATGGACTACTCCTAATAATACAGTGAAAAAGGTGTTTTAACAGCCTTTATAATAGAAAAGAAGGATAGTTGCATGTTTGTGGGATATTAGAAATTCATGAATGTTAATTTTGAAACCAAAGCACTTTATCTGCAACTTACTCTCTTAAAAAGGAGATGAAAACACCACTCTCTCACTGAATAATGTGTGAAAGTAATTGAATTCATTTTTCACGTGGTTTTTACGTGCTCTGAGTATTTTGCACGAGCTTGTGAAAACCTACACTTTTAATAAATTCCTGCAGGAATTTCAGGGAACACTTTGGGGATTTGTTCCAGTGCATAGGTTAAATTGATAATGCAAGTACTCCTTCAATACAATGCCTGAAGCCATGATAATAAATTTCTTCACAGGAAAGATATTTTTCCTCTTAGTAATTTTAATTTTTAAAACCCATTTATAAGATGTTTGGGGTCCTCCCACATTTCAAATAAATTATTATCATTATTATGGTTTTTTTCTTTTTAAAAACACACTTTTTTAGTTTTAAGATCTAATCACTGAAAACAATTTTATGGCATGGCAATCTAAATGGCTTTTTATTCCACCCTTGAGAAATACCATTATCAGATGAAAGAGGGCAGATTTGTCATGGAAGTGACAGCTAGCAAAGTCAAGGTGCTTGAGTCCTACAGATTCTTTTGTAAATGTGTGCCAAGTCCACTGACACAAGTCACCAGTGCCCATTACACTTATTATTGCTTGTGTAGTTGGGTACATGCATTATTGCTTGTGCAGAAGGTGTGCACACTGGAAGGGCTTACTGGAGGAATACTCTGTTAGTCTTTTATTGCATTTTATTTTTTATGTTGTTGTTTCATCAAGTTACAGGTATCACCTTCTGTGGTATGCCCTGTAGTGCTTTTACTTTTTTTTTTCCTTCATTTCTTTTGGTTTGGCTTTGGGTTTCTTTTCTTACTGACTTGTTTCTGGGAAAGTCATTTGTTTCATGGCTTGCAGCTCGTGTGTTCGTGTGTGTGTTTAGGAGCTTTGTGTGGGGTTTGGTTGGCTAACTTTCCTTCAATATCTCATTAAGGTTTTACAGTGGTTTCCTTAAATACTCTCTCAGCATCTGAATAAAATGGAGAATATGCAACTCTTAAAAAATACATAAAATAATCGAAAGACAAATTGCTGGTTTGGTTTTTTTTTTGCTTAAAGAAGATACTTTTATCAGTAGAAGTTTATTCTTTCTTTGGAGACTTAGTTTTACTGGCTATAGATTGACAGAATTCTTCTCAGTCTGATTTCATCAGTACTCAAAATAACTTTTTAATTAAAATTTTCATTCCACTTTATGAATAGGAAGTTACTAATTTCTAGTATTTTCCCACAGATTTAGTGTATTGTTTTATTTTTCATGTTAATATTTTAACATAAATGCAGCTGAGTAAGAGGTGGCTAAAGAACAGTAAATTGAGCAGTGACATCCCAAGACAGGACTGTAAATGGGAATATCTAAATGATGTAATTTACAAGGTTGCATTTAATGTTTGTTGCAGAGTTGCATGTCAAAGGGCTCCTTCCTTCAATTAGTTTTCCAATTTGTACCTTAATGGGATTTCGCAGGCTTCTGCAAGTCAAAGTGTATTTCTTCAAGGCTTCCTCTCCCTGATTGAAAATGGATATTTTATGGAATATTTAGGCTTTTTCCTATTTCTAAGTTCTGTAAACATCTGACATTTCTAGAAGTCTCGGTATACTGGTCTCAGGACAGTACATATTTTGATATTTTGCATGGAACTGGATCAAATTAACTGTGAAAATCCAGACTTAAAAAAACAAGTATGTTAAAAGGACAAATGATTAATTTCTAATCAACTCATACTATGTGGAACAAATCTTCCACATCCTGCAACTTAACCAGATGATTTTCTTTATTTCACATTTTGGTCAGCTTAGTTTCCTCACAATAAAAGAAGAATTAACTTGTCCCAAAAGGATAAATGGTCAAGACACTGCTTGTAGAGAGCTCATGCAAAGCAGGTTTGAGGATGATTAACATCATTTGTTAGCACACACAGTGCTGCAGTTAGTGGTTGTAAAGGCAGGACAATAGGCACTGGCATTTATTTTTAGTAATCTTTTGGTGTTTCAGGAATACTTCTAAAAGCATCTTGATCCTGAGAATCATCAGCAAACATTAATAAATGCAAGTTTTGTATCTGGGAGCTGCATGGGACTCATACATATATATTTTTTGCATACAGATTTCTGTTGTTTGCAGTGTTTTCAGAATGAACTTTGCTGCTAAAATTTGAAATCCATTTGCAACAAAATTGATGTCAAAATTCAGCATCTGACCTCAGATATCTGAAGCTAGAAATTCAGGGCTGAAACATTCAGATTCTTAGTGCGTTAGAAATACTTGAAAGTTGAAAAGGGAGCACAGACTAAAAGTTTTGGTGGTCCTGTGCATATTAGTATGTAACTTTTTTTAATGCCATTCCACTTCTGTGTTTCATAAAAGCTTATTTTCCTCACTTAAAATTTCAACACAACCCCTAGTGAAAAACCATATACTAAATGAATGACAAACTATTGCATGCCAGTGTTGTTTGTAATCTCTAGGTGAAGAGTTGGTCCCTGTTAACATGCAGTGTTCTTTTAATACAGCCAGTTGAGTTGAAATAATTGAAACAATCCATTTCTGACACAGCTGACATTTTTATAGAGGTTTCACTCTAAAAAGTCAATCAGACTGGTTTTGTTTACTCACAGACTGAGACCTTGTATGCCAGACTTGATCCAAGGCATGTGTTTTGTACTACAGCTAAAAAAGCTGCTGAAAAAGGATGGGGAGAGAGGATGATGCTTCAGAAACACAAACATGTTCTGTCATGTTCTTTTCATGTATCTTGAAATTATAAATGATTCAGATGTTTACAGAAAACAGTCTCTAGCAAGTTGGTCTATGACTAATTATAGTTATGACTCTGCTTGCCTCCAACCATCACTGATTATTATTTTATACTATAAGGTGTGGATCCTGAGTTGTATGAATTGACAACCTCAAAACTGGAAACTTCCAATGCAAGCAGCAGAGTGACTGATGCTTTTGCAAGGCTCATGTCCACAGTGGAGAAGGCAAGCACGTCCACAAGGTAAATGCTCTTCATTGCACATTATTCTTCTGTTTCTAAGGGTGGTGTGAAATGTGTGTGCAGTTTTAGGACGGAAGTTCCTGAATAATCAAAAGGCTTTTAATTTCAAATCTGAAGTTCATTGTACTGTAGTTCTTCTTTCAAATTATCTGAGAAGTCTAAAATGAGATGGGTAGGAGTTTATGAGCTGAAGGAAAAAGATCACCAGGACCTATGCTGGTAGAAAAAAAGACTGAAAAGACTGAGCTGGAGGAAGCAACTTTCTGAACACCAGAGCTGATTCCTGAGAGGGGCAGGGTAAACTGAATCAGCTCCGTGACCTAGGGCTGAGACAGAAGGCTCTCCTTGGACTCTGCAATTTATAAATACAGAATGTTGCACAAGTAAAATGATAACAGACTAATAATTATGACTATATGTGTCCCTTCACAAATATGTCTAACAACTGTCAAAACTTCAGTGAGCAAACATCAGTTTAATTTTGCTGTTGCAGGTTAAGGATTGAATGTGTAGTTGGTTTAGGATGTCATTTCTGCCTCAGTGGAGCACATGTGAAGTAGTTTTGTGCTTTTTTTATAGGTAGTATCTATAGAAAGGCCTTAGACATCAAATAGCTTGCTTGAATTCTGGGCGTTGATTGGGTCCAGAATCATCTCTCCATTTATAAGCTTGTATTCTTTGGGCTTATTTTTTTATGTGTATCTCAGTAGTAGGATCCTAGACTGTCTTAACATATAATTAATGTCTGTGTCCTTTATAAAAGAAATGTTGAGGAATCTTTACCAAGTAAAACGCTGGTTTTTTGGAAGTGTATGCCTCAACATGCAACAAGTACATGATAACATATCTTCACCCCCAAGTGAGCTTTAGGGTTTATTCAGCACTCTTAAAGTAGATGTACTTTCATGCAACAGCCCTTAGGAAGAGGCACAGTAATGGTGGGGTGGAGCTGGCTTGCTTAAAATGACTAATTTGTAATTTTCAAGAGTTCTTTTCAACATGCTCTTTTACTGAGAAAACTATCTTCCCAGTTTTCCTGCAGTGATAATTTTGAAAGTGAACATGAAATCAACAAGCCATGAAATTTCAAGGGAGAACCAGTAGAGGGAACTCCCCACTTTGATGCTGATTTTTGGGTCTTTTGGATTGCCTCTTTTTCTATCCATGACGTTCACATACTCTTCCTGGAGATACTGTAGTGGAAGTTTGGCTTTCAGGAATTAGAAAACATAGTTACAGTTTAAATACTTTTGTATTATATTCTAGCTTAATTTAAAAGTAACCACAGCAGGACATGCAAACTCCAAATGTATCTTTGTTGTGTCTGCACTCTTAGATTTGTACCTCGCTTTAAAATGTCTTAGCTTTTTGTTTTCAAAGGGACTTTGCTTAAATGAGTGTTGACCCTCATTTTTCTGTACTGTTTTTTTCGTATGAGGGGTGTGGGGTTTTTTCCCATTGCTTCCACAATGCACTTGAAAGCTCTTACTTGTGCTCTTAAAGCTCTTTATCCAGATGTCAGAGCTCTTCCCCTGTTCTGGAGAGCATTGCTTACCAGCAGGAATTGGTTCTAGATCTGTGATATGTAGAAAGATGTCAGACTGGGACCGCAGACTTGGAGGCTAAGTTCAGACACACGCAAGGATTACCTGTTTTCACTGCTTAATACATTTTGCATGTTCTTATCAACACTGAATTAAAAAAAAAAAAAAAATTCAAGTGCTTTTTCTTCTTGATTTCAAACTCCCCAAAAGTAAAGCAGTCTGTTTTTTCAGGCTAGAAGCCTCCTGAGAAATAAGAAGGTATAGGCTCAGCAGTATGCCAACTGGTGTGGCACAATGTTAGCTTTTTGTAATAAATTTGTTTTTCTTTTCAGTTTTTTTAATTCTTTTGTAATGAACTGGAGACTTTAAAATAGCAGTGGCTGGGTACAGCCAGCTCAGTGAGAATACGGTTCATGCACCAGCCTGGAAATGTTAACTATTAGACATCCATGGTAACTGACTGAGGAAGACAAAACCAGTGGATTAGGATCACTTTGATGGCAACTTCAGTTGTGCTGAGGCTATCCTGTGTCTGTGACTTGGCTGAACTCAGGATCTTTAGGGTTAAGTTTAGAGTGAAAAATACCACTGTTCAGCTGTGGGATGCCATGTGAAGAGTCATCTTTGTCTAAAGTAGCCCTGTCTTTAGTTGCAAAGCTATCTCTTGAACCAGAAAGTCTGTTTCTCAGCAGGAAGGTATTGGGAGAGGAGGAAAACTTCCCCCTCAGCTTGAGCCTGAAACCCTGACAGCAGCAGTAAGTGTTGAAGGTCAGGGATCCAGAGCAGCATTCCACAGTCTCCAGCCTTGCCTAGTTCCATAGAATTGGCAGAGATCAAAAGTTTATCTGCTGTCTTTTTGAAGGAAAGCAGAGCACTGATACCTTTCCAAGAAATGGCCAAAACCCTCATTTAAACTGGAAATACTCCTTGGGGATGGTGTTGCATGGAGCAGGCTAACTCTTAATTACAGAGTGTTTTTAAAGTGCATTTCTCTAATCAGCTCGTTGTTGCTGATAAAACCTGGCCTTGCTGGTGCTATCCTAAAAACCCTTTGCAAACATGAGAGGTGACTGAAGCCCTGGAAGACTTGAATGCTGCAGGAAGGGGTTGGAATGCAAAACAGAACAGTGACATGCAAGTGATGGATGGACAAAGCATTCCCTCTTTCTTGCCAGGTTTTCTTCCAACAACTTTCCTGCCTGTAAGTCTGGTTCATTTCTTGTGGCTTAGGGTTAACATGCCTTTGAAAAGGAAATGTAGTGCCTACAGATAGAGGGGCTGGTACAAATGCTTGGGTAGGGGTATCCCTCCTGTCTTTCTTGGGAGGGAATGTAACCTAGTGTAAGAGAAAAGATGGATAGGGGCAAAGTGTGCTGTAGAGGATTATTTTGAAACCTCAATGAGGCAGAGACTTTGTTTTGATCCAGGGATGGGTCCTTTCATGGTTTTGTAATCAAAAGTTCTGATTTCAAAGCAGACAGAAATAGGACAGCTGCCACTGACGGTCCACTCACTCAGGTGTCTGTTCTTTAAGCCATGGCACCTAGAAATGAGGAGTGCTTGAGCAGGAGAAGCTCTGCAGGGCTCCTTTCCACAGATCAGGGCTCAGCAAAAGAAGCTCTTGGTAATGGGAGCATCTTTAGCAAAAGGGGTGCCTGAAGTTAATGCACAGTTCCTTCTCTTGCCTGTATTAAAGGACATCACAGTTAGTAGGCAGTTTGCTACCTTTAAAAGGTAAAACCTGTCTGCAGTGGTGATGCTACTTTGTCTTTTAAAATTAGAGCTAATGAGTAACTCTTTAGGGTTGCTCTGGTGATATTTGCTACCAGAAGTGTTGATTGTTACCCAGAAAGTGTACTTGCAGTGTCCAGTTTTGTTGTATTGCAGAGGAACCTGCCTCTCTCCATGGAGGAATGGAGAATTTTGGCCATCTCATCTCTTTCTGCACTGAGATGATTCCTAGAAAGGGTTTGAGTCTCATTAGCAAGTGGTTGTATCTGTAGTTCTGTCTTGGTCACAGTTAAGCAGTGATTGCTGTGTTAGTGTATTAACTTCTGCTTTAGAGATACCTTTTACATTGCATTGGAGTAGATAAATTATTGCAAAGGGGAATATTCCAGCCAGAAGGGGAGCAGTGGGTAACTGGGTGAGATTGGCACCTCACTGGTGTGCCTGTTCTGCAGAGAGCAGCTGGCACAGCAGGAGTGATGGCACTGTCCTGTGACAAAGGTGCTGCATGTGACCACGGAGTGAAAGGCAGCACTGCCTCTGGGACCCAGCAGTGCCATTTCTTAGCATGCTGTAATTGAGCAGAGGAGGAAGAGGAATATAAATAGCAAGGAGTGTGTGAGCTCCATCTACCCTGATGAACAATTACAGGAACATCTCCAAGGCAGCCCTCTTCCCTTGGCTTCCTCTGCCAAACACTCCTTTGTTAGCTCTAAGTCCTTGATCATCAGGAGTTGGTACCTTTAAGAGGCTTGTGGTAAGTGATTATTAATAGTGGCACCAGATACTGATAACAGAGTGGTGGGTGAGAACCACATTTCAACAGCTCAGAGATAGTCCTTTGAGTGCAAACAGAGCTGACTATGAAGTTGTTAGAGGAGGCACATATTGGCTCTCTGCTCCTTCCTTCAATAAAACCAGCACACAGCTTTGTTTATCCTCCAGAATTTGGTAATCTGCCTAGTCAGTAGCTCGTGAAATTCCACTGCAGCAGAGAAAAAAAGTATTGCTGTTCTGTGAAGGTAAGTCAGATTTAGTATTTAGGCTGCCTCATCTAGAGAAGTTTCCTTGAGTGGGGATTTCAAGTAGCAAACAGAAGTGATAGTTCAGTGTCAGCACAATGATCAGTGGTGATGGTCACCACAATCATCAGATGTCAAGGATGCATTTGACTCCAGCTCTTTTTTTCTTCTAGCTAAGGAATTCTGAGGTTTCTGTGGAAGCAAACATGTGGCCCCTTACTTTCCACTGGTCTCTGCTCAGCTGAGGAAACAATCCTCATGGGTGCTGACAAAAAGTACCTGTTGCTTCATGACTGGAGTGGACATTGTCCTCTCATGGGCTTCATTTAAAGTTTATAAATAAGACCAGATACACAAGGGAGATTTCTGAAGCGTTCTAGGGAAAGCAGTTTCTTTAGTTCAAGCATTTTGTCTCAGCTTTTTTTCCCACAAAGGTGAGGGAGCTTATTCAGTTGCAATTTCTTACATCATTACAGGATTTAGCAGGTGCCTTTTTGAAACTGTTTGATGGAAAACTGAATATTTCTAGTGGTAGGCAGTGTTCTTCAGAGATAAGCCAGATATGTGTAAAGTGTGGATGTTTGGGCAAAGGAGGGGGTCTGTAGCAGTCTGAGCCAGGCTTCATTTTACTTGGGAAGTGTGAATTTTTTGCATAATAGTGAGAACCAAGTGACATGGGACTCAGACTTCTTTATGCATTTGTGCTCAGTAATTCTTGTGAATAATGCAAAGGGCAAAGTAAACCCTAGTGATTCCCAAACTGCTGTATGCATCATGGCTGCTCATACTCCTGCACTTCAAAGCAAGTAGATACACTTATTTGTGAGGCACCTTCTGCTGCTGCTGAATCCTGAGGGGGAAAAAAGGTTTTGGGATCACAATGTAGAGTGGCATTATGGACAGTCTGAGAACAGTCATGTTGAAAACACAAGATAAGTGCTTTTTTATTTTAAAATTACTGAGAAGTAACTTAGGTGTTTCTTAATGTCCTTTTAAGATCTTTTCCATTTCATTTTTGAAGAATTGTACCAGATTTAGGTAGTTTAGAACTAATGCTCCAACTGTTTTATCTCTAGAATATGGGCATGATTGACTCTTCAAGTGAGTCTCTTGACTCTTGAAGCTGCTAAAAAACCAAAGGAAAAAATCTCTAAAAATTATCATTTGAATAGGACTTCTTTTCCTTATTGCAACAATATACACAGGAACATTTTGCTGACTCTCTCTGTTACCACATTATTGGTAGGCAGGTAGGTATTATAACATTAGACTACCTTCAAGTAGCTTACAGAAGTGCCTGTCAGTGGGAGACAAGCTGACAGAACATTGCTTCAATCAGTGATTGTTTCAGTGATCCCAGGGCTATCAGGTACTGGATTTTAATGCACTTTGTTCTTTTCTTCCCAACAGGAAGCCTAAAAAGGAAGAACATCTTAGTGAAGAGGCTGCCAAGGTGATTTCTAGCCTTCCTGACTTAACTTTCATGCATGCCAAGGTGTTGATGTTCCCAGCCACATTAACACCTTCAACAAGCTGCCAAGAAAAGGTAGACTAAAGTGATGTGAATTGGACGTTTTCTATTGATTTTTTTTTCCTCCCTCTGTGGGTCGTAAAAAGCAATCTTGCTTTAATTAAAAAAATATCAAGTTCAGATGATTTGTTGGTAAGCAGCACTAGAAAGGTATACATAGTAATGTATATTTATTTACATACTGGAGTCCTAAATTTATATTAGAGAAAAATGTAAATAATTGGGGGTAAATCTTTTTGAAGATCTATTCTTTTTGTTGTGCTGGGCTGTATACATTTATGTCTTTGTGAAATACACTGGTGGTGTCCTTCTTAAAAAACTTTTAAAAGTTAAAAAAAAAAATCCTATAAACACATAATGAAAACTTCAGTCTTCACAATCTGTGAAGTTCCCCCTTAAGACTTTCAGATTGCATTGAGCAACTTTTTCTTTCCTGCATATATTAAAATACTTCTTGCTGGAAAAAAAATCAAAAGGTAATGTTGTCCCTTTTGTGGGTTTTTCAGTTATTGTTTCTTTAAAACCCAGTAATTTCTTTTGTGTTTTAACAAGCTTAAGATGTGTTTTTCCTTTTCTTTTCCCCCATCCCCTCCCCCTGTTTGATTGGTTGGCTGATCAGTTTTTATGTTCTTGAACTTCAATAGTATGGCTCTGTCATTGTATAGCCTTTTGAAAGGTATGCTGTCAGTAATTTCTTGTTCCAGTTATGGATTACTGTCTAAACACTTGATACTTGATTTTTTTTTTTTTTTTTTGGTCATTAGAAGGTTGTCTGCTCTTAATCAGTTTGATTTGGAAAAGAAGGACCAAAACAATATGAATGTCTTACAATGAAATTTACCTGTTAAAAATTTTTATGTTCTGTTGTACCACTATTCCTGTTTGATTTTGCACAGTGTAAAATGACATAATCATAGATTGCTATGGTTTTAGGCTGTATATACAGTAAAAAACTATGGGTTGTAAATGTCTGGGGAAATTCCTATGGAAAAAAGAGAGCTATGTCGAAGAACCTCTAAAAAGGTCAATATGCATGCCCAAGGTCTTTTGAGATTTAAGTGTGTAAATTTCCTTTTAGCTTACACAAAATAAAATAATTTAAAAGATACATATGTATACAGCCTGCTATCTTTTTTTACAGAATGTGTGCATTGCTCACTTTTCTGTTAGTGGTAAAATTGATGCGCTATAGGACCTTCCCACAAACCACACCTGGCAGGGCCTGCAGATTTTCTTTCAATGTTCCTGTCTCTTGGTCGTGTTGGGAGTCAGTCTTTTAGTTCTGTCTCCAGTTTCCCTTCTGGCTTGTAGGGCAATGTGGCTCATGATATTTAGGGTTAGAGACTCTTCAGAGCAATGGGCAAGATTCAGCTGTAAGAAACACCAGCTATGGTGAGGTGAGAAAGGACAACTGGGTTTGCTGATTTCTTAGCTACAGAAAACCAGAAACACAGCAGCCACTGGATTCTGCTCTCGTGTTAGCCTGCACTGTAGCTCTGTGAGCAACATCTCATCAGAGGGTCTGAGTGGAGCTGAGGCATGGGGCTCTCAGGGTCTCTGCTGCTGCAGGTAAGGCATATTTTGTGTGCTGCTGTTTCTGGATGGTGCATGGACATAGACTCTTCCTTGTCTTTATTATGTGCACAGCTCTTAAACTGCTCAGTAGTCACCACCAGTTCATCACCTAGCACCTTGTTCTGAGAAATCTCTGGTGTGTTTTTTATCTGTTATTTGAATTCCTTATTGTCTGACAGCACTTGGGTCGGAAAAACCTGAGTTTGATGTCATCAGCTGGGTAAGCTGAAAGCTTTTCCTTGCAAAAGGAAGCTTTTTACTCTCCTTGAGAGACCAGTGCTGGGGTTCCATCTTTGTGAGTGCAGGAGTTTCAGTGAGTGGTGGCTGCTCGGAATTGAGAGAGCAGCTCCTATGGCTATGGTAAAGTTAATTTGTAAAGGCTAAATTGCCTCCTTTGCCCTCTAATTAGTACTGCAGTGTACAATGATGTGGTATCAAACTGCACCCTGTTGTAGCAGAAAAGGTTTAAGCAAAAGCCATCTGCTTTAGCATGTAGCCCCAAACCCACTTCTGTTTGCTGTTTCTGCAGATTTTCAATACAGCACTGACTTCATGCCCGTTACATGTCAAAATTAGCTTTGCTAATCTCCCAGGTTTAGCACAGTATTCTGTAGTGCATGCTTATTGTATCCTTCAGTTCTGGTGCTGGGCTGCTGTAGGTTAAAATTGGTGCCTTTGTTTCCGTGACTGTGGCATGTCCCTTGGAGCTGGAGCAGTGGGATAGCTGCAGCACAGAGCTATAGCTATTGTTTCAAGGAGAATATGTTTAGGAGCTGACTCATGATCCTTGTCTGGCAGCGAGTGGACTGAAGTATTAAGGAGAGGTGGGGGTGGAAGTGCCAGCTGCAAGTTGATCTTTAGTCTCCTCACAATTGCCTCCAGAGGCAGCTGCCCATTTGTCTTCCAGTCCCTGAGTGCAGTTCTGGTGGCCTGCCGTGGGTGGGGGAGGGGAAAAAGGAGATTTCTATTGTGACTGATATACCAATCTGAAACTTTGTGAAACCTGGTACTATCCAGAATGTGTTTATGGGATTTTTATGTTCTTTCTACATCCCACAGGCCTTCACACTGCTGAAAGATGTAAAGCTTATATCCAAATTCAGCCTTTTGCCGTAGATGCTGCCTGCCTTAAAATGTAGGACTGCTTTTTGTTTCCTAGCTTAAGCCTCCTTTTTTGTTGTTGATGGTGGGATGGACAGACAGGATCCTCTTGCTTCTCTGTCTTGTACAGGCAGCTTTGTTCATAGTCAGAAAGTTTTGGCTTAGAGATTCAGCTACATTGGGGTTATCCTTCCATGCTGTTCCCATTGACACAACATGCAGTGTCTGGTTTAATCTTGCCAGTAGCCTCATGGGCAGGATGGCAGTTGATGCTTTGTGCACATTTGTGTTGCTGTGCATTGTCACCAGACATGTCAGGGTGCATCTCTGTCCCCCCAGAACTGGTGTCACTGAGGAGGGAGTGCCTATGTGCCCGTCCAGCCCAAGCAGCGGAGGACACCTGGTTCAGATGCAATTCCCTGAGTTGGCACATGGCCATGAAGCAAAGTCCAAAGATCCCACTGTGAAGTGAGCTGCAGGCTCCTGAATGACTGCTAAGATGGGCTGGGCTCTGCTAGTGTTATCTGAAAGACTGTGCTGTGAGACTTGGGGGTTCAGCTCTGCCTTACCCAGAGCACCACCACCTGCTGCAGGTGCTGGCAGTGCTGGACTGCCCACAGCACCTGGAACGTTGACACCTTCTCAGAATATCATTAGCTAATTCATTTTGAGATGCCAAAAGTAAAGCTGCAAATAAGTGTGTGTACATGTCCTCAAATGCAGTGAGTGTGTACTGAAGTTAACTCTTATCACATTGAGTTGTTGTACAGAATTTTGCCTGGTAGTGAAATCATCGTGTGGAAAGTTCGGTTGTTGGACTGCTGCACTTGAGCTGAATATCTGGTGGGCTTTTAGGATGTGAGAGAGATGTAGCCCAGTGCACGTAAGATTAATCACCCTGGGTCCAACCATTTACATTTTGTGCCAGTTCTGCAACTCTGCATATTTATCTTGTAAATTTCAGAGCATTTTGAAAATACAGGATAGTTGCAAAATACACTTGAGTATCATTTATAAAAGCGTAGGTCATCTAATCATTGCTTAGTACCTGCTAGGAGTGTCTGCTACAAAATCAGAGAAGTTTTTTGTCTTCTGGCCTCTGCCAAAGAGCATAGCCATTAAAGGCAGCAAGCAGCCTGGTTGCTCCCTCCAGAGAGTCTGGTATGTGAAAGGAGATGGGAAGAAACACATTTAAATTCAGAGGCCTAAAAACAATTGGAGGAGGAGCTGGAAGAAAACACGAAGCAAGAGCTCAGCCGAAGAAGAAACAGGAAGGTGAAGCAGTACTCAGAGTATAGGCAGCTGGGATAGCTGTAGGAAGAGCAGATGGTGGAGAAAGTGGGATACAAGCATGAGGAGCAGGAGCATTTGGAGAGAAGGGAAAGCCTGGGCTGGATTACAGGTGCACACACTGTGCCCACTGGCTGCTTTCCTCCAAAATCTGGAACTGAGCCTTGGAGCTGCACGGGTCTGAGTTCCTGTTCTGCAGAAGAAATGTGTCACAGCCGTGGGGTGCGTGGGAGCTGCATCACCACAGCCCCCCTATTGCTGTCAGTTATTGTTGGTAGAGAGCTGGACTGCAGACTGAGGGTTTAAATGCAGCTGCTGGTGCCTGTCATAGCATTGATACAAGTCCAGATGTTAGAAGACCTTTTTCAAAAATTATTTTGTGATAAGGAGATACAATGTATTTCCTCACTGTAGGTGTAAAATCAAATCCTCCAAAGCAAAGCTCTGCCATGGATTTGGAACTGCAGCTTCAGTCCTGTCATGTGTCTGCAATGTGACATTTGTTGCTTACATATCCTTCTGTCTTCACCTGATCCTTGCCTCGTGCCCTGCGCAGATCTATTCTGTGAATCAGCGTAGTGCAGTGAAACTCTTCTCTGAAGGGCTCCTGCTTCCTGTGGCTGAAGGGAAGGGGTAGCCCTGTGTGGAAATTGCAGAGAAGGCACAGTGGAGTGTGATGCTCTCCTGGCTGGAAGCAGCTGGCCATGCCAGCTTTTTTTGCAGGCGATCACTTGTGCACTTCTGTCATTTGGTACCCAGCATGAGTTGCCTGATTGGAATGTGCAGAAATGCTAATTTCTGTGGGATGCAGCTTAAGCAGTGAGGAGCTTTGCTTGTTTGATACTCAGTCGTGGCACTGGGAGTCAGGTTCACATGTGATGCATCCAAAACTGATGGAGCTCTTGTTTTCATCGTGTCAACCTGTACTTAAAAAATGTAATATATGTTGTTAACCCTGTGTTACATACAGGTTGCGAAGATCAACTCTGTCAGCAATATCTGAGAAGGACTCAGCTGGCACAGGTCTCACATACATCTCAAAGGCAGAGGTGAATTCTGGCTGTCTCATGTCTGGATTCACTATATGCTCACCACAGAAAAGTATTTTTCTTAGTTTAGGGGTCTCTGAGTCTTCCTCTGCAGGTCCCCTGATTCTGTCAGGACCCTGCTGCTCTGGCACATATCTACAGAGGTTTCTGGTGCTGTACACCATGCAGTAATTGGATTGTGTGCCTCAAGTTAGGCTTGGGACTACTTCTAGAATATGAAGGGGCAAACAAATATTTCTCCTTGAACTAGAAGACACTGGGGTCCTGTAGAAAACAAAATAATTCAAAGGAGAGTCAAACTAGGGTATTGTACATATTTTTAATGTTTGCCTAAACATCCTTAGTGATTCTTCTGGCTTGGTTTTCCATATGCTTAGTGATCCTTTTGGTATAGTTTTGTGTGTTTAGAATATGTACCCTGTGTGTGCCATATACTGATCTGAGGCATCAGATTGGGCTGTATTCCCTGAGGGATTCTGCAGGGCTGTCACCTGTGCCCTCACTGGTTGTGTGCCCGGGTGGCATTTGCTACACCTACTGTCAGTGGAGCTGCTGTGAGTGAGTCTTTGCTCCTCGGGTTAGTGCTGGTGCATGGGCAGGTCCTGGTGTTTGCATGGTTCACACCAGGTCCAGCAAACAAACGCCAAAATATCAGTAGGTTCTCTGCTGGGATTGCTGCCATGGTGTGAGCCTCACCTTCCATATTTAAAGCAAGGAAGTTACGTGGAGAGGGAGGGGAAGCCAAGGGGCAGGTTCAGCTCAGCAGCATGTGTGTGCTTTTGGTTTTGCTTTTCTAATGAAATGTGTCTCAGTTGATTTTAGACTCTTTAAGTGATTAAACACTCAGTGTTCCTTTCCCTCAGCACAGAATTGCAGATAGGGCAGTTTACTGAGGCCATGTGTAGTTTTCAAGACTGTCTTCATCTTACAAACAGCAGAAAGCGTTGCCTTGGCTGTGCTGGTCTTCAGGAGGCATTGCACGAGGGGTGAAAACCAAGTTCTTTGGATCAGACCTTATAGTGCTGCCTGGCCTCCAGCTGCTCAGCAGGATACCTCGTAGGAAAAGCAGCTGTCAGGGGTACCTCAGGGAGCTGGGGTCGTGCCATGGTGCTGTGGGCACCCCAAACCTTGCTGCAGCACAAACCCCAGAGACTCGGTGGTGTTCAGCTCCATCCTCATGAGCCACGTGAGCTGGCCTGGCTGTGCACAGGGGTGAACCCTTTGGATTTGTACCCTGGGGGGAAAAGCCCATCCCATCCCAAGCACTTTTGGTGGCATGGATGCAGCACCTTGTGCCACACTGGGACTTGATCTGTTACAGACTCCAACTCCAGTAATAAAAGGAGCAGACAAATTGGCCTCTCCCATGCTAGAGCCACATTGCTAATTGTCAGCTGCAGCTTGTTGGTGTAAGTAGCCCAAAGGATCCCTAGTAAAGGTCTCCCCTAGTGCTTGAGGGAGTAGCTAGTCTTGGCCACAGCAATACAGGGGAAAGGAAGGCAGTCCTGCTGCTCATGCCACACAGCTTAATCCCAACATGTCTTCCCAAAGCCAGTGGACAGCTCTATGATCAAAGGAGCAGATTGAGGTACAGTGGGATGTGCAAAAGACGTGTGTGGTCATAGCAGAACTGTCTCTGTCTAATGTTCTTGTTCTATGTTCTCTGTGTAATGTTCAATGTTCTGGTGTCCTCTGGGCTGTCACTCAGGTCTGCAGAGCTGTGATATTGTCTGAATTGTAATTTTTGCTGTGGTTGGAGCTGGTTTTTCAGGTCTTTTTGGTTGAGGAAAACAAGTGTGTGAAGAGACTACCTGGAAAGAACAAGTGAACACTGGCAGCTGTGTGCAGACACTCCATGAGTAGCTGGACCATTGGTTGGGGGTTTTTTTTACGTCTTTATGCTCACCAGTCCAAGGAGTTTACAGAAGACAAGGCAACAAGATTTGCTGAATCTCTCCCTAAAGCACTTGCTCACAACAGTCGTGGAGAAGGATGTGGGAGCACCTTCCACAGGAGTTTAGAGCAGAAAGTACCTACCAGGCACTTTCAAAAATGCAAAGACTGGCTCAGGACCTGTAAGGCATTTTTTGATCACATTTTGACTTTTAAACTACAGTGAGCATTAGCACAAATAGAAAACATGGATATTCTGGAAACAAATCAAAAGCAGTCATGAAGTGTCTCCCTAACACCTTCAAATCCTCCCTTTCTTCCCTGTCTCCAGCCCCAAACATCATCAAACATTTTATCTCAGTCTCAGCAACTTGGACCTGAAACCTGTTTGCACGTGAATTCTGCTACCAAAAAGGGCTTTTTTTCAAGGCTGTGTGATTTTACTGGTGCAGGGACTGTGTTTTCATTAGGAGCACTAAAGCCTTTTGTCACTGCGTTGATGGTGAAGCGAGTTAAGAATTGAAGTGCAGCTGGTGGGGTGTTTTGCAGCTGTTCAGACTTGTGCAGGTTACTCCACTCTCCCTTGGACTGAGCTGCCTCCCTCTGACAATGGCAAAAGGAGCAGTTGTGTGGCTGCTTTGTGCTCCTACGGGAACATTATCTCCCCTTTTCCATTTTGAAGAGGTGTCCTATCCCTTTCTCTCTGTCCTTAGCCGCCTAGATGAAGTCTCTTCTGGCAACTTTCCCCCTCCTTTGGCTGGGGAGGAGGAAGCAGGCTGGAAAGGGAGGTACAAACAGCTGTCCTATAGGTTTCCAGTCAATGCAGCTCCTTAGCAGGCTGGCAGTGTGAGCTCAGTCCTTAGGAAAGCTGTTCTTTCATTCAGGAGGTGGCCTGAGCCAATTCTCCCCAGTACAGGGCTGAAGAGGTAGGGAGTTTGGTCCTTTCCAGCTTGTAGGACCACTGCAGCTGGCACAGGCTCCTGCTTATTCCCTGTGTTTGGTTTGTGCAGTGCACTGGGGGACCTTGCTGGCACTGTGGAGGTGAAGCTGTCTCAGGACACTGCTGAAATGTTGCAGTGTGTGCGTTTCAATTTTCATCTCTTCCTGAAAGCCACTTTCCCCTGAGGCTGGGGGTGGGTGTAGGGAGATACGTGGTGAGGTGCAGCACTGCCCAGGCCAGCCTGGCACCACAGCATGAGGGAAGAGAGTGCAGGACTTCCTGACAACAAATTCCTGAGTGTACTGGTCCCTGGAGTTTGTTTTGAGTCAGGAGCATCACAGCTGAAATCTCATTAGCAAATAATGGCCTGGTGTGCAGAAATCTGCCTCCATGACATCTTGGTCTTACTCTGCCACTCCTGGTCAGCAGGGTTGAAAATTCACCCTTGTGTTTGCAAATGTGAGCAGAGTGTGGCTGCCCTGGTTTGCAGGTGGTGGTGAGAAGAGCCATGGTGTGTGGTGGCAAGGGGGATTTTAATGTGTTTGCAGGAGGAATTTTACAGTTCTGCTGCTGTTGCTAGAGAAATTCCCTTTTTGATGGATACAGAAAATGCTGTCTGCAACTGGGATTCCAAGGATAGATGTGCCTGTAATAAGGCATCAGGCCTCCTTTAGCTGCAGGAAGGTTGATCAGTGAAAAAAGTACTTTTCTCTGGTGCTCTCTGGTATTCCCCATGAATTTGGGTGTCTGAATACCATCTGTCACCTGGCACACTGCTGAGTGGTCTCTAAATCAGAAATGGTCCTCAAATCTGGGAGCTTGCAGGGGCAGAACATCACCACTAGCAACAGATAAAAAATGAAAAAATCAGGTAGTGCAATGGTGTGCTATACTGCCCCAAATTAAATGTTTCCACCTTCAAAAGCAGAGTCCTACTCTCCAAATTTTAAAGAAACCTTGCAAAATGCAGCTGAGCTGCAGGCAGGGACAGATTTGCAGGAGGGAAAGCTGCATTGCTTCAACTTAGATGTGGGCGTGGGATTGTCTGGCCTTTCAGGCCTCCTGGTCCTCTACCCTTGCAAAAGGTCACCAGCTCTCCACAAATTTTTGAAAAAGGAAAAAAGGATAAAAGAAAAGGGTGGGTGGGGGAAGCCTGGTTTCCCCCCACCCCCTGTAAGGGCTGAGTTGTTCTGCTGTGATGACTGTGACAGGCAGAATCCAGCAAAGGTGCACTAAGGGTTTCTGTCAGCCAGCTAGCCTGCAGCAAGTGGAGCAGGAGCATTTGGGCAAAGCTGAAGTATCAAGAGGCAGGGAAGGGCTTTGATTTCTGCATTAGTAGGGTCCAGTCAATCCTTGGTCTACCTCATTTTCCTGTTTTCTGTCTGCATTGCTTATTTTTGCCTCCCTGGGTGCTTCTCCCAAGACTTCTCAGCTCGTTCATGTCTAACCTCCATGATTTGTCCACAGCCCCGCTGGCTCTAATCTCTGCAGGTCACCGTGCAGGGCAGTTGAGTTCTCTTTGGCTGTTTGCTGCCATCAGCACATCTGATCGTGGCTGAATTTACATCAAAGGAGCACCTGACAAAGCAGCCGGCCTGATAATAGGCTCTGGTTTCTTCTCAGCAACCCAAACAGGTGGAGGCGGGCGAGGGAACGCTGGCAGGACCGCAAGGGAGATCCTGCTCCACTTTCAACTGGGCTTGCCTTTCCCTCCTGCCTGTCAGAGCACTGCAGACCCCACTGCTGCTCCAAGCTCCCCAAAAACAGAGCTGCCCCTGGAAAAGGGCAAAGCGAGACAGAGGTAGGCCTTCTCTTCTCCTGCGAAACAAACTCGCGTGTGGGAAATTCAGTAACTCACAAAAGTTGATGTTAAGGCTGCAGTTACTGTTGTAGCTGTGCAGAAGTGTAGCCCCAGAGTTAGAGGTGTCTTTTCCCTGCCGAGGGAGATGCCAGGAAAGATGCTACAGTCTCAGTGTGATGTTTGCTGCCTGTTGGGAGCTGGTCACAGAAGGGGCTGATGAACTCAAGGCTGCACTCTCTAGCCAAACACTTCAACTTGTGTCAAATAATAGGGATTGATGTTTGCTTTTTTGTGTAATTTATGTGGCCCAGACCATTTTCCCTATCTAGAGTTTGCTGTGAGGAGCTGATTTTGGATAATTATCATACACAGTTATATATGATTATACACACACACACATGATTGATACAGGGAGACCTTTCCTGCAGTTGGAATTATCCTGAGAGGCACTGGATGCTGTTTGGGCTGATAGAGCTGTGTCTCATGAGCACAGTGCACATGGGAGCTGCTCACCTTCAGTGCTGCAGCAGTGATCAGGGTGCTTACAGAACCCCCGCTACTTGTTCTCTGCTGGAAGTGGCACCACATCCCATCTGCTGTAGGCTTCCCCTGGTGGTATGGGCGCCCTGGTACTCTGGGAGCCTGCAGTTTTCCAAGGAATGAGTCTCTGGGCTCTGCTCTATCCTGGCAGGCTGCATGTGCTCGCCTTGGGCTGGAGACCTCTGACAAGGGAAGAGCTCTGCTCCCAAAAGGCTGTGAGGGGAGATTTGGAGCAAATCTGGTTCATCCCTCTGTTCATCTGGCACACCACAGGAAATGTGAAACCAGGAGTAAACGCAAGGGACAGGAATGTGTGTGCTGGGAGTTCCCTGCAGCTTGTCTCTTCCAGAGGTGTGGTTTGTGTCAAATAATAGGGATTGATGTTTGCTTTTTTGTGTAATTTATGTGGCCCAGACCATTTTCCTTATCTAGAGTTTGCTGTGAGGAGCTGATTTTGGATAATTATCATACACAGTTGTATATGATTATACATACACACACATGATTGGTACAGGTACTTTCCTGCAGTTGGAATTATCCTGAGAGGCACTGGATGCTGTTTGGGCTGATAGAGCTGTGTCTCATGAGCACAGTGCACATGGGAGCTGCTCACCTTCAGTGCTGCAGCAGTGATCAGGGTGCTTACAGAACCCCCGCTACTTGTTCTCTGCTGGAAGTGGCACCACATCCCATCTGCTGTAGGCTTCCCCTGGTGGTATGGGCGCCCTGGTACTCTGGGAGCCTGCAGTTTTCCAAGGAATGAGTCTCTGGGCTCTGCTCTATCCTGGCAGGCTGCATGTGCTCGCCTTGGGCTGGAGACCTCTGACAAGGGAAGAGCTCTGCTCCCAAAAGGCTGTGAGGGGAGATTTGGAGCAAATCTGGTTCATCCCTCTGTTCATCTGGCACACCACAGGAAATGTGAAACCAGGAGTAAACGCAAGGGACAGGAATGTGTGTGCTGGGAGTTCCCTGCAGCTTGTCTCTTCCAGAGGTGTGGCCAAGGACTGCAGAGGTGCTGGCTGCAGGAACTCCAGCTTTCCATGCTCTTCTGCACCTTGCTTATTCTTTGAGTCAGGCTGGGAATCCCCTCTGCAAAGCCTGCATGTTTTGTGGGGTGCAGTACCCTGGAGGGGGAAGGGATGAGGAGCTGCTGTCCTTGGCTGAAGGACAGAAGTGGTGACTGGAGCTGTGCAGTCGGTGCTGGAACTCCCTGGGCTCCCACTCCCAGTGTGCAGGGCTAAAACCCATCTCCACCCAGGAAGGTTTTAGCTCCTTTTTGCTCTGAGCAGAGTTGGAGAGTCTGGTTCCTCTCTGGTGTGAGTGCTGTTTCCTGGGAGAGCTGAGGCTGGGAAAGCAGGACAGCCCTTCCCACCTCACCTGCTGGAAGCCCCATGGCCTGAGGGACAGAGGTGCTGTGCTGCCCAGCTGCTCACCCCTAGCCCTGCTGTGCTGATAGCCAGCTGTTTGGGGATTAAAGGAGCTGTTTAAACAAAACAATAATAAAAACACTGAGGCAGGTTTGATTTATTATGTAGGGACTCTGGTATTCAAATGAGCTCATGATAAATGGAAGTATTGGCTCATTAAATATTGCCTTGGAGTTTGCCCTCAGGAAGGCTACGGCTTCATAGTGTAGCGGTGATTTGAGATGGTCCAAATTCTCCTTTGGGTGGGTTTTTTTACCTTCCAAGGACTTCTGTGGGTTTAAAGCCACTTTCAGTTGTGATCTGTTAAAACAATTTCCAGCAAACTGTCACTGCCTGTCTTTGTCTCTTTTTGACATATGAAAACCAGGGTTTTTTTGGTTTTTTTGCTACTGTTTAAAACCCAGGCTTGGGTGAGGCATTTGGAATATCTGCTCTTTGCTTTCTTTCCACTGAGGAGTGTGGTGGGATGTCTGGAAGCTGTGAGTTACGAAGGTGAGCTGTGCTATAGCCTGGCTTCATTTAAAAGTACAGCAGTTAGAAAAACAAAGTGCCTCGCTCCCACTTCTTCCCTGGCATGTGAAGTAAATGAATCCTGAATGAAAGCATGAATAATTCTAGATAAATCCCATCTCTGTCTCTGGTCCTATGGTGTAGGGCAGTGTTCCTGTCCCAGCTGGCCAGCCTCTCTCCCCCAAGGCATCAGAGCCATCCAGCAGCCAGCAAACTCCAGTATTAAACTCCCAAGGAAAAAGGCCAAACAGGAGAGGGGTGGGGTCATCCCGACTGTACTCTCTGGAAGTCCAAATGCATGGGTGCCTTTCCTCCTCTATCCCAAAGGTTTAACTCCTGCTTTCCCTGGATCTTAAATGTTTGCAGCCATAGGGTAAGATGCACCTACAGAGAACAGACAAGCAGAGGCTTCAAATGAAACAAGGCATGAAGTGAAATGAGAATCTCACTGTGGCGTGGCATTAAATCCTGGATTAGCATTAGGCTGAGGGGAGAGTCAGGAACCTGCATCCCGAGATTAAAAACACCACGGAGCAGCGTGGGCGCCACTAATTGTGGGTTTGCAGGAGAAAGGCAGGGACACGCTGAAAAGTTGGCTCACAATGCCACTTGCTGCATCCTAATCTCCTGGTTCCTTTCTTGCCTTGCTAATAATAAGTAAGACTAATTTAATTTTCACAACATCCCAAATCTGTGGCTCTATGATTCAGAGACTTAATAAGATTCTCTAGCCGAGCCAAGAAAAGCTTAGTGGTTTTGAGCTTACTTTCTGTTGGGTTTCAGTTTCAGGACATTTGTGCAGTGTTGTTGTTTGGTTTGTTTTTTTAAAAACAAAACAAAACAAACTTGTATTCCATCAGGATTACTAGTGTCTCTCTTTAAGTTATTGCATGTGTAAATTGGTTGTGCTGGAGCTGGGTAAAATCTTGAGCAAAAAAGGCAAATTTTGGCAAAATGAAAATGAGTTGTTTTGATTTGCCACATTTTCTTTTCCTAGCTAGAAAAGAAACAAACCTATTTTGTTTCAGCCTTTTCTGAATAAAAGGCTTTGAGATTTTCCTATTTGAAGCAACTTTTCATTTGGAATGATCTTCGGAGCTAACTTTTGTTAAAGGGGCTGAAAAGTCAAAGCGAAACATTTGTTTCAGTCGACCCCAAATGAATTTTTTTTTTCTTTTGAAACTTTTTTCAGGGTTGCCAGTGAACCGAAAAATCAGTTATTCACCCAGCTTTATATCCCATATCCTGACAGCAACTTCAGAGCCCCACCGTGACTGTTTATGTGGTGCAGCTGCCCCTAAGCCCTCTGTTTATATGTTGGTAAATTATTCTGCTGCTCGGGGTGTGTGAGACACTAAACCAGGAGTGGGTGCCTGGGTTTTCTCTCTTGGGTTAACAAGGAGGTGGTGTTTTAGAAAGTGTTTTTAACTCTTCTTCTCCATGGCAGGTGTTGCCTTTGCTGGCCCAAAGGTACACTTGCAGGACCTGTTTCATGCTAAAGGCTGTGTGAGGAGCAGGGGTTAGGAGCTGGGTTTAAAGCAGCAGAGCTGAGCTTGGCTCTGGGGGTAGCTGTGCTTCAAAAAGAGGAGTGCAGTAATCAAGAAAAGAAAGACCCTAATTTCAGGGTTAACCACAGTCAAACCCCACATTTAAAATGTGCTTTTCTTATGGTTACTCTGGGTGATAAATTATATATTACACGGAGCTATTGGGTTGTTTAACTCTGTTTGTCAGGGCACATTTTCTCTGTGTAAAGAATCATCTGCAGATGGCACAGGGTGTTCTGCAACAGCAGAGCCAATTTGCCTGTTTCACTGAAGTTTAGATCAGTTGCTTTAGAACAGACACCATAACCAGAAATGGTTGGGCTCTGCTCACCTGGTACAGATTGCAAGTCTGCTGGAGAGGAAGGAGCTGGGCCAAATGGGTTTGTTCCTGCTGTTTATCTTAAATCTTAATTTAGGCTTAAATTTTGATGCCTCTCCCTTGAAGCAGTGAAGCTTTTAGAGCAGCACAAGAGAGCAGGCTCAGTGTGTGTGTGTGTGTGTGTTCCTGAGGCTGCAGTTTTCCCTTGGTGCCACTGTTCCAGGGAGCCCTTCCCAGCCAGCTGGGCACGTTCTGGCACCCAGAGCTGGTGCCAAAACCAGTTTTGCCTGGGCAGGGGTGCTGGGCAGGCTGGAGCCACCGTGCCTGCTCTGAGCCTGGCGAGCACCAGCCAGGCTAGGATGTCTTGGAGAGGATTACTCTTTATTTTTAAATTACATCTTTCTCATCCATAACTTTGGAGAGCACTTACCCCACTCCAGGTCCGGGTGTGAAATGGAGTTAGAGCCACGTGGATTTGCTATCTCCCAGGAACAGCCCATCGAGTGTGGGAAGGCTGGTTTTGCTCCCATCCCTTCTAAGGGATGCTTCTATTTGGCAAGTCCTGCGCCCTTGGAGCCCTTCTCCTTCCCAGCCTCGTTCACCTCATCCCCTGCCCCTCTGCTCCCCAAGGGGAGCTGCCTGGGAGCGGCTGTGTGGTGGCTGAGCTGGGAGGGAGGTCACAGCAGGAGCACAGGGCGTGGGAGGAGAGGCAGGAATAGGAGTTTCTGGCAGGAGGGAGCAAGCTGGGACTTGCCACCTTTCCAAGCTCATCCCCAGGGCCACATCGAAGAGTCGTCCCTCCTGCCCAGCATGTTTCTCTCCCTTTTTCCCCCACTCCTTTGCCAGGGATGACACCGTGCTGGGTTGTCCTTGCTTTCGTGTGTGGGACCCCAGAGTGGCTGAGCCATCTCGCAGTGGATGGTTCACCGGCACGTTTGGGCCCTCGCTTTGCTCCCGCAGTGTCTGGTTTTGCTGTGGCTGCCGTTCTGCATCGCTGCCATCCCCAGAGCCCCTGGGACACACCACGGGTCTACAAATCACTGTTGTGCTCCTCTCTGCAAGTGATTCTGGGTGTGCTGGTGATCCCTAACCCACTAAGTCAAGGCTTTTTAGTAACCCAAACTGAGTGGCAGAGGTGATGAGGTGATTTAATTTTTCCTTTTTTTTTTTTTTTTTTTGTTGCATTGCGGTTCTTCGCTTGGGCTGCAAAAGGAAACCATCCCGAATTCAGCTTGTAGTAAGTAATAAGCCATGAGACTGCTGAAGCCACACCGTGTTTGGGGGCTCATCTGTGTCAGGAGAGGGATGGAGAGGGTGTTTTGAACTCTGCTTAGAAATTCTGCTCTGTTTGTGGCTGTTGCTGTGTGTCTTTGGGGTGTCATCCAAATGGGGGTGGCTTTGCTGATCTGGCAGAGCTGCATCTGAGAGGGCAAAAAGAGCAAACTGCAAGCTCAGCTCTTCCCCAGTCCCCCTGCCCTGTTGTTTCCCTGAATCCTTTTCCTTTCCAAGGTGGGAGCAGCCTGGCTCCCAGAGCAGCACAGTGCAGTTCTCCCTCCCTGGCGCGAGTCTGAGTGCTCCGAGGTTCCTCAGCAGGAGGGGCTGCTCCAAGGAATGTGAGGTGACACTGTTGGAGCACAGCCAGCTCGGGGCTGTGCCCGTGGTGTCCCTGTGTCACAGCATCCAAGGGGTGGAGACAGAGCAGCTGCTGTGTGCAGAGGCCACATGGATCCACAGGTAACCCTGAAAGGCTTTTCCTGCCCTGGAGCTGAGCTGCTCCTCTCCTGAACCCCAAGCCTTTCCTTGGATGGAAGCTCCACAGCTGGGACCAAGTCTTGCTGCTGGAGCTGGATTGCCTCTGGGCTGCACTGGCCAGCCCCTGTGTGGTTTTTGAGCATCACTGCTGCTTCCAATTGTACACATTTCCTCCTGGGAATATGATCTGGGCCCAGACCCTTTGCTTTCATCCAGTGAAAGCCAAAGTCTGGCAGCTCAGCAGACCTTCCTCAAACCCTGGTGTAGCTGAAGCTGTGTCCCCACAGCCACCAAAGGGAGGTAGGATGCTCCAGGGCTTTGAAAATGGAGTTACATTCAGGAGAGATGTTCTCCAAACTGGGAATAGGTGCTCCTCATCCCTGGAACGGGAGCATTAGCTTGAGGCTAGAGAAGACAGTGGCTGAGGTGACCCTCAGTGCCATTCAGGGTGGCAGAAGCAGCTTCTTTACACTTCTGGCTGGAGAAAGGTGCAGGAGCAGAGGGCTGGGCTTTAAACTGGCTGGAAATGGAGCACCCCTTGTGTTCGTGTTCCAAGCCAGCTGCCAGGCCTCACCTGAGAATGCTGCTGTTAAACCAGCCAGCACTCAAACCCCCTCATCCACAGCCCCCGGGTTTGTGGCACCTCTGCATTTTCCCAGGGGGGTCTCCTACTTTCCCCCTCACATCCCTTAATGAAGGTTATATTAGGCAGATCTGCTTCACCAAGTTCTCCCACCAAACAGCAGGGAGGACAAGAAACACAGACCACTTCATGTGACACTTTTAAAGGATTTTGGTGGAAACCTTTGGTTTAAGGTGCCACTTTGGCTGCCACGATATTACCCCTGGCAGGCAGGGAAAGGGTGGTGGCAGCTGCTTTTTTCTGCCATCAGGGCAGGGGGAAGGGAGGTTGTCTGCCTCCCACCCCAAGAAGGAGCAGGCTGGCCAAATTAGCTCTGCCAAAGGGTTAGGGTTAGATTTTTCTGCAAGCTAGACAGTGAAGTCCCTTTGGAGCAGCCCAAATAATCCTTTCTCCATGCAAACGGTAAGGCAGAGTGCAAGGAAAGCAAGAGCAATGTTACCCTACCTGAGTGTTGTCTTCTAGCAGGCTTCCAGGGGTTGGAGGCACTTTCTTTTCTCTTTTTCCTCACTCTCTAATAAATGCAGAGCTTGGCACAAGCACACAATCCATGTCATCCCTGTTCACACCAGGAAAGGGGCAAGTACTGGAGGCCAAACTGTGTGAAGGAGAGAAAGCAAGGGGAGGAACAGGGCAAGGGGAAGGAAGCCCAGTGAACAGGGGGAAAAGGAGAGGAAACAGGAGAGGAAATAGTCCAGGGAGAGTAGCATGAGGTGGGGAAGGCAGGGCCAAAAGAATGGAAGGAAATCCTTGCACAAATTGGCAATTTGGAAGCTGTCCCTTCTGTGCTTTCCTCTGGCAGATCTCTAGATCTAGAGATGGTTAGGGAGGAATCAGCTGGTTTTTGGGAACATGTTGGTTGAAAAAGAGAGAGAGACAGAGGACTAAAAGATAGCCTCCCTGCTCCTGACCCCAGAGCACCTGGCACACCTGGAGTGCCGGAGGATGAGATGTAGGTGTGCCCAGCCCACTGCCACACGCAGAACCCCTGTGGCTGCTGCACATGAGGCCTTATGGCTCCTTCCCCCTCCCTGGCCACCTTGTTCTTTGGAGGAGAAGGAAGGGTGGGAGGGAAAACCCATGATCTTGCTGGCCTGCTGCCAGTTGCTAAGGCAGTTTCTTCCAAAGGGAGGGGAGGTGTGGAGGGAGGGAGCTGCCTGGAGAGGAGGCAGATGATGTATGCAAGGACCAGGCAGAGAGAGGAGCCTGCAGCCACCAGTGATGGAGACAAATGGGACCCGGGGCTGAGCAGGAGCTGGGGGCAAGGAGCCCAGAGGAGAGGAGTGGGGTGGAAAGGGGCAGGGGGAGCCAGGAGAAGCAGCTCCTTGCACAGCTCAGCCGTGGAGCCGGCATCCCAGCAGACCTGTCTCAGCTGATGGGTTTGCTGTGGTTCACAGCAGCTCTACGAAGCACTGCCTGTGGCAGGAGGGATTTTATTCTCCAGCAATTTTCCCCTGCTGTGTTTCCTCTGGTGAGTATGAGATGCGTGTGGTCCAGGGAAGCTGGCTGTGCTGTGTGAGCAGGGCTGGCTCCTAATGCCGGTGCTGGAGGAACATGTGTCCCACATGGATGTGCAGGTTGGAGGCAGGGAGCGTTACCCCTCCTGGGTGAGGCCACCAGCAGCGTGGTGCACAAGGGCACTTTCGTGTCCCTTCCTGCCTCAGTGCCATGTTTGGGTGTGTTTCTGCCCACACAGCATATACTGAGCAAGGTCCCTGGTGGCCTCAGCTCCATGATCTTCCACTTACTCGGGCCCAGAGGAGCTTGGTGTGGCTTTTGATAGCCATGGAGTTGCAGCCCTGACTCGTGATGCCGAGCATTTGCAGGGCTGAATGCAGGTCTGGGCCAATGCTGCTGAAACGAGCCACTGCCAGTGCTGTGGAAATGGGGCACAGTGGCAGCACCCAAGGGAGGGAGAGAGTGTCCTTCGGTCCCCAGGGCGCCCCAGAACCCTGTCACCTCCAGAAACAAGGTAAGTGCCTCACTCCTCCGGTGTGGTGTTGGTGTGAGATACCTCGGGCCTGAGCCTCATCCAGCCTGTGCCCAACTCCAGCCTGCTTCCCCCTTCCTCCTGCTGCCCGCACGGCGAGCTCAGAGCGCAGAGCAAGGGCGGCCTGTGGGCAAATGCCCAGAGCTGCCCTCGGGGCGGGGCAGCCCCTGCGGGGAGATGCAGCTCCCCGCACGGGTACCCCATCCTAAAAACCCAGAGCAATGGTCTGCCCTGGCTGAGGTGGGAGGTTGGAGTGGGTGGGAAGCTGCCCACCTCAGGAGGGGGAAGAAGGGCTCTGTGTGGAGCCCGGGTGTTCTGCGCTGGCGGCAGCTCTCCCTGACAAGTCTCAAGTGAGGAAATAAACTCTCAAAAGGTAGGTGGCAACAAAACCGGGGCAGCTTCGGGAGTGCAACAGCGGCATCTCCGCCGGCCCTGCCTCGGACGAGCGCCCCAGCAGCCGGCCGTGTCCGTACGGAGCTGACCCCGCGGAGCCCGGCTCGCAGCCGAGCCCCCGGGGAAGGGTCGCGCCGTAGCCCCGGCTGCGCTTCACCCCTGCGAGCGCAGCGCTTGCTGAGCAGACAGAAATCCAATCCCGGGGCCGGCTTTAATTCCCCCACTTCTCCTTTCTTTGCGCCCCGTGTCCCCGCAGCCATTTGTCCCCGGGCGGCAGCTGGTGCAGAGCCCGGGGCGCTGCGCCGTAACTCGAGCCAGCTCCGCGCAGCCGGGCTGCTGCGTGCCGCACGGCGGGACGGGGACAACTCGCGGCTTTTCCCGCTGGCTCTTGGTTCTCTGCAAATCCAAAATGGAGCAGGCGGGCTCCCGTGGGTGTGGGAGGCCGGGCGAGGCGTGCGCAGGGGGTGACTCATGGGCTGAGCAGCGCAGCGGGGCCAGCCCAGGGCGCTCCGGGGCTGCAGGCACGGCCGCGAGAGGCCGGATGGAGCCAAAGGCAGGGGCGAGATCTCCCTCCTGGCTGGCCCTGAAAGCGAACACCAGGCACCTGGAGGAGTGGGGAGGGGAGGAGGGCACTGATAAACGAAGCGGCGGATTAAGGTATCAGATGTTTCCTGCTGGGATTTGGCGGCCTGAAGGACGGTGCATTGCGGGCATTAGCGGCGGGCAGGTCCCGCTCCGGGCCAGCCTGGCCGCTGCCTGGGAAGCCGCTCCCAGCCCCGAGCATCCCTCGGCACACGTAGTCCAGGAACGGCCACCACGGGCACCTCTCTGTGCCGGGGAGGACAAAAGCCTCACAGCGCGAACCGGCCTCGCACAAGGCGATGTTTCTCTTGTTCTGCCAGGCGGAGCGGGGTCAGGCCGGGCTGTCCCTCCCCTGTCCCTTGCCACCTCCCGCGGGTGAACACCTCCCAGCCCTCCTCCTGCAGCCCTCATGGGCTCTCCTCCTCCCCTGACCGCCCTCTTTCGTGGAGGGAAAGAACAAAGCCAGAATTTATTTTAATTGTTTATTGTATAATATAAAACTACAAAAGTAAGACTGCTCATTTCCATGTACATTTGTCCAATTGTTTTTTTGATTACAGCCCATACCTACATGTGAATACAGTAATCTGGTTTCAGATGTCTGTAATATTGCATAGAAAAGGCACAGCTCTAAGGTCTGTGGGAGGGGAAGGGGAAATACACCCTTTTTTTCTTTTTTTTTTCTTTTTTTTTCTTTTTTTTTTTTCTTTTTTTTTTTTTGACAATAACAAGCCCTGTTCAAACAACCATGCACTGAACATGTCACACTATTTACACCTTTTCCAGAATCTTGGCCTTTGCAGGCACTAGTATGGAATACACTCAGAACTAGATAGGAGTTGAGGTTGGGATTTTATCTGCAATTTGTGTTTTTAAAGAGGTTCCAGAACTTGCATTAGGCTTATTTTCAGAAAAAGAAAAAAGTGCTTTAAAATAACTAATTTATTTTAAAATGTTCAGTCTCATTAATTAATAGAATATTGAAAGCAACTTGCACAGAAGCAGGATACTTAAGCCTGATTGGGGGATTGGGGGGAAGAAAAAAAAGAACAAAACCAATCCAAAAGAAACCCTGTAACAAGAACAAAAAGTTCAAAACATGCCAGAATGAATTAAACCGTTTGTCAAACAGGACCCATTGCTATATACTCAATTTAATAGTAATAACGTGTAAACTTTGGACTCGAAATTATCAGTTTTAAAATCCTCAGTTTTAAACAACCCAGGCTCTTACCACACGGTGTTGAGGAAAATCCGAATTACCTTGCACAAGGTCCGAGTGTCTCCTGACAGCGACTGCTCCAGGCGCTGCCCTCGCGGCGTTGCTCTCGTCCCGGGCGGCTGCAGGCGGTGCCAGAGCGATGCCCGGACAGACGGCGCTGGAAGCCGCTCTCTGCAGCAGGGATGCTCCGCTTCCTTGGCTCCCGGGGCTGCGGAGGGGCTGCGGAGCCCCGGGCCGGGCTGGTGGGACGCAGAGCCGGGCTTTGGACCGTACGGGCCCAGCTCCGGGCAAGGACGTGGCTCTGGCACAACTCCCGGGGCCGGAGGGAACATCCTGCCCCTTTCTACGGGCGTCCGGCCCCAGGGAATTCGGCTGGGCCTCCCATGCGTGTTTAAAAAATAAGGGAAAAAAAATCTTTTTTTTCTAAACCTTTCCCAGGCCAGCATGATGGAGATGGCTGCATTTGCTCCTGCCTCCAGCGGCAGATTCCAGTAGCGTGCCAAGGGAGGCCCGTCTCAAGCAGCCAGTGGGGGGTAGGAGCCTGATTAGAACTAATTTTGAACATAACCCTGTCCCTCCTCCATACCTTTTTTTGCATATTTCAAACAACCAGACCCATATTAGAAAAAGAGTGTAGGGAAAAAATAATCCTGTGATCCATGCATATCCTGACTGGAACTCAATTAATTCTGAATCTGGCTCCCATACCCTTTTTCATACAGCTTTACATTCCTACAAGAGGATACATTCCTACCATACATTCTGTACATGTTACAATCCAGATGTTGTTAGCTTCACAATAAAATAAATATATTTACAGAAGAAAAAAAAGAATAAATAATTTAAGAAAAAAAAAATCACTTCAAATCCAAAGCCCTCTTATTCTGCTCCCATCTTGTCACTTCATTGCACGTCAATGTCAATCTCCATCCCTGGTGTAGGTGTCAGAGAAATTCCATGCTTGGCTGCTGTTGGGACCACAGCACAGGCCCAGCTAGAGACAGGGAGTGACTGTGCAGGGGGAAAGCCACAGCTCAGCCCTTCCAACCCAGGCCTGCACCAGCCTTCCCAACCTTCTGCTGAGCCCCACAAATCAAGTAGGTTTTGTCCTGTGCGATTCCTGTAGGGATTCTGCCCCAGGACATGCGCTTCAGCACCAAGGAGCCACAGACACTGCCCAAGCGGCAGACTGGATTTAGAGCTCGGCTCCTGCTCTGTGGGTACAAAAACTTCATTCAGCTGACTCCCCTTAGCAGCACAGGTCTCTGAGAAGGGCACTGATGGGAGCTTTTGCCTAGCAGGTGGTATTTAAGCAGGTGTAAATACTTAAGTAATTCCGAAAAACAGGCGGCTCCAGTGTCCTGCAAATCAGTTTCTAACCATGGTAAGGGGCAAGCACCTACCATGTTGCTGTGTGAGCCTGGTGCTGTTCCAGGTTTGTGTTCCCAGGTACTCGAGGTGCAGGGACAGCAAGGCCATGGGTTCTCCTGGCAAGGGCTGAGAATTGCTGTGGAACAAGAGCTGGGTGGAGCTGGAGCCGTTCCATCCCTCCCTTCCCCTGGTCCCTAAAGCTACACTTGGTCAATGGTTCTCCCTTTGAAGCAGTAACTTCTGTTCTCTTTAGTCTGTGTAGTGACTGCAAATCCATCAGCACCCCAGTGCTTCAGAGTTCAGCTTGGGAAGAAGAAGAAAGCAAACCCACCCCCCTGGGCCAGTGTCCCCCTCCTCCCCCAGCCCTGTCTCGCTCCGACAGATGAACTGGGAGCCAAAGCGCCTTTCGCAGCTGTACATGATGCATTTCATTTCCATTAGGAGTTCCTTCATTGCAAAAATGTATTCGCTCTCATCCCGTGTCTGTGTGCATATCTACGTTACATCTATCTATATACTAATAAATATATATGGCCTGGTTTAAAGTGCCAATTTATAAAAAGCCGCCTCCTCAAAAGGCAGGCAAGACCCAATTTCATCCGTGACAAGAAGGGAGCAGAATTGACTGAATATTGCCAAATGACGTAAAACATAATTTAAAATTTCTTAAATAAATACAAAAGTTATTCCTAAAGAAGCCATAGGCATGTCAACAATATAGGTTGTAACCGGCACTCAACAACTAAAGTACCATTGGAAAACTAAAATGCC
The DNA here is from genome assembly GCF_017590055.1 of Onychostruthus taczanowskii. Taxonomy (NCBI): domain Eukaryota; kingdom Metazoa; phylum Chordata; class Aves; order Passeriformes; family Passeridae; genus Onychostruthus; species Onychostruthus taczanowskii. The sequence continues at coordinate 1,728,121 of NW_024499351.1, forward strand.
ATAGCAACTTCAGCAATAGGCATGATACATTGCAAACATTTTTTTCTTTTTAAATTAAATGTACACCACAACGAACTTAGGAAAAAAAAAAAAAACCAGCTATTGGTGCAGTAAGAAGACTTCTCAGGTGTTACGGGGAGGGGACCATGCATAGAAAGCTGTGTCTGTATATTCCTTGTAAAACGGGTCTATAAAGTGTAAAGCGGGTAACACAGTCCATACAAGAACCCAACTCTATAGGAGATGCCAAGTGATGTCACACGACTGGCTCCAGTTTCGACAGCAATGGATATTAAAGCAAGTCCATCCAGTGCAGGTACGAGATGAGCTTCACTGCAGTAATACTGAAGCTGCCTTTTTCAGCACTTAGCACAGTGAGGTGGGAGAGGGGAGGAGAAATGCTCCAAGAAAGGGCGAGCGGACGCTCCCAGCCGCGCTCTCCGCCCGCGCCCTCAGTCAGGGAGATGCCACGGGAGGCTGGCTCGCGGGGGCTCCAGGCACGGCTCCCCCACGCCATTCCCAGGAGCTCCGGGTGAGGAGGTGCCGATCTCCGCCGGGTTAAGGCTCCACGTCGGGCGGGATGGGGGCCCGGCAAGGCGGGCGGGCTTGGGGACAGCGCTCAGACCTCCGGGCGTGAAGTTCCACAACTGTTTCCTGCCAACTGCTTCACATACGTGTTGGAAAAGGACATGGCTCTAAGTTTCAGGAATCACAGTAGTGCGCAGTGGGTACAGCAGGGAGCAAACACTTGTGAAACTCCGGCAGAAGCAGCTCCCAGCCCTTTCTTAAAGCACTTTTTGTTTGTTTCTTTGTTTGTTTGCATTCAGGGAAACCGACTGCAGGCTTATTTGATCCAATTTTCTCTTTGCACCATACACATATAAAACATTACAACTCTGTATAAAAGTACAAGTGGTTCTTGTACATCTGAATTATGCAGGAACTATGTGAGCAAATCCTATCAAAATAGCTATTTTTTTTGTGTGTATAAACAGCATTTGTTTTTAGAAAAAACAATACCATAAACTGCAGAATCTGTACAAAAATATAAAATAAATTTGGGCAGCAGTTTCTAAACAGCCATGTAAATGCAACACTTAAAGAGGAGCAGGTTAATGCCTCCAAAAGGCTGAATTGCTAAAGTCAACCTATACAGGGCTAAAATGGTATTGAGATTATCTAAATAATAAAATTTTTTACCTCTTGCAATAAAACTTATAGAAAAAATAGACAAGTATGCACATGCAATTTACAGCTTTCCCCAACATAATCCTTGTGCTTAGCTTTTACCTTTTTTTTTCCTTTTTTTCTTTTTTTTTTTGTAATAACATAACATTGTCTACAATACATATTCTCTCCTATACCAGGATATTCGGTCTTCCTTGAGGAACCACTTTAAAAAAAATACATTAGAAGTGGTCATACATGGATGAAGGCACTCCAACTCTGCTCGAAGCAAAAACTAGTGTGATCCTTTTCTTTTCAAAAAAGGCAAGCAAGGATGCATGCACAGTGCTGTGAATCGGGGCTGGGAGGGACTATGGAAATACTACCAAGTGTATATACTGGTACTTAAATTTAAAAAAAAAAAAGAAAATAAAAGAAAATTTAAAAAAAAAAAAACAAAAAAAAACAAAAAAACCCCAAAACAAAAACAAAAAAAAGTTGCTATATTTCTAATACATTTAAGACCCAACAAGCACCTCCATGATGTGATCCAGTTCTGTGAGATCCATTTTGAAAGGCTGATTTGGAGTTACTGGTTGACTGCTGTACGGAGCGAGAGTTTTTAGGAGCTCATCTGCTGAGACGGGAGCCATTTTCGAGGCAGCCCCCGTGGCAGACGTGCAGGGGTCAAAATCATACATGGACGTATCAATGTCAGCGAACAGAATGTCATCCAGGGTCAAGTCTGTGAGGAAACCTGTGGAAGCTGTTATCTCAAAGTTGCCAGGCAGGGGGTCCATGAGTTTGGGTTCAGCCGTTCTGCTCTCCGGGAGGCCCTCGGGCTTGTGGATGTTGGACTCGCTGGGCTGGGCTTTAGAGTCGTCGGCTGCTGATTCAGCTGCTACTGCCTCTGCGGAGGTAGGTGCTGGACAAAGCTCCTCGATCTCGTCCAAGGCTGAGGAGAAGCTGTCCTTTACTGGTTGGAGAGCAGGAGGTGGCGGCTTCGTCGGGCCATCGTGCTGGACGGCCGGGGAAGTGCAAAACGTGTCGTCCTCGAGCAAAGAGGCCGGGGTGAGGCAGGACTCCAGGGGCATAGTGCTTACGAAGTCGGCGGGGAGCAGGGGCGGCGAGGCCAGGTGGCTGAACGCCGGCTGCGCCTCGCGGAAGTTGTCGCTGAGAGGGTCGGCAGGCTGCGAAGCGGCCACAAACATGGGCCTCAAGCTGCCTTCTTGTTTGAGTTCTTCCTGGATTCGCCTCAACATGTTGTTAATTAAAACTGTCTTTTGCAAGCTTGGCTCGGTTAATGGCCTGTGGTTATAAAGTTTCATAAGGGAAATGTTGAAGATAGTCTGACGCTGTAAGGTGTAAGACACCTTAGAGGGACCGTCAGTGGGAGACACCACTTTGCCTTCCAACCCATCTTCATGCTCGTCAAACTTCCGCTTTCCTCCTTTCCCCAACATATATCTGCAAGGGAAGAGAGGACACTGATGAAGGCAGCAAAGCAGGTGCACACGTGTCCCCATCAATAACTCGGCCTTGGCCCACAGCAGCGTGACAAGCAAGCAGCAGCCACCCCAACGAAAGGCTCTGCTCCATCCACGTCTAGGCATGGCTGTGCTGGTAAATTCCAAGCAGGAATTCAGGCAGCACCTATAATACTCCAGATCTAGCATGCCTGGCAGCAAATTTCCTCTTCCTTACATTAAGCAAATACCTGTCCATAGGAGCACAAGCCACAGGCACTGTACTGAAGGTTTCCTCACATTCCCTGACTGAGGCAGTGCTATGCCTGGGAATACAAATGTAAAGCACCGAAGTGCTCACAATGAATTTCCTCTTTTTATTCCAAAGTGTGTTCACCGGGGAAGGGAAGTGAGGCTCAAGCAATTGTGTGTTGAGAGAAACTTTCCCAGTGAGGTTGGGAGATCAGCCCTTTGGTACACCAGGATATACACATATGGGTTTATTTAGCTGATCACCTAAAGTACCAGAGCAGGAAATGCAGTTATTGTACTCAGAATTAGATAAATTACAGATGAAGAAGATCTGTCAAGTATTCTAGTCTAATCCCCAAGACCACTCTCTGCACTACACTCTGCTGCTGGTCAGATGACAGGTTTTGAAGGAAACAAAGGGGATTTTACCAAACTTGCCCCGCATTATAAATAATTTCTGAGCTAAGATTAAGTAGGGCAGTTCAGTCCCAAGTGCCATCTCCTCCAGGATGTTTCAGAGCGCCTGGAAATGCTCCTCTACACAGCACAGTCCCAACCTCATTTTGTCACCATTATTTTTGTGACACCAAGATCCCCCCAAACGCAGAGGAATGAAGGAGTTGCTGTGCTGTGACAGTAGCACGACCTAACATTATGCTCTCTCATTTTCTCAGGTAGAGTGGTGAGGTGCTGGAACTCTAACCCGCTCACTCTTTTAATATGATCACAAGGAGTTCCCTGTTCATTCCTGTATCCTTCCCTCTGTTTAACAAATTCTTCTGGCATGAAGAATTCTGCCTTGTTTAAAGAGGAAAAAACCAAAAACCCGAACCCTAAAAAAACCCCAAAAAAGTGGAGGAGGCTTTCTAGCCACATGTACCCAGAAAGAAGTTGCAATGGCCATATAGATTTTTACCCCAGACCTGACCCTTCTCACATTATGCAGCTATCATCTGGGAGACAAAATTTGCCTTCCTTATTTGAGTACAATTCCCAACCCACCCAGTGGGATTAGTGCCTACAAAACAACTGCACTAGGCAGGTCTAACACAGTTTGATGGTCACACACCAGTTCAGCAGAAAGACAACATAGTTAAACGTCATCAAAAATGACTGACAAACATTTAAGAGCTGGGAGATCCTTGGAAAGCAGAAGAGGGGGCTAAAGAAGTCAGGGTTTCAGTGCTACAAGGGCTTCAGGAAGCATTTGCTGGGTGGTAAATCGAAAACCGGATTGGGTGAAGCGAGCCTCTTCTGGTTAAAAATAAGTCCCAAATCCAGATAATTTTCTAGCATATTATGCAATTATAAAAAGAAAGGCGGGGGGAGGGAGCAGGCTGAGCAGAGCTGAGGAACAGGTAGGCTGCCATCCAAGCTCCTTGGCCAGCTACCAGCAATTCCTGAGCCTGGAATCTCGGGTGAACAAAACCTCTGAAATTTAGCACTACTGCTGAAGTCTGGCTTTTCTCTGCTCCCTGGTGTCACTTCCATGGACTACTCTGGAGCTGTTCACATGGGTTTGGGGTGCGAGAGGGGGGCTTTGCTATTCCAGTGTTCACAGCAGACATGCTTCCTTTCACTTCAGACACAGAAGAGCAAGAAAGGGAGGGTCAGGCTAGCAAGAATTAAAAACCCTGCCCAATTCCAGCACGTTTTTAAAGCAGCAAGGGGTTAGGAGGAGATGAGCAGCTTTCCATCCCTTCCTGCTATCTCCTCCCCCTGAAAAAAGACAGACTCTGACCTAAAGACATACCAGTGCTCCTTCCACAATGCTCTATTTAAAGAAGACATTTTTAAATGGCTTAGGGACTAGAAGAGTTTGAAGTTTGTCAGCCTCTGCCAGGAATGTATAAAAACATTCCCTGCACAAAGCAAACCTTTTCCCCCATGATAAGAAAACATCCCAGGCTCCGCTCCCTGTGCTCAGTTATTCATCATTGCCAGTTGACGCTGCCAAGCATTTCCAACAAACCCAACTGAGCCCGTTTCCACCCAAGACTGAGGTGCTGGAAGTGAACACATTTTTAAAGCTGATCACTAAGAACTGTGGGATCATCACTGAGTAAATACTACGATAACCTCACTACGTCATTTTCCAGGAAGCTCAGAGACAGTTCAAGATTTCCTGTATGTGTGACTATCAAGCTTTCACATCTCACTTGATCTTCACGTAGCTTGATTCAGAGCTTGCCCTTTTAAAAGATAGAATAGATCAGGCAACTCCCAGTCTCACCTAGTAGCTTTTCAGCACAGCTTTCAGTTTCCTTTTTCCCCACTAATACTCTCTGAAGAGGGTTTAACCCCTAAAGCACCAAAGCAGGATGTCAGCCTAAGCATGGAGGCTTTATTCCACCAAGGAGAGGGCTCAAATAAGCACTGCTAGACTCTCGGCTTTATAAGGTTTTATTTTATCCCCTTCTCCTCTGGAGTGCCAATGGGAATTGTAAAGAATGTTTTCCTCCAGTTTCCATAAATCACTTCATTCATGCCAAGCGAAGCAAGGAGGTGATATCTTTTTAGACCAACTGATAGAGTTGGTAAAATCAGACATGCTTGGGGGCTTGCAAGTCTTTCTCTGGCTCTTCAAAAAGGAATTTCATAGTTTCTGACCGTCAAAGCTTAAGACAATGTTCCCTGCTTCTTCTTTACAGTTCAAACCATCTCTTCCCTCCTTCAACCAAGCTGTTTCATGCCTGCATTAAAGGGATCAATATTGTATGTCTTAAGATAGAGAATAACATAAATAAAAAAAAGTTGTATGTCTTAAGATAGAGAATAACATAAAAAAACCCCAAAAACATGCTGTACAATACCAGCATTTGATCTCAATCAATTCCGTTCATCTTAAAAATTTTGCTTTAGCCTTTCCAGCCAAACCTCCTGCTGGAAAAATGAAAATGCCAAACTTAAAAGATCAGCTTGACCAAAGATCAGCACAAAATGAGACAAACCCGCACCATCCCAGGTGTCAAGAGAGCTGTCCCACCAAGCCATACAGCTGTGACAAGGGCAACCAGACAACACCAACCCATCCAAATGTAGCACTGCACAGGCAGAAACTAAGGGTAATGTTCACGGAAGGTCTTTCACACATCTATTTTGGCTGAGCAGCAACCTCAGCCAGACGTATTTCTGCTGCACTTTCACCCGTTTTGAGGCCGGGTGTTAAGAGTTGAGACTGGACGTCACTTTGTTGTTGTTGTTGCTGTTGTAATAAAGGGTGTTGCAGGGTTTTGGTCTGCAAGTGAGTTTCCAATGTTTCCTAGGTATGTAGAACCAGAAAGCTCAAGAAAGACAATGGAAAAGCTGCATCTTTCTGGGGATTGGGGCGGGGGGAGTTACTTGGAGATCTTCCCCAATATTATCTACCAGTTGGCTCCAGCTCTGGAAGACCCAGAACCAAAAGCTAGACCATTGTTGCTGACAAAGACTCTACTCGCCTTTTTGCCCATTTAGGGCGATTGCACGCGCCTCAGCGCCAGAGAAACCCTAGCATTGTCTGGGAGTTGTCTTTTCTTAATTGAAGAACAAAAGTAGTATATTTTCTTTTCCTCATTTGTGTGTCATTTAGCCTCCTTTTATTGGCTCTGCATGCTCTTCAGACAGAGCTGGGAAAAAAGGCAGTTGGGGCTCAGTAGAAGAGATAATCAGCCTGGAGCGGATGGTTCTCCGGAGCCAACCCTCATCGATGAAAGGAGAAGAGCTTGTGCAATGCCTGTGTCTCTGAGCCCACTTAGTGACGAATCCTTCGCTCTCCAGAGGACAGAGCAGATTGTGAGAGGAGCACTGTGTTTATTGACTGTGCTTCGGACACTTCGACACTGCCAGACTATCTCTGAAGTCTTTAATAATCGGCACTTTGGCATAGAAAAGCACCAGATATGTAAAAACTAAGAGGAAAAGTGATTTTGCTCACCTGATAACAGAAAATAACCTGTAATTTTAATTCCCAAAGACTTTTAACAATTAAGTTTAAAATACCTCTCAAGACTGAGAGCTCATCTTGGAAATCAATTCCGCAATCTACTAGGCCCTCCCTGCTCATAAAGACAGACAGGAAGGAGAAAAAAGAAAAAAAGAAGGAGGAACTGAACATCAAGAGGAACAGCGGAAAAGGGTTTTTAAGAAGTCATATTTCCACTCATAGGTTTATGCCACCCCCTCAGTCAGTCTAGAGGATGAACAGCTTATTATAAATTATAAATAATTAGCTTATTAGAGTTGAGATTACTTTTAGAACAAACACCATGTTGGTCAGAAAGTAAAAGCATCAAAATCCCCGAGTCCACAGGCAACCATTCCCCTCCAGGCAGCCAAACACAGAAACACAGGTGTGAACCACAGGGGCTTGTGTGAGGAGAGGAGTTTAAAGCAGGACTAGTTACTTTCTGAAGTCTTAGGCAATTAAAACCACAGGGGGGTAAAAAAGGAGAGAGGAAGGCAACTTGGGGGAATTAAAATAAAATGCTACTTCACACGTGTGCATGGAAAAACCCAACAAAACCCCACAACTCCAAAGCTCCCCAAAAGAGCCCCCAAAGTGAAATGACAGCACTGAATTTGTACACTTCATTCCCCTAAGTTCACAAACCTCAGATGTAAGTGATCCTCACCAGCTTTTCTCAAAGAACCTATCCAATGAATTATGGAAGTGCTTTCTGTGTCACTTCTGGCACACGAAATACAATTTTCCTCTCCTCCATCCTTCACTCCTCATCCTTGAGGGGTCCATTGCTTGTATCCTGGCCCAATGGTAGTCAATGGGTGTTTTGTTACTGACTTCAGCAGAATGAGGATTTGGCACAGAGAGCTGCAGGACTAAAATAAAAAGGCCTTTTATGCCAACTGGGTTCAACTGGCAAGACAAGGGCCAGATCCTCTGAGCTAACAGAGGCAGGTTGAGCTCCTTGAGGTATTTCAGTGCTGCTGGACCCAGCCTGAGGGACCACCTGGACTTGTAACCAGTCTCCACAACTTCAAAGTATCTGTCCCCTAGAGCTAGGGAGGCAAACCAGGAAACCTCTCTCTCCCTGTCCCTGTTTCCACATCCCCAAGGCCACAGCAGAGAGAATGGACACATCTGTAGATACCCCTTGGGGCAGGACCGTGGGCTCACCCACTACAGAAGGATGCTCCTTGGCCTGCAGGGTCCTGGCAAAGCACAGCAAACCTGCCCCAGCAGGTGGAAGTGCAGACATCTGAGAGCACTGGCACCCTCCTCCCATTCAAAGTTACAAAGGAAAAGCAGAAGGCAAGGCCAGTATAAACCTGGCAGGTTCTCCCAGCCTCCCTCAAAACAAGGGGGAAAGCTGAACAGCCCAGGTGTGGAGGTTTAACTCCAGGGCAGGAGCAAATAAGCAACACGGACTTTCACAGGCAACAGGCAGAGCTGGGTGGAAATGGCCCCTCCTTGGGGATTTCATCTGCTGACACCGGAGTGTTTAAAGCCTGGCACGGCAGCATCCCCGGAGCCGGGACAGCCTGTTCCATGCAGAGCTGCACGGCCACGCTGCCTGTGTGAGCTGCAGCTGGCCCGCAGGGTGTGAACCGACCAGCCCGGATGGGGGCGGGGAGGGGGGAGTGCGCTTTAATTTTATTTTTTTTTTTCCCCACGAGGCTGCTTTCTCGGGATCCGATGCACTTTTTACACGTTGGAGTGTACTGCATCCATGTTGCTTGGCTATAGAGGAGTCCTGACAACGCTGCCTGGTAAGAATTGTGTCTCATGTCACATGTGAGATAGGAAACAAATCCCACAACTCCCGAAGAGAGGTAGAAGGAATGCAGCTGTGCAGAGGTTTCTGTCCTCTCCAGAGCCAGTGCTCAGACATTCCGTATTTACAAGGTTTGTTTTCCCTGACACATTTTACATTAATTCTGGCTGCCCTTTTAATTTTATTTTTTTTTTAACTGAGTGAGGTTTAATAAGCACTTACAAAACTCTCCTTTAGAGTATAAAAAAAATTGGCCTCCTGGGCAGCTCTCTGCTTCCAGAGAGTAACAGGGGATTGTTTTTATGTTTGCAAGCCTTCACTGCAAGGCTGTCAGTGCCAGCAGTAACTCTAAGTGGCAGGTATTTCTCACACTTATTTTACAGGGACCTAACTCTTCCCCATCTCCTGTGGTGGATGGGTAAACCTCAGCTCTTCCAGAAGAAACAGAGAAGCAAGTAAAGCTCCTCGGCACCCCACTCCTGCATTTAGCAAGAAAGGCAGCTTCTCTCTCCCTACAGAAGCACAGCCTTAGTCTCCTGCTTTAGGCACTTCCCACAGAGTGAAGACTGAGCAAGGAGCAGCTAGCAAGCTGAGTGTCAGGGGTCTTTTCTCCTATCCAGTTAAATTCAAAATAAGAAGGAAAACCATGGTGGGTGACTGTTACAGGCTATTCTAAGCAGAACTTCAGCAGGGGCTGTGTAAGGAAACCTCTGGCAAAAGGAGACAACAGAAGAAGCTCAGACTCTCATTTGAGAAGCATCTGAAGTCGTGCAGGTCTCACGGGGTTTGCCTTTGATATTCAGAACCTGGAGTCCCCAGGTCCCCGAAGGAGTGTCCATGTTAATCAGAAAGTAAGGTGAAGCCTTCCCTAGCAAATAAGCAATGCAATTATAAAGCCAGTCAATAGTGTAACGCCAGCCAACGTGTTCCAGCGATATTTTGAAACTGTAATCTGATCCTACTGTTTCCATCCTCGTGCCTTGCCTGCTCTCCCTTGTTGCATACTGTACTATTTGAGGCCCAGAGGGCAAAGCAAGCTCTTGCTGTTTGTTCATGATCAGAAACTGCATTTGGAGCGAGAGCTCTGTGTGCACCGCCCACACCACTTTCTTGAGAGTTTCTTAAACTTGCAGCCCGCCGAAGCCCTGCTAGAAGGATCTCTGCAAAACAACCAAAAACACCAACTCCACTTCTGCCTTCAGTTTGCAGCTCCTTTTCACCACGCTAAAAAAAGGCAAAGCCGCAGTCTAAGGCAATTTCTGACTCTGCAGTGTGTTAAGCCTTGCAGGAAACATATGCTTCTATTAAATTGGAAACAGTTTCTAATGCTGTCAGTTTGCTAAATGTAACATGTTCCCCTGGAAGAAGTGGAGCAGTTTTAATGTTTTTGACTAACTGCACACATCCAACCAGAGTGTGTCTGATAAAGCTGGAATGGGCTCCAATAAATATAGCTTAGAATAAATTACTGCCTCATTAAGTAATTGTTTGGAAAAAGGACAGCAGGTTTTCTAGATTACAGTCATGTTATTAAGGGTGTTTATAATATTAGGAATTCTATCAGGGTAGCAGAAGTTAATGCAAGTTTAAATCAGAGGAGCACTTGTTAGCTTGTTAAAGCATTAAAGACTGCCCTGGCAGAACCAGAAGGTGGACAAGACCGCACAGGTTCTGAGCATGGAAAGCCAGCAAGGCACACTGCAAACCACTGTGAGGCTGAAGGCAAGAGCAAAAGTGCAAAGCAAGAGGGAGAATATACCAGGGTAACACACCAGGGTTGAAAAACATTTATTTAATATTCACATACAGGCAGGCAGTAGTCTTTACTGGAAAAAAGCAGAACAGGTTTGGACTGCCCAGCAGAAACTAATTTCTGTCTCAAAGATCTCAAAGCCAAAATGTCAATCCTCACATGTTCTGCTTCAGACAGGACTTCCCATGTGCTTCCTTATAAAACAGTGCCCAGAAGATGCAAACAAGCCCCCAGCCTGCCCTTTTTTGGTCTCATCCTTAACTGGAAGCTTTAGGAATCACACTGTCCATGACTGCCAACCCTGCCACAGCCCGGTGCGGACATGGCCCTGCTGACCACCAACCACCTGATCTGAGCCAGATCAGGGTGGAGGTGTTCCCCTTCCCACTACCAGGAGATGCTTTGTTAGGGCTGCCTACTGAGGAGAGAGAGATTTTCCAGAAGATGTCAGAGCTGCCCTTATCTCAGGTCACCTCTGTGCCAAATCTCCTTTATATCCTTTCCTAGGATGGCTGCACACAGCAGTGTCTGAGCCACCACCAGGAGCCTCCTCCATGGGCTTCAGCTTACCTGGGCTCTGTGCTTCAAAGAGACACCAAAAAGAGCCAGGCTGAGGCTGCTTTGAAATTTGGGTCTCCATGTGTTAAAGAAGCAGCCAGGCCTGCCAAGTGTGAATTCAGTTCTATTGTGCTGTGAACACACGGGCTCAGCAATCTGCTGAAGGACCAGGAGCTGCTTTACACACCTGGGCATCAGCAGCAGGAAATCAGAGCTGCAGTGAAGCAAACAGGCACAGCACTGGGCCAGATCCCCTGACTTTACTACATGATTAGCTGATTATTCAGCAGACTCTGCTTGTTGGCACCCAAAAAATATGCGAGGGCTTCTACACACAAGTCTCCTTGGGATCAGTCTAGTCTTCTGCTCCACACCACTGTTTCTTCCCACAGGTGCAGCACTCTGGGCCTCCTTGCACGGAAGCAGGAGGTGCCAGTCCCACAGGCAGGACCACGACACCATGAATCCCCGTGTCAGTGGGCAAGGAGCCACGCTGGAGCCGGTGCACACAACTCCATGCTGGGAGAACCAGAGCCATCTCCTCAAGAGGTGGAGCAGCAGCAATTAAGATGGCTCTGTACTGTTCCAGGGCCCAATCCAGCCAAGACTGCCTTCCATTCCTTCCCACTGCAGAGCCAGCAGGCACCGGCACAGCTCAAGTGCTGTCTAAAAAGAGACACCTCGCTTGTAAATGAAATTCAAAACAATCATCTGAAAGACCTAGAACAGCTACCAGAAAGTGACACAGGCAGGGAAACACACACACACACACACTCCCTTTTCAATGCTAAAATTACACGCCTGTAATGACAAGATGCTACTGGCCAGGCTCTGAGGGAGAATGATGAAATAGCCAGCCCGGCTGTGCATCCCTCCTCCCCTGCACTGGCGCACAGAACAATGGATTACGGCAGCCTTGTGCTGTATTGTACAAGACATCTCTATTGGCACGCACGTGTCACGGGCTGCCTTTTATTTTTAGTGTGCGTAGGGACTGAGCACTGCACGCCCATCTCCGCTGGACCCGTGCAATTCCTGCAAAGGTTAATGAGAATTGTGTGTGCACCCATGAGAGACGAGACCCCTTCGTGTATAATAAGGGAGTTTTTCTCACCTATGTATAATTACTTTGTTTGAATCCTATCGCAGCATCTTTTCCCCAAAGATAGCTTGTTTTTCCCCCTTGTCACAGACCCTTAATAAACACAAGGAGGGGCAGGGGGGGAACCCCCACACTACTGAAAGAATTGAATGGTTTCCCAAAAAGTAGGTTATTGCTCTGAAAACAGTGTTGAATAAATTATCACAGTCAAACTGAAAAGCAGCAAATGGCAGGAGGCAAGAAGAGGAGAAAGGAAAAAAAAAATCCTCTGAAGAAATATATACTGCAAATGTACCATACAAATCCCAGCAATGACAAGTCATTTTAGTTTCTGGCCTGCAAATTTTATTTGCTAACCAGTTTTGCACTGCTGAGAGTTAGGAGAAAAGAAAGGTGTTTCCCTGGCATTTTTTAAAGTAGCTTAAACAGCATATGAGTTGTTTTCAACATTTTTGCTTAAATCAAATGAACACAACCCTGCAAACAAATACATTCTATGAAAAAGAATCCACTCACCCTGCAAGCTTTTCTTAAAGAAGTGAAAAAGTTGTTGGACATTTCTCCACCACCAGTGAACACAAAACAAATTTTTAAAACATAGTTAAAATTTGACACAAAAGTTTTCTCAGATGGTACTAAATGACGTTGGACAAGATGCTAACTGCTGGCCTTTCAGTCTAGTGCACTAAAGCTCTTGCATTTGTTGAAATACAACATGTGTTTACATGTCCTGCAAAGGAGCCTTCTGAAAACTGACTAAAGGGAACTTTGGCCAACCTTGAACTATTCTCAAACTGTAATAGCTATGAGTTAGAGACAAAAGATTCCATTTTTCATGGCACTGGCTTGATTTCACAATAAAAAGTACTACACTGAAGTGATGTTCTTTAAAACAGCCACCATGGGACCCACATCTCTTCTATGTGGAGTAATTTAAACATTTTCAAGTAAATAATTTAAACTTAGATGGAGGCACCCTTTTAACAACATATTTTGACAACACGTGTATTAAGTTTGTATTTTGAAGCACGTTTAGGACAGGTTAATTAACAGAAGGAAGAAACTTAACCACAAACTAAGATTTTGGAAATTGGGAGCGGAAAATATAGAAGGAGAACAGCTCAGGAAACAAAATGTCTGAAACTTTATTTCATATTCAGTCAGGCACAACCCACTCACCTCACCCATGATAGTATTATACTGATTTTCCCCACAATTAAAGTCCTCATCTAAGCACACATACATCACGTGTGTGCCCCTGCCAGCAAGGGGAAGCAGAGCAGCGACAGGAAGCTTGACACTGTGTGTCACTCACAGAGAAAATATTCTCTCTCTTGTATTCATTCACAAGCTATTTGTGGAACACTTTAGTTAGGGAAGCAAAGTGGAAGGGCTGTTCAGAAGAGCCAATTTCGCCAAGCAGATGAACAGGAGGGGGTGAGGGGGAGCCAGGGTAACCCAAGCAGGTTGTTGGGCCCCTGGCACAGCCAGCATGGAAGTACCCTGGTCAAAATCCCTGTGACCACAGCGCAGGCTCCTGAAGCCTAAGGCACTGCTCTGACACAGGGCCAGGAGCAGGCACGAGCCCCGACCCGCAGCAAATCGGGCCATGCCAAAAGTGCTGAAATGGAGTGGCTTGTCTCACACAAGGCCCACAGAACAGTGAGAAATCAAAAAGTAACCACCACTGTTCAAAAAAAACACTGTGGTTTGCACACAAACGCTAAGTCTCCTATCTTGATGAAATGTATATTTGAAAAATATGCAAATGATATGCATGCACGTGGACGCGTACCTACTAAAGGCTTTTTTCCAAGGGAGAAAGAGCGCCTGTAAAAACACATGAAAAGTAAAGTTTGCGGAGGCACCGGAAGATGATGATGATGTATTTCTGAATTAGGATTTAAAACTTCATTTTGCAGCTACCTGAAGTTAAGACAAAGCTGCCTTTAGGCATCTCAAACTAGTCAGACCTGCTATAGCAGTTGCACAGTCTGCTTCAAATATGCCCTCCACGCTCCTTTCAACCTCCACCCCAACATATATCCGCATAGTTTACTTCCAGTCATGGGTGGTTCTTGCTATAGCACAGTTCACTCTACCTTACTGCCTGCCTGGCACGACAGGAGGGTTTTTTAAGACTGATGTTACAGGCTACTGTAAGAAACTGTATGAAAACAGCCAATAATTGTCACATTTCCATTAAAGGCGAGTGTGGTTCAAACAGTACAAGGGTTTCTGGGGTGGGGTGGAAAATTGGGGATCAAGAAAAATAGTTTTAATTGTTACATCTGAGGAAGTATTAGGGCAAGTTTAGATCTTTCCACCAATTCAGGACTCCTTGAAAAAGGGAACTTCTTTTTTCTGCTACTTCCATATACTACCCAGTTTTCAAAATGACATGAAAAGAAAACAAACCCATGTTTGAACTCTTCTCTCTGTATTCCATATCAAGAATTAAATTTTTATTCTAACTTCACTGAAAACTGTTTACTTTGCTTTCACATCTTACTGGTGTGAAAGCAAGGTAAACAGGTTTTGGCTCCTAATAACAACACAGACTGAGATCATGTCATCCAATGCCACTTAAAACTCAATTCCAGAGTGATATTAAGGAGAAATTTGTGATATTAAGGAGAAATTTGTGATATTAAGGAGAAATTTAAAACCAATGGTACTCAAAACACTGACTATGTTATACAGGTTGGGAACTTCAGACATTCCTTGGCAACATCTCTGATTTTTATGTACCAAGCTGAGGAGGGTACCAAACCTGGCCTCTCACTTGAAGAGCAGGGGTCTGACCTCGCCTAGCACAGGGCTCTGAGCATGGTTTTAATTTCACTACAGCAGCCTGAATCCAGTGTCACTCTGATGTGGTGGTTGCTGTCTCACCTGAGCTAGATGAGCCTCCACCCTCAAAGAAGGGACACACGAAAACCAAAAACTTGCTCTCTGGTGACTTGCCAGTTTCTTCAGTCCTTTCAAGCCTTCCCATCCCTAGTCACAGCTTAAAGCCCTTTCTGAAGGCCACTGAGGCTGCACCCATCACCCCTGGAGACTGCCCCAACTCTCCCTCGGAAATGCCCGTCGAATCAGGTCTTCCCCACCCCGAAAATCCCCTCTGCGCCGGAGGAATGTCCCAGCCAGCACATCTTCACAGCTCCTCCTGGCCACTCGGCAGTGACAGCCAGCATCTGACACGCTCACCAGGAGGCTAACGTGGAGGCAGTGCAGTTTCTACTCTGCACAGTGACACACAGTTTAACACCCACACAGCCAAGAGACAGGGCAGAGACCCTGCTGTGACACACACAATGCCTGCTTCTCCCACTAAACCTCTGCTGCCTCCCAGCCACACGTTTGCTTTGCAGCACACTTCAGCACACCCAAGAGCAACGCTAGCACAGCATTTACGGGCCTTGCCTTCCCCACTCGTGTTGAACAGCCGAGCATTGTTATCTTATTTTTGTTATAGTGTTTGCACTGGTAATGCTGAACAAACCTGAAGCCTCCACTACAGCAAACACAAAAATTGACTCTGTTTATAAAAGAATTAAAGAACTAACGCATGTTGAGAGTCTCTCTCCATTTAGAGAAAACAGGCACCTCTTCATGACAGCAGTTTCTCTGACTGATGAAAGTTTAGAAATCAAAAGAAGTGGCAGAAAACATGCAATTATACACCCCTGAAGAAAATGAGCGCTGTGCTCAGATTGGCAAATTTCATCTTCCACAAACCATGAATTAGCAAAAAATTCATCAAGACTAAAGATCTCTGCTTAGTGCCAACCTGCTTACATTGAAGCTGGACCTTGCTCTCTCCTTTGAAACACTCCTGATCTTTGGACTTGGTAACTGAAAGCTGCTATTTCTGGCACTGATTCGTGCGCATGTTAAGGAACCACTGCAACTGGAGCTGTCTCCTTGTGAGCCAGTTACACTACAGAGCTGAAAGAAGGTGTCTCTCTTGCTACCTGGCCCTTAAAAGAAGTAGATCACCAGAAGACTACTCGCACTTTCAAAGTACTGCATTCTCCTTGTTTGACAGATTACACTTTTAAGATGTTACATAAAAGCAAAAATAGTCACAAATACTTTGGATCACCTGTCTAGTGTTAGCACTGCCAGAGATGAACCGTGCCAGGAGTGCTTTACATCAGTGTGAAAAAAGTCAGAGTTCCTAAAAAAAATGTTTTCCCAATGAAATATTTATTGAAAAACTAAAAGCAGCTTGCGTGAATGATGGCAAAATCCTTCAAACTAGATGCTGCATGAAATCTGCTGTACTTCATGGAAGCTAAAAAAATAAATTTTGAATATGAAGTTTGAATGTTTCCTTGCTATTAGGACATTATCTGAAAGTCCTTGATGCCTCTCAGGCAGACAATTTGAGCACTTGGTATATTTATGTTATTATTTCCCATGTGAAACTCTTTATTTCATCTTTCCCATTAAAAAGAGCAGGTGTATAAAGGAACACAATTACAACTTTTAATAAATCAGCACCTACACATGTATTTAATGCTCTTTAAGACAAAACCTGAAGGACCTATGGCTATCAAGTTTCTTTTTGTTTGTTTCCAATCAGCTTCAGAGAAAAAGTAATCAGCTTGACACAAAAAATCAAAGCAGCTTTTTAATATGCACAAACTCTAGCTTCGTTCTTTCAGCAGTCCAATCCAGTTCCTGCAGAAAAGGAGTGGGTGGTTGCTGCTACCAACTTAAATGGAAGCAGGATCAGTCACGAGAGGAGGAATATCTAGAGCTGCTACATTGGATGCTGCAATACTTGCCTGAACAATGGAAGTATTCCGAAGGACACACTCTTGGATACCTGTCCAGCAGCACAAACTCCTAATCCTCCTCCTCCTCCTCTCTCTACCACCACCTGGGTAATTATGCTAAATCAGAGCCCAAAGATACCATCCTATCATGTAAAAGACATGCATTTTAACTTCAGCCAGAAAGGGTTACTTTCTATTTACCCTGCTAAATCAGTTGGCTTATTTCTATAGCAATCATTTGAAAACACAGTTCATTTTTATAGTTTGTTTTACCATGTGAAAGCATCCTGTGCCCTTAGATGCAAACTGAAGTGCCTTTGTCAATTTTGTACCCTTTGAGAAGTCCATAAGACACAGGAACCTTCACTTGCGCAGATGCATGCCTAAAATGAGCAGAATTAAAAGAGGTAGAAAGTGCTGTTTGAACTCACACACATTTGCAAGTGTTCACTCATTTGAGAGACACAAATATAAAACTGGTGTTTGGGGAAGCCAAGCCCTCTCCCACCGTTGTTTGAGCAATAGTGCATTCTAGAGTGGCAAAATCCAGCATTCACTGACGGCAGCCAGAGTCACCCTGATGACTGCACCAGGCACCAGATGAAAAAGCCTGGATTTCCCTGCTCCCGAGAGCCTTGGATCTGTCTGAGCACACGCTGCCACACGCAACAGCTCTGGCGTGCTGCACTGAAGTTCGCCTGAAGAAGCTGACAGCCTCCCCCGGATGGAGATAAAATGGGCAGATTCGCTTTATTTTACACCAGCAGCTGACCCACAGCTGTAAATCAGCCACCAAGGGGCCCACCGGACAGCACACAAGCCTCTCCATAGATTTCCAACTAAAGCGGTCCTAGGTTTTCCAGCTGTGTTTCACAAAATGCAAGAAATGACAGCAGGTAACTGTACTCCTATTTTCATGCTTAGGAAGAACTTATTTTTCCAGATCCTGATGAGTGAAGCAGCCAATGCTCTAAATCAAAGTGGTACCGCAAAAGGATTTTTCTTCAAGTGTTCATCCACCCCGAATAAAATGGTAATAAATATACATTTTTGCCGATGCTTCCAAAAGACGAACCACCTTACTCACAAAATCCCCCCAGACGCCTCTGTCTCCCCGCGCTGGCGGTGCTCCCAAGGAAGACCCATGCGCGCTATTGCTCAGGGAAAAGACAGGCTAATCCCCAGCCCTAACACCAACCCTGAAAGGGCCAGGCAGCGGGGCCAGCCGGGTCCTGCCCAGCCATATGTCAGCTTTGCTACAGCGGAGTGAAAGTCCCCCGCAGGCCCTTTTAGCTTCCCCGGCACTACAGCACGCACTTTTCGGGGTTCCCTGAACCCCCGCTCTTGCTGGGAGAACGGAGCCAGGCTGCAGCCCCCGGCTCCAGGGGCTCCCCGGCGCACACGCGAACTTACCGGGGTGTTGCGGCTTTCCTGGCGTCGGAGGGAGCCCGGCTCCGGAGAGCACAGCCGGCCGCGCTACCGGGACCGGCACAGCCACCTCGATAAAGAAGTGTATCCCAGCTACCCGCACCTGCTTCGGCTCGGGATCCCCCCGCATCGGCGGGGGAGGGGGCGAATTTTAAGGTCAACTTCGCCGCTCTCCCTTCTCTGCTCATCTCAGTACGACCCCCCCACACACACATCCCCCGGAGGAGAGGGGGAGGATCCCCGCCCCGGGCTCCTCTGCCCGGGTACCAATTTAAAGGTAGAGATAAAACAAGCCCCGATGACTCGCAAAGCCGGAGGGGGTGGAGGAGTGTCGCCGCCGCCTGCCCCCTCCCCCCCCGATGCCCCGCAGCCCCCCAGCCCCACTCACCACATGCAGCTCCACCTGAGAACTAAAGCATGGAGAGGGGGAGGTCGGAAACTCTCGCCCTAGAGCAGCTCCATATGTCGCTCCTCGCCGCGCCGCTCCGGGGAGGGGCCGGGTGGGATGCGGAGGAGGAGGAAAGGAGGAGGAGGAGGAGGAAAAGAGGAGGAGGAGGCAGGAGCAAGCGGCGTGAGGATTTAAGCCTCCGCTCTGCCCCGGCGGCTGCGATCACGCAGCATTATACAATGGAGGAGGAGGAGTGGAAGGAGGAGAAGGAGGAGGCACCACCAGTCCCGGCTCCCAGCACTTGCCGCCAGCACTGACGACAGGGGCGGCTCCGGCGAGCTCCTCACCCTCCGGCCCGCGTCAAAGCTCCGCCTCGGCCCCGGCCTTCCTCCCCCGCCCCTGCTCCTCCTCCTCCTCCTCCCCCCACCCTCCTCCTCCTCCCCCGCTCCGGCTCCCCGCGCTGCCCACGCGTGCCCCGGCCCCGGGCGGGCGGCGCGGCCCCCGCGGCTTCCCCGAGGAGCGCCGGGCCGGCACAAAGGCGGGTGCCAGCGCGCCCCGACCGCAAATATGACAAGTATCCCTGCTATCCGGTGGCGGGGACCCGGCCGGGGCACGGGGCTCTGCCAGCCCTGCTCCCCGCGTGGGGCTGGCCCCGGATTGTCCCGGTACAACCCTAAATTCTTCCCCCGGCACCTCCGGTCAGCGCCCGGCCCGGGCAAGTACAGCCGGGGCGAGAGGGGATGTGGAGAAAGCCCGGAGCGCTGCCGGCCGCCCCCCGCCCCGGGACCTCACCTGGGAGCCGAGGGAGGCGGCGGCCCCCGTCCGTGGAATCCTCGCTGCTAATTTGGGCTGTGCAGATACCACCGAAGCACAAAAATGAGGCCAAACGGAGATGTTCGGGCGCGCGAAGACTTGGGGGAAGGAGGGAAGCGCTCGGCACCAGGCGCTATCTGGAAAGAAGATGATTATTTTAAGTCACCTCGATGACTGAGTTTTGAAAGGGGCCGTAATCCCAGCCAGCGCTGTTAAAGGCGATTCAAACACCTCACAGTTTTGGCTGCAGCCCCAGCAGGCATCTCGGATCGTTCCGGCCTTTCATGTTCCACTAAACCGGTTGTACTTCGGGACAATAAAGCTTTAAGACCTAATATAAAGGCGATTATTAGTCATTAATACCACGACTCATTTAGGTATTATGCTCAAAACGGTCTGTAATGATTTGTGATCAATCAAGATGATGGTCTTGCTAGAAACTAAGTTCCATTTTCAGCTAGAAAACCGAAAAAGATACCTTTGGAAGAAACATTTCCTTACCCTGGAAACTGTATCTGACAAAAATCCACAAAGGAAAAACAACACCAAACCATTAAAATAGTGAATCTGCCAAAATAAAAGGGGATTAAGTGCTGATTTTATGGATTCTTAAAATCAGAATTGAAAAGGCCCCATCACATTGATGTTAAAACACCAGAACTGGCACTTGAGCACTCTGCTGAACTCACTAAAAATAAAGGAAAGGGCATCAGATCTAAAAACTGACTTTTATTTTGTAGGTTTGGGGGCCTCAGCACACCTTTCCCTTTCCACCCGTGCTATTCCTTAGAGGAGATCCAAGCTCTCTCATCCCGTATCTGTGGCAAAGAGTTAGCCCTAAACCAATCTGCAAAGCAATTCACGAGCCATTTACTAGATTTTGACGAGTGATTTGCAAATTGCCCAGGAGCTGGCAAACATTAAAACCAGAATCTCCCTGGCTGGATACTTTCCAGCAGCAAGGCACTGAAATTTGGTCCTTCTGCCCGGGGAAACAAGTCTCTCCCTGAAATTACCAGCGTCACAATAAAATCACTAAATAAAAGGTTCATCTTCTTTAGGGCCTGAGTGATACCTGTTCAGTGGGCTTCTGCCTACTCAAAAGCCACGCAAAATATCTGTAATACTTGCACACTGTTGGCTGGGTTGTTTGGTGTTTTTTTGCATGCCAGATTCCCTGAATTTCGGGGCCCCATCCCACCCTCCTTTACAGCAGATTTGTAAGCCAGCGGGATGTGGCCTTGCGCAATCGCGCCGTGGATGCGCCCAGCCGAGCAGCGCCTGCTTTCCGGAGCTCAAAGTCCGCAGCAGGTTTACAGTCCCCGTGCCTGGGTGTGTGCACGCTATCACCGGCACCAGAGGCACAACCACAAACATTTGCTAAATAAGCAGCTGGGCTCCAGCCCGATGTGCACAGCCCTGATCTTGCCATGCTACAGTCGGCAGTAAAAAGCCTGAGCCTGTGTCATTCGGGTTTTAAACGCTTCTGGACTTCGCTCGGTTGCTCCAATTTTACACCAGCATAAGAAAAAGCTCACCGCCCCTTCTGTTTCCTACTGTAACTCTCCCGAGTCTTTCTTGGCAGGAGTTTATAGTCACGCTGTAACTCCGATTGTGCCTCTGAACACAACTAGTACAACCTGCATCCACAGTCAGAAGCACTCCCAGCTGAGCATAGGTCACGATACGAATCGATATGAATAGAGCTCCTTCCTGTGCTCCGTGCACAGCACAGGCTCCAGCGCGGCGGGACGAGGTTGGGTACGCAAGGAGAATAATCCCGCTGCTGGCTGCTCCTCACATGGCCTCGCACCTGATTGAGGGAGACCTTTCTGGCCAAGAAACTCCGCTCTGCAGCTCTGGAGAAGCCTGACCAGAAGGTGTCTGCAAGACCCAAATGCAGTTTGCCTGAACACTTCAGCAAGCACGGAGAAGCAGCCTGCAATGGAGCCACAAAATGCTGTGCTAGGAAGTGTGTCGGCAGAGGTTTCCAGAGCCTGCGGGAGCGGGAGGGGGGGAAAGTCTGAGTGTCTGCAAGGCGGAGCCACCCAAAATGCATCCCATTTCAGAACCATGCATGTATGGGCTTCCCAGGGAGCAGAAGCACAGGTTTAGTTGTGCAGTCGTAGCCTTGACAGAGGCCCTTGAGCTGCTCACATGTGAAGATGACACAGTAAAAGAGAAGGAGCTGAGCTGTGTCTTTCTGCAGCACTACCAGCCTGATGTGGGCTACAGGCATAGCCTGAGTGCAGCCCTGTCTTTCAGCAAGGATGGTCACAGCCTGTCTGACTGAGGCCAGATCTCATGAAAATAATTCAAAAACCACCCCTGCATTGAAGATAAATAAATGAACAAGGTAATAAATGAACAATCAGAAATCAAAGACTGGGAAGGGGGAAACAGAGACTGGACTTCATAAATCAATTCATTAGAAACATTACAGACTGCCAGGTAATCTGCCTATCAACACGGATGCTAATTAGGAAAGAGTGGCAAAGTTTGTGCTGGAATGTTGGCATCCCTTACATTTTTCAAAAATAGAGGGAGTGAACTGCTTCCTATGCTTCTAATTGCATCCTTGGCCTTTTCCTTTCTGATTGCAATACGTATGAATACTATGAGATTTCATCAGGTAATTGTTCAACGCAACTTCATTTTCTCCCTGGATGTCTTTGTTTTGGTGCATGCAGAAGCTGGCAGGCAAACACCTAATACTGCCCCCCAAGGCAGACAACTTTTTGCAAATAAAGACCCCCTCAGCACCGGTACCTTGGGAGAAGCTAGACAAAGGGCCGGCCTACAGCCAGAGCTGCTCGTTCCACTCGAGCAGAGAGGCTCTCCTTGGGTAAGGAGAAAGCACGCTGCAAGCAAAGGCACGGTTAAACACTGCTCACACCTCTTCAGGCTCAGCACTGACCCCAGGAGTAGGGCCCTTCTCATGTGAGGCTCAGCCACAAATAATAAGCTCCTCAGTAAAACACTGGGGTGCTGCATTACTGCAGTCTGCACCTGTACAAAAACAGGGAGGGAGCTGCACCTGGGAGCTGGGCTCCTTTCCTTGGGATTTCAATGGGTATTTTTTTTCTTTTTTTGCTGGTGCAGTTCTAACACGGCTGTCCCATGTGTCCCACGGCACAGGAGTCAGTAAAAACCAAACGAAGCAATGCTCCACCCCTTCTCACTCCAGTTTTAGCTTTTTTCCCCCCCATTCATTTTCTCCTTTAGTTCATATTTTTCTCCTTTAATGTGTTTGTGACAGTAGGAGAAACACCATTCCCTAGAATGCATAATATGCTTAATTATCATTCTCAGTTAGTTCTCTAGGAAAAAAAAAAACCCTACAGGAGAAATCAGTTTAATTAATGAGTATGACCAAATGCAGCCTTAGTTCTAATGCAGTATCATATATTATATGTCCAGTTGGGCAGTTGATCTTCTTTGGGTAAAATGAACAGCGATGCAAAAAACGAGGGAGCTCATGAATCAATATTCTGAGTGCAACTAACCCCTTTTGTATAGTTATTCCAAGCTTCCTACAGATTTTGATGACAATGTCGGTTCCCAAATACTGCTTTTGGCTTTGGTAATGCAGGAGCAGGCCTGTACAGCCCAGTAATAGGAAGCTATTGCTTGGCAGTACCAAGTGTTGTGCCACATGGTAAATTCGTTAAATTAAGGAAAAAAACCCCAACTTTTAACTCCAGGATAGCTCTCAAATAGCCAGACCAAATAAAAATCCTGAGTGTGTGTGAACAACAGGGGTAGCAAGGTTTCATCTGAATGTAAGATTTGGTGATTTAGATGTTTTTCAGAAGGGCTACTCTTCACATACTAAATTATTAAGGAAATATTATGGAACAGGATTATCAGGAAAGAAAAAAAAAAGCAGCGTGCATTAGCTGGCTTAGTCAGAGGAGGTTTTGCTGCATTCCTCATGCACGGAGATGACTCCCTCCCTCTGTAATTCCCTGTGCACTCCCAGTCCTCTGGAGACTGTTGGTGTGCATCATCCTTGCTCCAGCTGAAAGACTGTCCTCTGACAGAGGTTCTGGCTGCCTACCATTGCTGTGTATCTCCTCATATCTTTCTGCCTTTTAATAAAACTCTGTGTTCCTTTCCAAATCCCATTCAGGCTGCATTCCCTGCAAGATGTGCTTCATTCCTGGCCCAGGCCAGACTGTTCACACTGGCACTGCCTGTATGGCACACAGGCTCCTAAAACAGCCTCCCCTTTCCAGTCCTGCTTCTTGTGACACAGAGAATTGTACTCTGCACTGAGCTGAGTTTTAGACAATGTCAGGCTGCTTTTCTTTCCCTTTCAATGCTCACTCTGCAGTCTCTATCAAAAGCACAAGTCATTCTTTTCTGGAACACTTGGTTACTTTTTTGAAGAGAGGCTACGCTGATGTCCTGATATTCATCTCATACCAGGGCCAGTGGATCAAGGGGGGAAAAAAATCTGCAGATAAAACCAAAGCTTCTGATTTAAAGCTGAGGAAGGAATACTTCTAATCAAGAAAAAACACAGAAACGGTGGGGAAAAATAGAGAGATGGCCGGTCTTCAGGCCTAATTAACCACTGGTGTAAACAGATGTCGCTGCAATCAAGCCAAAGACTTCAGGCCACCCACCAGCCTTGAGCACAAACCCAACACAAACCTGAAAATCTTAACAACGTGGGGCTGTCAAACATGCAAGCCACACACACTTCAGCACAAAGGTCACCACCACATCCCCAGTGCTGAGGGACCACCTGCTCCTTGCTCACCAGGGGAGAACAGCTCTAGTGCTCTGCCTTACCCTGAGCGCGGCACAGACTACAGCCCTCTCCTGAAGCAAAGCTGCTCCTACAAAGTTCTCCATGGAGGCATACATTTCTGGAGCACGGATGGATGCCCCCACACTTCTCCTAAACACTCTTGAAACCTGAAAGAGGCCTGAGTGCAGAGGCAGGTTGGAAAGAGGCCTGGGTGCATAGGCAGCTGCTCAACCCTGCTGAGATGCCAAAGGCTCGATAGACCAAATGGGGCCACCAGTGGCATCACCAGAGGCTTCTAGAAGTGATGTTCCTGCTCAGATTTGTTGCATTAAAGCGTTGTACAACAGTTAGAAGGAGTTTGAGGCTGGGAGGGCACAATCAAAATGGTGTTGTGGCTACAGTGCTGATGTAGGATGTTGCACAGCATTTCAATATGTTAAGCAGGACTTAAACCATGTCACTGGAGTTAAACGTGTTTGTGCTCAGATGCATTACTAGGAAAAAACCAAACCAAACCAAAACCAAACAAACAACAAGCTATCTCAATCCTTATTTATATGGAAACATGAGTTAATACATGGACATCCAAATGAATGCACTCACCTATAGGCTGCTTTTGCTGGCTGGAATACAACCTGTAAAGCACATTAATGCTCCTAGTCAGATTTGGGAGCTTGGGCCTATTGTTTAAAACTAGTTTCTGCAGCTTCTTAGAGCCTCTGGATTCAAAGAATGCTTACCAAGATAGAGGCATTTTCAAAGTAATTCAAATTTGCAATGATAAATCCTTTCTCTGACTGTCCCACGCGCAAAATTCTTTACAGACGATGTTTATCTGTACTCCTTTCAGACAAAGGTTTCTGAGGGTCTAATTTTAAGTAAACAGTGAGTGACCTACACCACTTCTTTAAAAAAAAATGCAAAAAGCCAAAACCAACAAACCCCAATAAAACAGAAGTTGAATCTGTAGGGCCAAATTCAGAAGAGGAAGGAAAAAAAAAAAAAGAGCTGGCAGAAAACCTAGCACAAGAACATCAAATGTAGCAGCATTAACTCCCACTGCCATTCTGTTCCTCTACAAATAATTGAAGTTCATACAGAACTGAACTCATTGAGTCAATGCAGTGAATGCACAAATCTTTCTGTTTTAACCCTTCAAAAATGTGTAACTCCTTACATTATGTGCAAAGAGGAGATTAAAAAAAAAGACTGAATGAGTACATCAGATGCTTTTAGTGACTATGCCTGTGGTAATGATTCATTTTGTCTTTCTACATTCCCTAGTGCTAGCACGGCTAAGAGTCAGCAGAAGCTCATACTGCAAATGCAGGTAAACAGACTGTGGGTGATGTCTGCATTTCTTAACTCTACCTAAAACCACTCCATAACCGTCAGAAATGCATTTTATCTTTCTGAAGAAAAAGGGAACTGCACAAATTAAAGTTCTCCTCTAACCTTTTTTTTATGTTCTTTCACTTTAAAGGAAGCTGTTCGTTTATAGTGACCATTAGCCAAAGGCTAAAAGAGGTTTACACCTAATTAGTATTCCCAAGCAAGGATGAAACACTAAATCACTGCAAACCCACCCAGCATTTAGGTCCTACCAACAGAACAAAGGAAAAAAGCTGAAAATCCACCATTTATCATCAGAGTCCCCTTCCTTTCACACCTCTTAATGGTCTCTTTCTTCCTCCCACAGTGACTCTGGGGTGCTAATGTCCTTGAAATGTTGCGAGGGTCTGGAAGAGGAGATGGGCAGCTCTCCTGTCTGGTCACACCCATAAGACATAGCACGTGTGGACGTTTGCAGGGGTGCAAAAGAAAACTGTAGGGAAAAAAAGAAAGAAAGAAAAAGGAGATGTCCTGAGCAGGGATGGCATGGAGGTAGAGAAGAAGGTGCTGCACGTGGCATAAACGATGGTGGTTTTCTGTGACAGCCATAAGCAAGTTGCTCAAACAGTAATAATTGTCCCCTTTTATTTTTATTTGAGACTTGGTGAAGGGACAAAACAGAGACACAATTGGAGTACAGAGGGAAACAAGTCAAGGGAAAGGAGTGGACCCAAGAAACAAGGAGGAAGAGCTGCATTCCCACTGATGGTGTTGCTACCGAGTCCAGGGTCTTTCCTTGTCTGATCACTGGACAGCAGCAGGAGAAGAAAATGACAAGAGGTGTATCACTGAGGCTTTCCCTGCCACAAACCTTCCCAGCACATGTGGGATGGGCAGAAGGCTCCCAAACTCCTCTCTCTTTCACAGAGATGCACTTTCCTACAGAGGTTCAACTTTGCAAACCAGTTTCTATCGGATTCATTAGCGAAAGGGCAGGTGCCAGTGACTGAGCCATAACTCCTGCCTGCCGAGTGAAGTCCCTGCCCAGCCAGAGCAGCCAGCCCCAGCCACTGCAGAGAGAAGCACCAGACCCTTTGCAAGAGCTGGGCAGAAAGAGGCACCCTCTGCCAGAGGCTCACAGCAAGGGCCCAGCCAAGCCAAGGAGGGATGATTGTCCATCTGCTATCACTCATGCCCCAGTGCGTTTTCTAATCATCCACACCCAGGGGACATTCCTAGTATGTTTCTTGCTAAGCAAAAAATTCATAATAAACCCCAGCTACTTTGCTTGCTTACCTATTATCTACAGTAGAGTTAACCTTCATGTTAAATCTGTTAAATCTTTTTTCTTTTTCCCTCTGAATCTGCTCTTCTGCTAGCTTTGCTGTACTCTGCTGGATGTTCACACCCTGCCACAAGAGCAAAAGAAGTTAGGCAGCTGTCAAAGTGCTGATCATTTGACTCCACACAGATACCCAAATACTACTGCCAAGCAGGTCAGCATACAGAAACTTCTTTTTGCTGGCAGTGCTCTTCCAAGAAACTTCCTTCTCTGAGCAGCTGGGAAAGCGCAAGTGCCTGCTCCTTACTCGACCTGTGGGGTTCATAGGAAGAGCTGCCCCCAAGAACATCAGTGGGAAATGGGAATGACTCCTACCAGCAAAAAGGGAGGCCTGGCATTCGATGGGTTTGTTTCTGTTTTAAAACCAGAACAACCTAAACCAAGTCATCTCTGTTAGACAAACACTGTCTTCCATGAGATGTTCAGGTGAAAGACCTCAGGCTCCCAAGATCGTTTTGCTAGCTGCCACAGCTGATATGGGCGCAGTAATGAGAAGGAAATGCATTTGTTGTTTTGAACTTCACATTCTTTCATTTAGCAAAGATTCCCCTTAAATAAATGGAAGTAGGGAGATCTTGGAATAAGCCTTAGCAAGTTTTAATCACACTTTTTCTTCTTGCAAGCGAGCCGTCATTCAGTAGCTAGGTGGTTCTAAATAAAGAACTCTAGTCAACAACAGGAAATAACTCCCACAGAAAAAAAAGGGCAGAATACAAACTCGCAGCAACTCTCGTACATAGCTCACAACGGTCTTTTGTTCCATGCACATTAAGTCCAAAATCCTTACTTTTCAGAACATGTTCTTACTCTAAGTAATTAAAAATTATTTTTAACTTGTCACAAGTACGGGTCCCTTCCTTGCTTTTCTCCCAAAAAAGTCACATTAAGAGTCAAAAAAATCACAAGCTATCCCTATTTTCCATCTTTCATTTAGTGAGTATGGACATTCTAGGAATGCCACATGATGACCAGGATTTAAGAAAGCTACTGATGATGGGGTTTTCATCTTTTTTCCTTTTTTTTTTTTTTTTTTTCGGCAGGGGGAGGTGCACTGTTGTGTTCTCAGCTGCAGTTTACATCCTTCACAACGTTCAAAAACCACTGCATGTTCAGAAAGTACAAAGGACCTGGTCTGTGGGAGGGGGATAGAGGAGAAACCACACATCTCTAGCCACTTATTAAAAACTCTGGTTAGTGCCTGGAATCATCAACTTTTAAATTATACAACATATCACACATAACAGGCCAATGACTGAGCACAGGCACCAAGCACAACATTCAAAAATGCACAACCAAAATCCCTTAAAGAATACACTGGATGATTCCATCTGGCTTAGAAGAAGTGTGGTTTTAATGTGCCAAGGGGGGAATTTTAAGATGGCTGCTGCTTGTTGGCTGCTATGGGTAGGTCTCTGCAGGAGGTGGGAGAGCTTCTTTAGGAACGTTGCTATCACTTGTGGCAAGTATCTTCTGGAACACAAGCACAGATATAGCACGTTTCAGTGGCCAGCTGATTCCAGCATCTCTCCATCAAATCACCTGACGTGGCTCTGTCACACTGCGACTGAACTGCAAACCAATTTCCATTCTAGAAATAGAATGTTTGAGTTTTACAGCTGCAAGAACCAGGGTTACAGTTCCAGGCTGGATTTTTGTTTCTGGAATATATGAACTGGCTCAGTGTGCACGTGTGTGTACTGTGTATTTGTGTGCACATGCAATCATCACAAGTTTACACAAAGAGCAAATCACATTTGCTTCCTAATGCGTAATGAACACATGGGCTGAAGCAACTCCACATTCAAATCTAGCCCCAAATGGGTGGTTGTATTTTAAAGTCCTCAGCAGTGGGTTCAAACCTGAGCTTGCAATTATAGCCTTTTCTTGTTTAGAAAATAGATGCCACTGCTGACAAATCCAGACTCCTTCTGAACCTTCAGAAAGGAATAAAAATTGACAAGGTGAAGTATCCTAGAGCAACTGTCCCACTGTTCCCCAGCTCTCACCCCTTAGGTTAAATACTACAGTGATTTCAGTGGGACCAGCACACTTGAAAAGATGTAGTCTCTCTGTCTTTTTCTCTCTCTCGCTGAATGATATTTCTGCCCACATGCACTGACACATACCGTGTCTAACAAGGCTGTGATTCATTTTCAGTTCTAGTCATGCTCACAAGTGATGCAGTGCACTAGCTGTGCCTTCAGGATCTGCGTAATTTAGCTTCATTTTCTCTGCCCCCACCCTGCATTAAGTGAAGTTCCAACAAAGCCAAGTCATCACCCACCAACTCCCCCTCCCACCTGCTTGGGGGATGTATACAGCAGGAATCTGAATAATAATAATAATAAAATTAAATTAGTTTTTTTAGAAAGAGAGAGGAGGGGATGAGAGCTTGAGAAATATCATGAATTGTTAGAAAGCTTTCTAACAGTGAATAATGTGAGTGAATAATGATAATGGGATGTATACTACCAGATCACTGAAGCAGCTGTATCAGTCCTGAATCATCTCCCCATCCACGTTAAAAGCAGCACTGTGTCTTGCATCGTGAACATCCTGCAAGTTCATGCTAAAGAGTGATCGACATTAAAGCTGAATCCCTGATTTATGAAGGCAAACACCTCCTCAGCCTCTCCCACAGAAGCCTCGTGGTGACCACGCTGGTCCCCAGTCCCTTGCAGCCACTTTGACCAGGCGCAAATGTCAGCGGGAGCCGTCAGCACGTCCCGACTGCAAACCTCCCGCAGCCAGTGGCCACCATCCATCACGCATTACACACGGTGGTTTTGTGATACAAATTACAAGCTGCTTCTGAGCTAACTCCACGTATTTGAGGCATGAGGCCAAGCTTGAACAAAGTGAAAGACAGGCTTTTTATTTGATAAATCTCATTATCTCGCTGGCATTCAAAATTCATCTCAGACAGAGAAATGCATCACAAAGTAGTTCTCTAGTTACTTGGAAGAGCCAAGATGCTTTAAAAAAGGTGTTTACACACTCCCCACACTAGCATTTCTAGCTCTCCTCCACCTTCAACCTGGAACTATGTTTTGATGGAACAGAAAACTTGATTTTCTAAAGAAAAACAAGTAAATCACATTCCTTCAGCAAAGATCCCTAGACAAAAGCAAGTCACTGAAGACTCCTTCAAGCAGATCTTAGTGATCTGCATGATTTCCTTAATCCCTAACCAATGACACAGGATAAAAGCAATTAGCACCAAAAGCTAGAAGGTACTTCAACATTACAGGTGTAATTCTGCGAGGGTCGCTGTCACCACAGAGTTACAGTGAACTAAATGAACACATATCACCTTTCTTCCTTTATGTGAAACATCTACATGATGGGAGCTTTGCATAAATCAGGTACAGACTCCCAACCTAAGCAGCCTCTCCTGTTGCTGACCCCCATTCATGACCAACATCAGCAAGCCAGAGTAGGGATTAAATTCCCTACTTGCTGTAGAGGTCCATCTCCTTCTCTTCCTCACTCCCCAAGTGCTGACTCATTTTGACCGTGCAGCTCATCAGCCCACTTGCTGGCATGTCCCCACTTCAGGTCCTGTAAAGAAAGAATCCAAGAGCACACCAGAATTTTGAGCTACCCAAGGCTTGTCCAAGCCTAATAGTTGGGGGAGGTGGAGTTCATCTCTCTGCCCTCCCATTAACACCCTCTTTTCTGCCAGGACAAGCCTGGGCTGATCAGGAGCAAAAGAAATACATTTCCTCATGGTCATTTGTTCCTGATCCATTCTCCTCCTCAGAAGCTCCCAACTACAGCAAAGGAATGAAGAAGTGACCACAGCCAGGGAAGGGCTGATCTACATTTCTGATGTGTAACACATATGTGAAGGGACCAGATCATCCCATGAGGCTGGTATCATGAAGGGCTCTGGGAACATTCAGAGGAGGATAATTCCCAGGGCTGGATGCTCGCTGGGAGTAACGGGTCCGGCAAGGAAAGCAGCGGACTGTCATTTCAGCAGAAGGGCTACTGCCTCATTTTGCAAATTGAACAAATGAAGCACAGGGAAACTACGGGTTGGCTTATTGTGGAAATGAAAGTCAAGGCCATGTGTTTTGATTTCCTGAGCTCTCCACACAAGTCCAGCCTTCCTCATCCACGAAGTCACGCTGTAAACATCCTCAGGGCAGGGCCTACACCTCTCATTTGCTTTACGTCTGTGGCATCCAATCTTCCACAGTTTGCAGATCCCTTCACGCTTTCCAATAGGGCTGTGCATTTAAACCTGCTGACAACAGGTTTGCTCTCCCTGGCTTTCCTGCACATCTTGCACGTAGCTTGTGGATCCCTGTGAGTCTGTTCTTTGTGGCTCTCTGCAGATTCCTATGTGCCCCTCTCTTCCTGCCAATCTCTACACAGCAGAAAAGCCAGCAGCAGGCATTTTCAGAGTGGCCCAAACTCCGTCTAGCTGCCCTAATTCCAAACAAAAGCACAGAGCTTCCCTGTCATTTCAGCATTTCCCATCTCAAGGTATGGGAGCTGTTGATCTCCCACATGAAAATGCATTATGCTGTCAGCCCAGCCTAAGGGCTGTTATTTAATTTACTTGAGGAGGTAAGTGAAAGCCCCTTCATGCAAATGCTTACAATGTGATCTGGAAAACAGCAGGCGTAATTAGATAAAATGGCAGCAAAGCCCACCAGGGAAATAATGTTAATTCATGAGGATTTTCCTCTCCACCTCCCTCTCAGCAAGGTTTGAAGACAAGGAGGGGAGGAAAAAAAAATAAAAGGAAAAACCAGAATGCACCTCTATGATCTATCAAGTAGGAAAACAGGACAGCAACCGACGGGGTCATCTAGAAGATGTCTCTGCACATCACCCCTAGCAGGACTGGCAGCTCATGCTCCTAAGTGATACAGCACTGAAAGCAAAAATTGCTCTGTCACTGTCATAAGTTGATCTGAGTAGAGACATAACAAGCCATCACACCTAAACTTCACATCATCTCCTGACCAAGGCCTAGCCAGGCCATGGAGATTTGTCACACCATTGCAGACCCCTGCCCCCACTAACAACAACACCAGAACTCTTTTGCAAGTCTTGAAAGAAGATCTGGCATTTCCAACCCACTCATGAATTCTTTCCCTCAAAAATATCCAAGAAAGGGTTCTGACCAAACTGTCACAGCATTGGTGGTAAAGGGGATCACGAGGACACCCCGATGCCAGCACATGTGACACTGATCTGAGGGAGAGAAGCTCTCCCAGTGACCTGAGGAAACCACAGCTCTGCGCTTCTGCTGCTGCTGCCTTCTCCCTCCCACCTAGAAGCCAGCCAGGAAAGCCACCTCCTGATTGCTGACCTGCCACTACCAAAATGGATTCCAATTAGCCAAGTCACTCACAGCTATTAGGAAAGAGGGACATTTTTTGTTGTTGAGTAATTACTCCTCATGAAATGGCTTACATCCCTAGTTGATTAGGTCACAACACACTGTGAACAAATTGATGTAACAGAGATATCTTTAACCTGATAAATTAAGGCATACTTTCTCAATATAGAAAGCTTAATTGAAGCCATGCATGGGGTATTTACCAAAGGCATCTAGAAGCAGAATTGTAATGTGCAAAAATGTTACAAACAACAGTTGAGATCCAAAGACAGCAGCCCATACACATCCAACTGGCATATTTATTGGAGGGGAAAAAAAAAAAGCCAACTAGTTTGTCTGTTTACTGTGAGGACAGCAAATGAGTCAAAGTGAACAGAGTAGTTTGACATCAGCAGTTAAATATGTAAAGGCAAAATTCAGGTGGCACATGTGAAAGAAAGATCTTGTTTGTTTGCTTCCCGACATATTTTCCCCCATCTATCAGAGGAGAAAACCTTTTTTTTTTCCCTAGTCAAGGATTTACTTGCTGAAGCAATTAGAGATACACAAAAAATACAGAAAGTCTGAATAACCGCACAGTAAATGTGTCACAGCAAGGGTTCCCAAAATACAGCCCATTAAGTCCCCCTAGAAGAATCCTGAAGTCAGCCTAGGTTGTACTGCAAATAAGCTCGATTACATTTTCCCTCCCTTCACCAAGTCCTAATCTTCAGTGTTCCTCCTCAAATAAAACTTCATCTTCCTGGAGAACAGCAACTCCTCCACCATTTTTATCAAGTCATCCATTGTAGTACACTGGTTTATTTAAAACCAAACCCAATTGCCCAAGCCCGTAAATACCAACTGCTTCCTGATTTTGGGACTTGCCCATCTATTAAAAAGGAAGCCGTTCACTTTACAGACCGTGGCCCTAATCTTTCAAACAGTTTTGCCTGCGCTTAGCAGGAGCACGCGAGCACTTCGGTCCAATGTAAGCATTTGCTGAAGTGAGGCCAATGTTTCCTGTTGTAGTTAAAAGCACATTATACAGTGAGGATGGAAAAATATGTCTGCAACACAAAATCAACCCTTCTCTTCCCATTTCAGGGCGAGGAGCTCGGGAAAGCACTCTCAATGTAAATGTATGTGACAAGGGCCCCGGTAGAGTGAGTGCCACGAACAGCTTTACACTGTGCTGGCTTTCTAAGTCGGGAAACCAACTGGGTGTCATTTAATCTCCCAGATTAAAATCACTTAGCGAATATTGTATTGTTTCAGTGCTCTTGCTGTCAGCGCAGCGTTGGGGGCCTCGCCGGCGCTCTGCTGCTCGCTAACTCACCACTAATGAAACCTCGCGCAGGAGCAGCTGCCGGAATCTGTGTCAAACTGCATCTGGCACCCATCTATCTTCCAGCCATCTAAATTCACCTCTGAAATCATACAAAAGCAGCCGCAGAGCTCCCTGCAGCCACTCCAACACACCAGGCTTTGTCTCACCAAGCCTGTTAAGCAATTTAAAGCAATTTATTTTTTTAATTTGCCTTGTGTTTTACAGCGGCAGCTTTCACAAAAGCAGCGAAGAAGTTAAGAAAAAAAAATTGAGGGGGGGAGGGAAAAAAGTGCCCCCTTTTCTTTTTTATTTTTAAAGGGAAAAAAAAAAGCCTGTCAAGCTCTCAGTAGACTATCATTAAGCCAGTTTTGGCTGAAACTGTATGTTTAGGGGTTTTCCAATGGAGACACTCTGGTGCCTGCAACACTCAGACAGGGAGGGGAAGCTTCTATACAATTGTTGAATTGTTGTCATGGCTATTAAATATGCTGTAGCACAAATACCCAACAGGGCTGAAGGTTTGTCATGTATTGGCTCTGGAGAGGTATCAAAAATACTGGTATTAACTAGCAGATAACTGAGTTATACAAACACTGAATAAAAGATTCAGTCAAAAGTTTTAAAAGGTTTATTAACGTCACTCCAAACCCTTCCCCCCCACCTCCCAAATGGGGCCTAAAGTACTCTGTAAATTAAAACTATTTTACATTTACTGTAGTGTTAATTTGACCGAGTCTCCTCTAATGTTTGGGGTAAAACTGTCTCTTCTCTCTTTGCATTTTCTGCAGAGGACAGGAGTTTTGCTTCACCATCTCATTAGGCTCATGAGTGGCAGTTTGAGAGAGTGGCACAGTAAAGCCATGACTTGCTGACTAAAACAGGTCAATGAAAAACAGGCTAGTGACTGAAATTGAAACTTCTCATTTCTCTCAAGAAAAGGGTGTATTGTCAAGATAGAGTCAAGCACTGTCTGTTAAGCAACTTTCAGAGCAGCAGTGCTCAGCACGGCAGCACCGTGAGCTCCCCAGCACAAGAGGAGGGGACAGGGCCCCTGGCACAGCCCCAGCGCCCGGCCAGGCCCCGCCGGGACAGACGCTGTCCTCTCCTCGCCAGAGCCCAGCCAGCTGCCAGGAAGGAGCACTAAAGAACACGGTGTGCAGAGGGCAGGGGATGTGCTGGGCTCCCCTCCCAGGCTGAAGTTGTCCATCCAGCCAAACAGGTCATGATCCAGGTCTCAGTGACGTCCAGCCATACGGCATGGAGGACTCCAGGTGAGTGTGCCAGGCCTTCCGTGAGGGCAGTGGTGGGCGAGTTCGGGAGGCGTTTCCTAGACTGAACGCTGCAAACTGCGGAAGGAGCAGGAGAAACAGGATCTGTCAACCCATCTAATTAAGGAGCATTTTCCCCACGCAGATTCATACACATCTCTCCAGGCTATAGGGCCCTCATTTCTTGCCTCAGCCCAAAACAGACTGACTGTATTTTCCATTTCTATAACAATTTGTTCCCAGCATTTCTCAGGAAGAAGCACAATGTACATTTCGTACAAAAATGGTCACATGCTCATAGATACCTCTGCCTCTGCTGCTAATTCCATTGTGCCCATCCGCTGGGCAGCTAACCTTTTGCAGCAACTGAAATCTGAAAAAAAATGGAAGTGTCCTTTCCTGTGAGCTTCCCCAAAGTAACCACCGTGACAAGAAATCACATTTTTGAGCAAAGGCTACCAGTCCAACTGCTGGCACTGCTGCTCCTCTACCCACTAACTAAAAAGGAGATTTGGATATGCCCTGCATAGGGTCGCTTTATAGGGATGTCCAAAATGAAATCACCATTGCTAAGAGGCTCAGCGAGTATCCTGGACAGTCCCCTCCAGCCTCAAGTTGAGCTCAACAGCAGGACTGACAACAGCCCCAGGATTGTGGCCACCGGGAAAAGCCACAGACATCGACAATTCATTTTTTACAGGCCAGTGGGCTGACCTCTGGCCAGCAGTGGAACAAGTCAGCTTAAAGGCGACAAAGCTCTGTATACCACTATAAATCATCCAAACCAACCAGCAGAAAATCTGTGTGCTGATCATGTTAGCTTATATCTCCTCTTTATTTTTTCCCTGTGTAAACAGAGTCCTCTCCCCCATCACCTCCCAAGGCCCATCTGGAGGAATCACAAAGGGTGTTCTCACATCCTGCTCCCTGAAGAAGCCGGTCCTGCTTGCTGAGCGCTTGCCAACGTCACGCCAAGCGATGACGCAAGCCCTGACTGTTGTCCAGGTGGTGGGGTGTGACCTATTTCTGGGCTACAGGGGTTTAGTTTGGGAGGGATGTGCAATGTCTAGGGATGGAGATGGGAAGAAGTGAAAATTCTCGTAAGAAAGTCAGGAACAGATCATATTATACATACTGGCTCTGTGTTTTTATAGGGAATTAAGAGGCCAAAACAAAAGCAGTGCCACAGCCTCAGGATCTTAACATCAATCTGCAGTGGAAGTAAGAAGGAGAGAGAATCCCCACTGTAGGGAGCAGAAATTCTTGCTGCTTACAGAACTAACATGTCCCCAAAATCTGGTTTCCTTAACAGTATATGGCATCAAAAGGAAAAATACTTTAAAGACACAAAGGCATTTCACTCCTCCCCTGCCTTCCAACAAGTACATTCATTCAAAAACAACCTGTCCAGCACCACTACCAGGTGTCTCAGGTTTCATGCATGAATAAGCTGTCCTGTAACTGGCACAAATATTCATTTCCCAAGTGGAGTATTTCTTCAATCATTCAACTCTGACATGATATATGCAACCAAATGAGTTCCGTAGCAACAGGGTAAATTTTCACAGCTAATTCTCTCTTGCAGGATTTTCTTTGGCATTGGGCTGAAGCATCATCGGTTTGCTTGTCACTTGATGATTTTGCCATATTGTAGAGCAGCTATGCTGACCCAGGACACCGTCCTACACAAACAAACAGTATTTCAAAATTTACAGCATTGCCCTTAAGCTGCAATCCAGAGGGCATCCCACCGAGGTTGGGGAAAAACGGGAAGCAAATGCACTTGATTTGCTCAATGCACAGCACTCCTTTAATTAAAGGAGACTCTCAGTTGGTCTGTACCTACTTTTCTGACATCTGTGGGGCTTTCCAATCCTCCCAACCCCTTCATCCATAGGGAATTCTCTGCAGATACCTCTGCTAGCATCTTGTCTGGTATACACAAGCCCGACAGAAATGTGGTGGGTTTGCATTATGTGGCATGTGCACACTGCCTATCCAGAAAACAAGCAAAACCTGTCCAAAATACCACATTCCCTCTATTGATTACGAAAAACTCCCCAGTTCCCATTTCCAGGAACTCCTAGAAGAGCAGGCAAGTCTTGGTGCCTACATCCCTTAAATATAATTTGAGGGGAATTATTGTTTTAATAATAAAGGGAAGCTTTTTTTTTCATGGGGGAAACCAGAAAACCAAACACAGCTTCTTTATATCAGGTGCTGTGTTCATGTAATGAGTTTTTCTGTGGTGTAATAGTTTTCAAAACAGGGCAGCCAAGAATTGCTTTTTCCAGTTATCCATAAATCAGGGCTGGAGAGAAAAGAAAGCGTTCCAGAGTGTGGTATGCATCAGTCTGAGCAATCACTCCAGCATCGTGCAGGTAAACAGCTACACAGCATCAATTAGCTACACAACAAAAAAAGGGCCATCTACAAACCAGAATGCAGGGGAAAAAAGCTTATAACTTTGCCAATAGACCACTTATCTGTTCGAAGACATGGGAAACGGAGCTACCTCAAATTGTAGGGGTCACCAGAAGAAGGCACAGAGATCAGAGCGTGAAGCAGTATGAACAGAGCAAAGGGGGAAGCCTCCTGAATGGAGAGGAAAATAAGAGCTAGAAACTGGGCAGAGGGCTTGCAGGCAAATATGAGCTAAAACAGTTATGTATCTAAACAAGCTGCAAACTGGCACAGAAAGAGCTCCAAAGCAAGGAGGTGGGGAGGGAAAGGCAATGGCAAGAGGGGGATCTAGACCTGATTATGGCAGAAAACAGTTCGGGCGCTTTTTTTTTTTTTTTTTCCTTTCCCCACATTCATCTGGATAAAAATAATAAGGACTGAAGTGTGAGTCCAAGAGGCCAAGGATGGGAAAATGTATCACACTAGAAGCAAAAGATGACCCAGTTTGGACAAGAGGTTTAAGCAGAAGAAAATCAAGAGGAGAGAAGGAAGCCTGGAAACTTGTGTAGAGAAGATAGCAGCAGGATTTAGCAACCATAAGGAATAGGAAGGGGGGATGGGTAAGGAGAGGGGAGTTAAAAACAACAGAGTTGCAGCTATGTTTCATGGCACTAATTCAGCAAAGAAACAGCCTCAAATGGATGTAAACAATGGACTATTCATTAGGGGTTTCATTCCCTGCAACCCAGCAAACTATTGTCTGCAAGTTTTAAATACTCCCTTCACACACACACAAACTGAATTACAGAAAATGTGAAACATCAGATAATCTCAACAACGTGTCTCAAAATCACTGCCCTCAAGCATGCACTATGCTTGGCAGACCCTTCTTCCAACCATCTGCCAGCACGTGGAGGAAAATAAATAATTAACACACATCTGGGGTCAGACTGTGAGCTACAGCACCCAGCCTGAAACTCCTGCCTGAGTAAAGGACAGGCAGTGACTAAAAGCACATGTGGACTGAACTCTGAGGAGCCTTCCCAAGCTGTCCCACCCTAAGCATCCACCTTGCAATGGGAGCCTCCCACACTGACAGAAGATGGTGTGTGCTTCTATCCCACACCATCTATCTGACACAGCAGCTGAATAAGCAATTCAAAGTCTGGGGCTACATTTTCACTTGCAGAAGATTTAACGTTTCTCCTGCTGCCACTATTACAGTAAGGGACAGCCTGAATAGGTAGAAAATATGTTTGACATCTGGTTTTGCTCATTTGAGCTTCATCTGTTACAGTTCTCCAGTAATACCCCTTCCTGAACACCAGGGTACACAGCAGGGCATGCAGGTGTGATCCAAATATTCTTGTTTTATTCTCAGAGGTGATTTGCCTCTTTGGACTGCCCCAGAGCAAGCCTCCAGTCCACAGCCCCTCAGAGGGAAAGGGATTGTGCTTCCCAGGAAAGGGCTAGCAACCATGGGAGGCATTTGTAAGGCAAGATGGAAGAAGAGGCAGATAACTTGGGCTTTCTTTTTCCTCATCTATTGAAGGCATCTGCATAAAGGACCTTCCATAGTGTTTCCTTCCTGTATACATAGGCAAAGGCTCAAAGGACCTATCCAGCCTGCAGACCTGCAGAGCACAGGCTGTACATCTTCACTCAGCATCTCCCATGCCTGGCAGGATGTGACCTGTCTTTCAGGAATCTGGAAGACTGCAGGGAGAAGCTCCTGACAAGAGGCTGTCTCACAGCTTTTCTTTCTCTCGCCCAGGTCCAAAGGTACATTAGCACAGTGACTCTGCTCAGTGTTATGTCACACTGCTCCCACCGGGAGTTACACAAATGTAAGGAGACCTTGGACTCCCTTCAGGTTTTCACCCAACTTCTTCAAACTCCTACTGCTTGCACTGAAGGTCTGTGATGAGGGACAGAATCACAGAATCTGATGAGCTGGAAGGAACTCACAAGGATTGTCAAGTCCAACTCCTGGCCCTGAACAGAACCATCCCCAAGAGTCACACCATGAGAAGGGAGGAGTCTTTTCTTATCCTTAGTTTTGGGCATATGGGCAACAACAAAGCACCTAGTTTTGTTTTGTCTGTTCTCCAGAAGTGCTGTGTGTTTCACTGAGCAGCAGCGGAAGCATGCAAACAACACACAGCCCACACAGGAAAAAACCAGCCTGGAAAAGTGGCAGGAACTTGACAGTTTTAATTCAGTTTGTGTCTTTCATATTGCATGGACTCTCTTTGTTCATGCTACACGGTACACAAGCAGTACACACAACAAATCACTGTCCACCAAACTGGGAAAAATAAAGACAAAAAAGCTGAAAATACAGATTCATTTATGGTTCCCCTCTGATCTCAGCATGCTTCACATTTAGGGTTCATGGAGTGTCTCAGTATAGCAAACTCACTGACAACTACTAGAGTTTAGGGACACCTTTACAACTGCCACATAGGCAGCAGGAAGCAAAATCCTTGTGTACAACACTGAAATTTCCCCTTTCCAGCTCTCTGAAAAGCCCCCAGGGCTGCCCCCAAAGGCAGCCTTTGGGTTATAGGAGACAAGTCCCAGAGCTTCTGCACCTCTGTATATGTTTTAATTTTAACCTAAACTTTCAGTGGGAAAAAAGACAATTTCTACTTCTTTTCACTGCAAGGGTAGCCAACAAAATGTGAACTGAAGGTTGGGCAGAAACACTGAGGAAGTGCAGAGAGAGGGTGTTGTAAGTCACGTGTGGTCTCCAGCATATGGATAACAGTCACACTTAAATAAGGAAATCAAATGTCAGTCCACTACTACCCTGTCCAAAATTAATCTCTCTACTGATACCCAAGAATATGCAGCCTCAAAGCTGAGTGCCTGCTTGCAGGAACAGGCAGACAGTAGAAAACACACACAGGGAAATAACTGGAGTTTGTTCTGCTCCTCTTTTACCCAAAGTCCTTTTTATTAAGTGCTTTTCACTTAGCTGTACGAGCAAAGGAAGCAGGAGAGGAAGGGGGCAGAGGGAGGAGGGAAGGGGGAAATACAGCATTTCCCATCAGCTCTACCAAAGGAAAGGAATGGTGGGGAAACAGAAGAGCTGACTGCAGATCATTCCCAGCCAGACAAGTGCAAATGAGCAACAAAAAGGACTAACATACAGAGATCAGCAAAAGGAAAACCAGCACACAGGGGAAAAACCAAGAGAACACGTAGGAAAGGAAAAGATATGAGAAGGCTCTTCTGGTGGGATAAACTACTGAGGAAACAGCCAAACACACACCACCACTCTAAGAATCAAACAGAAGCAGCTGAAGGTTTGAAGAAAGCATCCTAATACAGAGAAGAGGTTCTGTCTGAGGGAAAAAAAAAAAAACCCATGGTCTTGAAAACCCCAACAAGAAAAGAAATGCTACATAGGAGGTGATAACGAGAAGGTAAAAAAAAAAAAAAAAAAGAATACAGGGGTCTGGCTTTCTTTTACACACTGCAATCTTCACTCAAGTTCATGCCTAA
This sequence comes from Onychostruthus taczanowskii, assembly GCF_017590055.1. NCBI lineage: Eukaryota > Metazoa > Chordata > Aves > Passeriformes > Passeridae > Onychostruthus > Onychostruthus taczanowskii. The sequence continues at coordinate 1,768,831 of NW_024499351.1, forward strand.
CCTGGAGAGTATCAAATCTCAATTTCAGCAAAAAAGACCCAAGCTTGAATTAGTCAGCCCATAAAGGATATTTAGTCACCACCTCTAATCAGCCTCCAATCACAACCAAGGACATGCCAAATATCTGAAGTAGACTAGGTTTAAAAACTAAAACAGTACCAGAAATAGTAACAATTCCTGGCTGAGTCACATTTTAAGCTACACACATTACCCATTCAAAGGATTTAATTTGAACATTGTTATTGTTGAAACTTGTTGGTTTGCCTTATTTTGGTATTTCAGATGAGTAGGAACAACATTTCCTGTGCTATGGACGAGATGCTTTTTGATCATTACAGGGTTTTTCCTTCCTCCTGTTTCCAGCCTTCAAACACCTCTATTGAAGGGAACTTTCCTTGCAGACAGTGTCCTTCCCAAGGACAGACCTAGAGAAAAGATGACTTTCCTTAGAGTTTTAACAGAGACATAGGGGCTGATGAAAATGTTTGCTTGGGTGTATGCACTGTGTGAGCCAATGAAGCTGCAACCAAATGTCTTCACTCTTTCTCCTGTAACTTGATACCTGGCTTTAGCAATCCCTCCAGCTCTTGAATTAGGAATGGAAAATATGAGAGCTCTGTTTCACAGCAAAGGTTTAGAGACAGGGGAAGAAAAAAAAAAATAGGACATATTAGGGCTACTTGCAAATGGTATTTGCTTTACACTGGACTCTGACAACACCACATGCAGGCTCTGTGTACCTACATGTACCTATGGGTGCCATGCTGCAAAGCACTGCCTAGCCATGTCAGAGCTGGTGGTTTGAAGACAGACCCCAAGCCAAGCCTAAAGCCTGATTTCTAAAGCAATTCCCTTTACTTTGTACCTCTGTGCTCCAATGGCTCTGGGTGCAAATAATGGCATTTGAAAGCAAACAGCTACTGCTAGGGGAGCAAGATATTAAAAACTCCAGTAGCTGTTTTTGTGCATAACTGCAGTTTGTCGTGAAAGTAAAACAGGATGCTGGGCTGAAAGCTTTATGAAAATGGTGTTCATAATCGCCACACTCATTTCCAAGTCCTTTGAAAAATATTTTTAAAGCATCTGTCTAGTTATATCTCTTGTTACGTGCTCTCAGCCACAAATTGGCAAATTTCAAATCCCAAAACAGAGCACAGGAACCCTTCTCCAAACAGGAGCTCTCTCAGCACTCTGTGGTATCCCTGGCCTTCCCAGAGTGCTCTCTTGCACCAGGGAAGGGTACAGTGCGCTCGCAGGCTCACCAGGAAAAACCTTTCCCTGAGCATTGTGGCTCAGCCATTTCAGTGACACAATTACAGCACTTGCCAAGGAGCTTGCATCATGTAACATGCTGCGAGGCTTTTCACGGCAACGCGGCTCGCAGCTTCCCTTCGGGGGCCCATCCCCGAACGCCCTGCTGCAAAATGCTGCAGCTCCCAGCCCCCGCCAGCTTCTCCCACCTCCAGGAACAGCAGCAGGGATCCTGCACCTCTTTTTGCTCCTTCAGCCCTGCGGAGCTCGGTTTAACGCTGCCTTCCAGTGTTTACAGGGAAGGATGACTGTCACCTTTCAGAATATCACCAGTCATCTTCGCAAGGTTTTGATGTAAATCAGGTAGGGAAGTGACAGAGAACCGGCAAAAAACACTTTTGCTGTGTTCTTAGTACTATGAATTTGTGGTACTGCTGCTTGTTTGACAGATGTCAAATTTACTAACGCAGGATTAAATACTGTCCGTGGAACCATATGATGCTAATGGCAGATAGTGCTGAAGATTCAGGTAGAAACAAAGCTTAACTTTGCCTTCTTCTTCTGATTTACACACTGGTGACAAGATTTCTAAAACAACAGACTATAGCCATGCCATGACACGTATCAGTAAAGCTGGAGCTTTGCTGGGATCGTGAGCAACGAGCGGTGCGCGCTGCGAACTAAAGGAGTACAAAAACCCAGCAAATTAAGCAGTTTGTTCCTGAGCTGAGGTTTGTAGAGATCTGATGAGCTGCAGGATATTGGCTCTCCATCTTGCTTCCAGCTGCTTCTACAGATGTCCAGGCTCCTCACTGCCAAGAAGAGCTAGGAGGCTAGTGAAAGCAGCTGGAAGAGAAGGAGGTGGAGGAGGAGTCAGGCTTGCACCCTCTGGGGAGGGCCCAAAGAGGAGGAGGAGGGAAGCAGGCACTGCCCACACATGCTCTACAACTCTGGCTGAAGGTGCTGACTGCTGGGAAAAGGCGTAATGTCCATGGAAAAGGGAATGAGGAACTTCGGAGTATTTTTTCTTCCTTTTTTTCTTTTTTTTTTTTTTTTTTAAGGAAGCTAGGGAAGAAAATTAGGTAATCGAGTAGCATCTCTGCAAGAATGTGGGAGCAAGGAGGGCAGAGATTCAAGAAAGAACCAACAAGGACAGGCAGGGAGTCAGAGAATCAGAGAGAAATAAAAGTGATCAAATATTAGTGGTGTATGCAAGAGCAAGAGAATCACTGAGCAGATGGGAGGAGGGAAGAAGAAATGATTAATAGGGAGTGTGAGGCCCTTCCCCCTCCCTCAAGCAGGACTAATCACATGGAAGACAGCTAAAATCTTACTTCCTAATATTGCTTTGCTGCGGTAGCTGCTACATGATGGAGAAAAGCAAGCCCATCCCCAAGACAAACATCTCCCTAAAAGATGAGAACAAACCCCTCAGGACAACACAACCACGATGTTTTGGCTGCTGGTGCTAAAGGGACATCTGTCAGGATGGATCTGTCATATCCTGAGACCTGATACCTGCTGCTCCTGCAGGACCACCAAGTCCCACAGTGAGTCTAAAGCCACATTCCTGCTTTCACCCTGGTCACCTCTCCTGCCTCCAGCCTTAGAGAGGAAAATGACTGGCCTTTCTATGCAAGCCAAATGCATATGTTAAACTTCCAGCACGACACCAGTAGCCAAAAAATCTCATTGCCTGACATGAGAGCACGCCTCTGACCAAGCACTACTGGCTACGAAGGCACTGCCCCCCCAGCACAAGGGCACAGGGTGAGCTTTGCCATGCCGGCATCGACTGGAGGGGCAGATCAGCTCTGCAGCTGCCCTGCTCTCCTCGACTCTCTGGGCCAGAGCCAGCTCTCCTGCAATGGGAAGCACAGGCTCCCTTCCCACCATGTGTTTCTCAGGCTTGGCCATCACAAAGCAGGAGAGAGGAAGGGCCATTGCCACAGAAACAGTTCCAGATAAATACATTTGCTAAAAAGAGGCTCCCGTGGATTTCTGGTGACAGGCTGTCACCGGGACTGCTCTGCACAAAGCTCCCACAAGATTCAAGTACACAGTCCTCTTCCTGAAATATATGCTAAACAGCTTATTCCTTCCCACATTTTACAGGTGCTAACATGTTCATCCATCCCCTCACTTTTTTCTTCCATGGACTGAGCAACCCCAATACTTACACTTTTTCCGTACAGGTCATGTCTGCTAAATCATCCATTCATGCTATTTTCCTCCTTTTTTTTTTTTTTTTTTTGACCCACTTTTGAGTTGTTTTGCTGTTTTTAAAGGCTGTGAGCAGAAAACTGGTTCAAGACTCCAGCTGAGACCTCACCAAGCCGAGCTGAGGGGAAGGATTGCTGTACCCTTTTGGTTATAAACCTCAGCTTGCCTTTTTCACAACTGTATGAATGAGGCCAGTGACTCACAGTCAGCCTGGAATCCACCATCAACTCCATCCCCCCTCTGCAGAGCTGCTGCTCAGCCAGCCATCTCCCATTCTGGGTCTGGGCAGCCCATTATTCCCACCTAAGTTAACAACTTTGTGCTTGTCCTTCTCTGAATAACCTCTTATTTTTTCCAAATGATTTCTCCACTTGGTCAAGTTTTTAAATTCTAATCCTGTTCTCAAGAAAACTCAGAGCTTCTCCCACGTCAGTATCATTTGCAAGTGTAACCAGCACCCACAGCAGAAAATAGGAACTGACCACTGTAGACACAAACTGGCCCTAGAGTGTTTGTGACATTGCACCTCACAACGTCCAATCCCTGGAATTTCCCCGGGGAGTAACCTGAGAGTCACAATAAAGTATGGAAGACAAAGTTGTTAGGGATATCATGGAAATATGCTCTGCTCATGATGGACCACTGTGCTCTGCCACAGGATATAATAAAAATAATTCCCATTAAGTTCCATGCTGCTATTTAACCCAGTGTAAAGGAGATGACTGCAGATGATTACCAAAAAAAAAAAAAAAAAAAAAAAAAGTGCAAAAGCCTCAGCAAGGCAAAAGTGAAAAGGAATATTTGCCTGTTCATGATGGTGGAGCATCCAGCAGAACTAACTGTGATGTCTCCTGCAAGAAACAGGCAGGTTCCCCTAAAAACTTTCACCAGCAAGCATCACTCTTTCTACAGTATTCATCAAAGCGATTTCAATCCAAGTAAGACATCATTTCCACCAGACATTGTTTCTCTCCAGGGCTTTGACACTACACTATGATGGCAAATATCTTTAGACTGATACAAAGTGAGCAAAAATTCAACTGTGGCTAAAGGTGAAGAGGCAGAGACAGCCAGAAGGGGTGTCTGAGTTTGCCTCAGACAACTAACCTGGAAAAAAAGGACTTGAAGACATTTCACATCCAAGTTCTGGTCACCATATATAGCTCATGGGCAATATGGCAGAAGGGAACTTTGATCACAAGCAGTGTTTTAGGGCAGCAAATTGCAGCTGTCCTACACAACACCGCTTATTAATCCTGCAGCAAAACATACTGGGCTGTAAATTCCATCAATTGCCCACTGTTTAAAGAAATTAGTTTTCTTTAGAAGAGGAGCATGCTGTGGTAAACACACCTGACTCAAGTCCATCTGATCCCCATTTATGCAGGTGGAAAGACTTTTGACTTTACACTGGGAAAAACAATGTTCAAAATTTGACATGTCCTTTTACTCCCAGTGCTGACACAACAGACAAAAAACGTACAAAACCTAGTCTGTGTTTGCTGTTTGAGATTTGAATCAGTAGCAAATGGGACAAACCCAAATGCCAGGAAGGTGAGGAAATCCTGGATCCTAGGGACCTCCAGAAGAAAAATATCTGGTCATAACGCCAGTGGGGGCTCCAACACTTTCTTTATTAATTAAAAGCTTTTTTTAGTAGGGTATATGGCAGCAAGATTGCCAAGAGATTATTAATAATCACAGCATTGCAAACCTTTGCTTTGGTCAGTTTTAGCCCCAGAATGACCAACTCTAACCTCTGAGGCCAGATGGTGTAAGCACTGGTAAACTAAACAGTACTCATGGTGTTCTGAAAGATGATGACAGTGATAGTCGAGAAAGGCACCCCAAAGAGACCACTGAAAGAAATGAGAATGTATTTTATTTATTCCTTTATGCCAGATAATTTCAAAATTGCTACAGGAGAGACAAATTTAAAGTTTTTGTTTGTTTATTTATTTATTTCTGTTTAGGGTAGAGCAAACTCACCAAATGAAGGCAACACAGTATGGAGGGGGAGAGAAGAGAGAAAAAATAAAAAGGAGTTTAATACTCTCCCTCATTTTTTGAGGATTTCTTCCCTAAGCTTGACAAAGCTTTGTAGCTTTTCATGCTCCACACACCGTATGACTCTCCCGGCCAGAAGGATTTACTGCATTCGGAAGTCCAGGGTGGAGTGCTCCAGCAGAACCGGACCAGTGCTACAGCCGGATCTGAAGTGATGTCAGGAAATGGGTGGGGGCAGGGAAGGGGAGCACAGCGAATGACACAGCCCACAATCAGGAAACTCACTTGGCAAGATTTGTGGAAAACCGGAGGTGTACAGGAGTAAAGCCCCATAAAGCAGCGCTCCGGCTGCTCCCACCGCTAATCTGCTCCCGCTATCGGAGCGCAGAGAAAGGAGGGCAGTTGCCAGCTCCGGAGTCGGGAGCGGTGCCAGCTGACGAGGCGCTGTGATCGGCAGCCTGGGTGAGCTCTGCTGCCATGTGATGAGCGCTTGACAGCGAGGGAACGGGAGGAAAGCACCCACTCCAGAGAACACCTACGTCTAGCTGCCCAATAAAGGTAAGAAGGATGCAGGAGGAAGGGAAGGAAGAAAAAGCATCCTGTAGCTGTAAGGCAGCTACAGCCGATAACTATTACAGAGGTAGTTCGCCAGAGATGGCGAGGGCCAGGAGACTTCACAGCAGCCCCCAGGCAACACCAGCCCAAGCCAGAGGCAGCTGCAGTGCTACACCACTTTCAGGGGAAAATGTAGCAAGACAGAGGTGAAATGGCGAAGCCTTTAACACCTGCAGACAGGCCAGCAAATCCCCAAAACCCCACCAGAGAAGGAGAGACAAAGGAGTCGCCCAAGTGGGTCTAGTTCACGGAGTTTGGGGCTCTCAGGTAACCAGCACTACTCCCCCAGATGATGTGTGGGTAACGGGGCCAAAGGGATCAGGGAGCCCCGGGAAGGAGAGGGCTGGATGTGGCACAATGCTCCTAGGATGTGCTGCAGCAACTTGCAGAGGAGTGTCACTTTCTTGTTCCTACACTGAGGAGTTACCTAGAGACAAGCAGCCTCAAGTACAGGAGCTCCCAAAATGGGAATATAACCACTGCAGCTCCAGGATGGCAACGCTGTTGCTGCTGTCCTCCTCTTGAACCCGGAGATTCATGGGGGTTCAGCTCTGCACACACATCCATGTCTGGACACACAGCCCTGTGCCAGGCATCTTACAAACTAAACAGATATGTCAGAGGGATGGGAAAAGGAAATACAATCCTCAGGAATTAAACAGCAAATGGAAGAGAGCAAAGGGAATGTTTAAAGGCTGGGCACTCAACTCACCCCCTGCTCTCCCTCTCCTGTATTCCAGTCCACTGGAAGATACCTGTTTTGGGGGAATTCATAAAAAATTATTCTGCAAAGCACCTATGCTATTGAGTAGGTTAGGTACTAATCAAAAGTTTTTCCCTCCGAAGAAACCAGTAAACCCAAAAGCAACACAAGGCAGCTTCAGAAGCCAAAAAAGGTGTTAGCATAGCATAATAATGACAAATTCGGAGCAGCAAAGATAAGATGGACATTGATATAACACAGACAAGAAATAAAACAAACGCATCCAAACCCAAGCTAATTCAAAGGAATCAAAGTCTTGGAAGCTCTCAACAGTTTGTGGTCATAAAACTCTAAGTACCAAACAATCAAAATCAGGTCTTCTATTTAAGAGCACCTTGGCTTGGAAAGATACCTCTGTGGGCATCAGATGGCTTTTGGTGAGCAAACAGGAGTGTGAGATGCATAAACAGCTCTGCACCACACACAGAGACTCAAAGGGACAAGTTAGTACATCTAAGAGCTCAACAAGGTTAGAAGCAAGAGGATCACAAATGGAAATTTTACCTACAGCAGGTCTGATTTTTCACCAAGGCCCATATGTAAAAGGAACAAAAAAAGCCTCAAAGACTACACATGCCTTGGAGCATCCTACTCAGTATGCAAAAATGTTCTATTTCACATGCACAGAATCCCCAAAAACTGGATGTTTTTTCATTACTTCGTTTCACAACCAAGCAGTTATTCACTGAAAACACAGGGCTGAACCTCCTTACATTATACTACTAAGCAAAATAAATTAAAAAAAAAAAAGATAATAATAAAAAAGCTTCCTTCCTCCATTATACCCACACAGAGAACCATAAGATAACTTTCCATAGCAGGTTTTTCTCATACAATTACACAGATATGCACATGTAAGAAGTGAAGGTCCAATTAACATTAAAGTGCAGGTACTTTTTGACAGAAATATCCCCTTCCAAAGCAGCCATCCAGCATGCTCACAGGACAACCCAGTTCTGCACATTCACAACAGATATCACTGATCATTTGGCAATCTAATGTCAGGCAGGCAGGTGATTTAAAACCACATATCTGACTCTCCAAGAGATAGAAAATACTGGGATATGCTTAGTAAAAACACAACTAATGCTGAGATTGTATTATTTTTGAGACTGTTTCATTAGGCTGTGAGTCACACACACTACAACACCTCACAATGAAGTTTGGAGAGAACCAAGCTCTATTTACAACTGCAAGATGGTGGGGTATGGTCCCCTTGGCTTAGAGGAATGTGTTTTTCCCATTGATCAAAAGAAGTCAAAATTAGAGGCACAAAATCAATCAATTGTGGCTGTCTGAGTGGTATTTGGAAAGCTACTGCGGGCACTATAACCTAACACTCCCCGTGTACACTGTCTCTGCCATGCAAAACCAGTACAGTCACCACCTGAAACTAGAATCACCAGTTTGGTTTAATTTTGTATGTCTAGTATTGGAAATTCTCTCCCTCTTTAGGTGCCTGTGCTCCTGCTTAATTACCCCAAGTCTGCCTCTGGGCAGCGGCAACTCCTGTAGTCACACACCCATATCTTCTGTTATGGGAAGGAAAACATCTTCTACCCCCTTTACACACCATCCCTAAACCTTTCTTTAAAAAAGGGTCAGCAGGTGACACTGACTCCATCACAGTCAGTAGCAGCTGACTTTTCTGGGCCCAGGTTTCATGCCAACTGTTCAGCTGATGTCCCAAGAACATTATCATCTCCATGGAGTAATTAGCATGTTTTAGTAGCTGGTGGCTTCAAAAACTGAATGAACTTCAGCAGCATTAGAAGTACCAGACTTTCTTTTTGCCTTGCTTTGCAGTTTGAGTTGTCTTCAAATCTGAAAGCAAATCTCAGTTTTTAGATTTGGAATCATGCACAGATACTGAATTTTGTGACATTTATGCCTAACTTCTGTGTCAGACTCCTTTCAAATCACTGCTGAAATCTGTTCATTAAAAATTCTTATTAAAAAGAAAACCTGAAATCAAAAAGATCTTTGACCAGTTTCTGGAACAGAAAGAGGAAAACAGAAGAGAAAGTGGTTTTGGTATATACAACCAACCAAGCCCAAAGCTTTGAGAAGAGCATTTGCTTCTAGAAGGAACACATGTCACTACAAGTATTTCTGTGCTCACGTATACCTAAACACAAAGAGTCACTTTACACTTGGAGTTTTACCTCAAAATCAGCTCTCCTAAACCCATCAGCACTGTCTGATCATAAGTAAGTAAAAAATTTGACCTGTTAGGCAACATCAAATAAACTGAAAAAAAAGCTGAAATGTGAATTCACTGTCAGAGAGTGGCAGCTCGAAGAACCAGACAAACTGCACACCAAAGCTCCAGCTGAAATAACAAAAATCCAAAGACATCCTCTTCTCCTTGGAACCTCCACGCACACAGCTCTCCTTCACTGAATTCATCAGTAATTTTTGCCACTGCAAGCTTTTTGGTATATCACCCACCAGAAGTCTTGTTAACAACACAAAAATCATCAGCAAGAAAAAGATTCAAGGCTTGAGCTCCTTGGATCCCTCCAGAATGAGGTCACTTCAATTTAAGGCTGAATGACCCAGTCAGAAACCTGTAAGGGTATTCTGCCCATATTTATGTCCACACAGATTAAGAAGAATGCTTTGTTAATGGTTTCGTTAGGGGGTTTTGGCCTTTCTTTTTCATCACAGTTTTCAAAAAACTATTAAACATGCTGTACCAGTAACAGATGAAAAAAGAAATGCATTTTGGCTTCAGCATTCATTAAGAACACACAGAGCAGTGTAAGGCTTCCTGCTCATTGATACCATCAGTGTCAGACCTTACACCTCCATGCCTACAGCCATACCCCCTTTAGCTGTGATCTAGGCAGTTCCTGCAAGTCAAGCAGGGTCAGGTTGGGTTAATACGCAGAGGAGAGGCCCCCGGGGAAAGATCCAAGTGCTGCAGATCCTAGAGCTAGTAGTGATGTAGCAGCACTGCCCTGCTCTCTCACAGATGCCTCCCCCCAGGGAAGCTGCTGTGCAGATCTGCAGCGTGGTACCTCACAGCCTCACAGCCCTGAGCAGACACTGAGGAGACGTGCGACGCCCTTACGCAACGCACACAGCTCCGCTGTCAAAGCTGATACCACATTATCCATAGAGGAGAGGATAAAGCAGAGCACCCTGGACATCGCCCTGCACACCCCATGCCTTGGCTCACTGGCTGCCCTACAACCAAACCTGGAGTAAGGCAAGTTGGAGCAAAGAATGAGCAACTCAGGAGAGAAAAAACCAGCCAACAACCAACAGTCTGCACTCTGCAGAGAAATGAAACTTCCCAGCCAGCCAACTGCTAAACTCTCGTGTCTTTATCAGCTCCTGTTTCGGGTTAAGTTCTTAACCATTTCTACAGGACACAGTGAAATCCTCCCACTTTTGATCCCAATGCCTTGTGTGCTGCCACGCTGCCACACAGCTGCCACATCCTACCCCACACCAGGCTGTGGCAGAGGAGAGAGGAACAGCTCCCCTCTACAAGAATCCATAGGGCAAAGTCTGTTAGGGTCTCTGTCACTCAGACTATTAGAAATATGCACTCTTGAGTTATTTTTGTTAGTGTTATTAATGTCACACGGGGGGAAATGTGCCTGGAAAGCACCAAAACTTTTCTTCAGCATTTGTTTGTGAACAAGCTCCAAAATCCTTTGGGGAAAGTTTACAGCAACCTGTAGTCTCAGTTAATAACATGATTTGGTTTATACACCTAGCGTACATGGGGTAATTCCTGCCACCCCTGTCAATTTGGCTTGACTGGAGATGATACAAACTCTGAGAGGGACACATTTCACAAAAAACCTTTTTAATCCTTGCAACAAAAGGGAACTCTGAGAGTCAGATGAGGAAAATCCCCAGAACTCTCAACTATCGCCCCCGCAGAGTCAAGGTGATTTCAGAGTCACGCAGCTTTAATAATGGGACTTCCTCAGGGACACAGTATTAAACATTTAGAGAAAGCATTTGAAAAGAAACTGTATCATCAAACTGATTTCTAATCTTTTCACTTTCAGCTACTTAGAAGTACTACAAAGTCACTTCTAAATGATGCCAGAGTGATGATGCTTGGCATTTTGCAGGGGGCAGGGCTGAGGGGTAGACATACTCAACTTCTCTCTCATTAGTATTTTTTACAGATAAAATTCAGACTTTAATTTTTATTGACTGACATTTTAATTTTTCCATCCACTGGGTTGTTTTTAATATTAAAGAACAGTGCCTTTCTGTTATAGATAGAACACTATATGAAAACCAAAAGAATAAAACAAGCCCCAAAATACAGTTTCACTTTCCCCTGGTCTTTCACTAGGCAGTCTATTAGAAACTCAGCCTTCTCAAAAACATATATGAAAATGGAGGGGACAGGAAGAGAAAGCAAAAGCAAACCACGGAAGTCCTTTTCTGTTGCAGCTGCCTGCAGGCTCCAGGATCATTGCCACGCACTCTTTGTGTACTCAGAAGGAAGAAACAACTGGATTATTCTATAAGGCTGATTGGAGTGAAGTATAGGATAGTGTAACTTCAGGCTGCCTTTTGATGTTTTTAGAAGAAAATATCCAGATAAATCATTACAAGAGTCTTTAAAAATTCTCACATCAGGAAATGGTATATAAAATAGTCTCAGGAACTCCCCGTCCATCCCCCAAAAAACAGATCTGAAGCACAGCATCACATTACTGCAAACCTAAGAGCAAGCAGCAAGATCACTACTTGTTAGGAGCTGACAAGTCTGAGATAAATTTTACTCTTAGATGCACATAATTTTCCCCATTGATCTCACATGTGACATGAAATAGACCCAATCTCCATATATTCCTTTACTTTTTTTTTTTCTAAATTTGGTGAAAAAAAATAAAAGTATTCAACCAACCAGCCTTAGGAAGATAAATCATATGCCTTACTTTAAAAAAGCAAAACCCAAATGCTTTCTGTCCGTTTTATCCAAAGGAAAAGCTAGCCAGCTCTGAAGTGAACAATTACAAAATAAAGCAGGGTCTGCATCTGTCTTTACAGATTCTGTGTCCCTGTGAAATTATATACATGTATACTTTTCCTTCAGGTTGCTCTGGAAAATACTGCCAGCACCAAGAAAATCTGACAGAGTAAAGGGGAAAAAAACCCCAAGAAACACTAAAAACCCCACCGCCTAGAGAACCACAGAACATTGTTGAAAGGCAGAAACAAGTTAAAGAATAAACTGTGAAAGAAAAGCATTCTCTGTAACGTCTAATTTATAGTAACTTTCTAAGTCAAAGCTCACAGAAGATTTTTTCAGATTCACATGTTGATCTATTTATCCCCCTTGGCTATTTTACTTAAAATAACACTCATTATCCGCAAGGAGAAAAAGCCAACAAGCCTTCCACTCGCGAGAGGCGGGCAGGCAGGAGGAGCCGGGCAGACCCTGCCGGGCGCACGGAGCCCGGCCCGGCCACCGCAGGCACAGCTCGGCCGAGTTCAGCGCTGCCTCGGCAGAGCCACGCTCCGTGCTTGGCACAGCGTCCTGGCTCCTCTGCACGGCCCTGCCAGAGCCCGGCACAGCAGGAGGAAGCGAGCTCGGGCCAGCAGATGTTACTAACACTTACGCCTGTCACGAACAGAAAGGACAAGAAAAGTCTTGAAGAGGCAGCGACTTGTTTTCTTTGTCGGGAGTTGGGAGATGGGGCTGGGGGGAGGGAGCAGGACGGCACCTCTCAGCATTGCTGCTCGTTCAAAGCTGTCTTTGTCGGCGTGCCATTGCTTGACTACTATTGCTACCAAAAAGGAAAATAAAATCAGCATTATAATTAAAGCCACTCGGCCATTTCAAATCAACACGTTATTGTAGTAACGAGAAAACTGAGTTTTTAGTGGTAGAAACAGACATTTCAGTTGCAAGTTTTTTTTTTGGTTTTTTTTGGTTTTTTTTTTTTTTTTTTGTGTGTGGAGGGGTGTGTATTTTTGAGGGTTTTTAGTGTTTTTTTTTTTCCCCCGCCCCAAATCACGCTATTTTATTTCAGTTGACAAAAATTCCACAAGGAACTTGCACAGGTAAAAATGGGGGACCTCAACAGGGAACAGCAGTACCATGGAGCTGAACAGAGGGCTGTGCATTTTACCCAACTGTCCAAATAGCACACAAATCCCTGTTCTGCTCAGTGTAGATCCATAAAAGTCCAAATTTGCCTGCTCATCAGTCTACCCCACCCTCTGCTCTGGTTTTCTTGATTTCCTTCTCCATGATGGGCTTGCTTGGCATTGCCAACAAGAAGAAATCAGTAAATTTCCTGTGCTTGACACCACCCTTAAAATGACCAAACAAGAAGGAGAACCTTTCCAGTCCGATGAAATGTCTGTGGGGAACTCTGGGATCCCTCAGGGTGGGACGGGTCTCACGTTCAATGAGACACAAACAAGGGAGAATGCGAAGGCATCACATGCTCCAAGGGACTCCCTGCCCACTAGGGAGAAATAATTAGAGAGAATAAAAAAAGGAAGGAGCAAGCAAGGGTGACAATCTCTAAGCTGGGAAACAGGATCACTGTGCCTCTCCCCTTTCTGCTCTTGCTGGTCGCTTCAGCTGGACATCCATGTTTTATACCAGCAAGATGTGAGGACCTGGCCAAGGTAGGAAACCATGCCTGGAAAATGTTCTTGGTTTTTTTTTTGAGTTCAGATAAAGTCAATGCGAGTTGCAAAGTTATTTTGCTCCTTCACTTTGTAGAAGTGTCTTAAACAAGAGAACCCCAAATCCCCAAAATTTCCTGGGACTGCCCTCTGCCTCATTAAACTCACTAATGTGTGTGCTGTAGCAGACACAGAAGGGGTTTGGGAGCAGCTCTTGCAAGGCTCCAGTGGCAGAGGCTGGGTAAGAATCCACCCTCCCTCAGTCTTGCCAGAGCTATTTGTGCATTGCATCCATCTCACACTGTGATCAAACATGGGGAAGAGCCATCCTTACGATGATTCCTTACTATTCAGAAAAGTTGCAACATTTCAGGAGCACAGAAGGAGCAAAGGCAGGAGCATGTAACATTTCCAAGTACTGAGAAGCCATTAAAAAAGAACTTCAGCTCTACTACTTTTCTTTCGTTTTTTTAGCCCTTTATGTTAAATAAAAATCTTGAAAATATCAACCTGCAAGGATCCAAAATCATCTAACAGCAAAAGGATGCCCTCAGCATAATTTCTTTAGAAGCCTTGCAATGTTACTTTGAAGGGGCTAACCACAAGATGCTTCTGAATCTTTGGAGAAGGATAATTCCTTTCAAGATGCATGACAAAGCCGTTCCAAAATCACATCTTGATAGCAAACCAGCCTATTTGGGAGCCTTTTTACATTATTTTCCATAAAACCAAAAGCAAATTTAAGATCTTATTAAACTGATTAAAAATCTGTATTATTGTATACCTAGCCACTCTAAAGCCAAATGTAACTTTTCTTGATACCAGAGTGAACCATAACCACTACAGCCATCCAGCAGACTTTGTTACATGCAGAGACAAGCAGGGCTGAGAATCCCAAAGGCCATTCTGCAGGTTTCCAGCAAGAGGAAACATGCTACAACATGTCTCTGGCTTCTGGGTTAGGTCAAGGCTAGTGTGAGCAGTTCTGGCTAACTCTTACCACAGGCAGCAAATGCAAGTGTTACCCACTTGGAGGCAGAGAGAAGTGTAGGGACCTTTCCCAGCACCTCATCTCTCTATTTAGAGCAGTAGCAGGCTGGTTAAACGAGATGAGAGACAGTAAAAGGCGGCAAGGGGAAAAAAACCCAAAACAACAACATAAAGGACCTTTCCTACTGCACGTCTCCTCCCAGTTATGGTCTAACATAATCTTCAGGGAGGCTGCAGCTGAGTGATTAACTACCCTTGTGAGCTGCTGGTCTGGTTTTTGGAAGGGGAAGTTCTGCTCAGGGCTGTGACAAGCACTCAGTACTGCTGAAGTGACCTAGGATGAGACCCCTGCTCAGCTACAGCCACTACAAAAATTTCACAGGGCTACAAGTCCCAGTTTTCCCTTTGCAGGCACAAGCACAGAAAAGGAGGCAGGCTGCAGGGAAGGCATTGTCTCAGAACCTACCACCACAGAGAAGGAAAGAGGTCATAAAGAGACCTAAGGCAACCTGTCCCAAAGTCTGTACACAGGTCATGGTGCCCAGCCTGCGGCACACCTGCCTAGGAAGGACAGCTGAAGAGGTCTGCCCTTCTCCTGCATGCTGGCAAGTTCACATCTGTACAGGGCCAAAGCTGTGATACCGGAGTTGCACGTTGGCCCTGAAGTGTAGGAAGTTAGACAGTTTTGCTCCAGCCAACTTCTCTTGAACAAATTCCCTACCTGAGCTGTCAACTATTCTGCTACTGCAAGTTCTCAAGCACAAGCTTTCTGACTTGGCTTTTGGTCTAAAACTGTCCTGGGCTTTTCTCATAAATCAAGCGCAGTCAAGCCCTGCCACATGCCAGCTCCTCTGGGGACAGGATGTCAAGTAGCCACACGACTCTCCAAGGACAGTCAGACTCACAGAAATCCAGGACTTCCCTGGTTTTCAAAGACCCATTGCTCACCCGTTCCTTCCCCTCTGCAAGATCAGCAATCCCAGTTGTGTCGTTATGAGATATTCAGTGACTATGAATTCACCAAGAAGTATAGGCTCACACAGGTCCTCGCTTTCTTGCCCACTTTCACAGAAGCTATGAACTTTTGAGACTAGTGCATCACCATCAGATTTGGTCAAAAGGCTCAAAAACTGCTAATAGGGCAGACATAGTCCTAGAAAGAGTCCAATTTTTCTTTCCCTCTTGCATTCTTGTCCCTCCCTGCTAAGACAGATTTTATGATTAACCTAGTCTGAATGTACCCTAAAAGCAGATGTAAAAATGTGTACATTAGAAAATGTTAATATTGGCAGATATTCACATTCCTTTCCAGGGTTTCACAAAACTCTTAAATCCCTGGTGACAGGACCTAAATGGAACATGAACTTTTTGCTATCTTTGCAGCCATACAAGAAACAAAGCAGAAGTTGATGCACTATTATTTATGTCCTTGAAATACTTGCTTGGAAGTGTCTTTGATTCAAGAACAGCCCATCAGATAGTTATTCTTGTAGGTTTATCAACTTCTTTTACTTTAACATTCTGATTTTCTGTCACACAACACAATGATTTTCATGTTTGTTTTTCCTGTTACCAGAGCAAACCATTCATTTTTAACTGTTGATTTTGGCATAGGAGGACTCTAAGTTCATAATGGAAATGTGTTTTCAGCGGTAGTACTGAACAATAGAAAAGTCTCTTTCAACTGTCGGGTTATGAGGAGAACCAGCTGTAATTAAATTTAAGTCATAGTGGCTCTGATTCAGAAATGCAACAGTCTTCACTAACTTTGCAGTCAAGGAGTTTGTAGCATTTCAGGAAAACAGGTACTTTTCTGAAGGCCTTATCTAAAACCAGTACCAAAAAATGGTCCCTTTATTCTAGCTTAATTTGATAATGATGAATAACCAGTAAACCTTTTCTGGGTGTTGTGACCACAATGTGGGGCCTCAATGACTTATAGCCTACTAATAGAAATGGAATATACATAAAACCAGCAAAAATCTTAGCATTGCCAGGCTCAGGTTCTTTGAACTCATCTACAACTGCATAAAGCAAACAACAGGAATTGAAATCATAATAAAAGTGCTTAATTCAACACATTAGAAAAGTAAAATTTCATCATCTGCTTGATTGACTGTTCTACAGCACTTTAATTGTTCTCCAACTTCCAACAGGGCACGAATGGGAGTTCTACAGATCAGCCAGGATTTCAGAACCTGGAGAGAACAACTGCAGCTGATGAGCTGGGAATCAAAATACCCTCTGGTGTAAGACTTAAAAATCACCTCTCCACCCCGTATGAAGTTATCAGGAATTGCTCTATTATTTCTGTCATTAACCAGCCATTTCTCCCCCCACCTTTGCACCAAATCCTCTCAAGTGCAGCCAGCGATTATCAAACCCAGAGATAGCCTTTCAACAGCTCGGCCAGTTGAAAAATCTCTCAAGTTCTGCTGCTATCACCGCTGCGTGAGCTGACGTCAGGCTCTTGTTTACTGGAGATGGGACGGTGCCAATTTCCACCGAGCCGAAGACAGCCGGGTCCAGCCTCTCTTGGCTGCGCACAAGCAAGAATTCCTTGTGTGTGCTTGCGAGCATGCGAAGAGTGTGCACGCGTGTCTGCTTGTGGGCACACACAAACGTGGGGAAAAGAGAATGGCTTTTATTTTCCACTGAGATACCAGAAATAAAAACAGTGACAGAAAAAAAATACGGCACATCATCTTCTCTGAGAAATAGAGAAGCACAGAGAGGGAAACACTGTCAGTTTTCTTGTAAGAACTATCACAGTATGGAGGAAAACATAATTAAAAGCTTAGGATACCCCTAAAATCCCTGCAAAGAAGTTTACACAGTCAAATAATTTAAAAAAACCCTAATGCCTGTCCATCCATAAAAGGATTGAGGTGAAAATTTAAATACTTGACAGAAGAAATACCCAAGTTTTACAAGGACTACATAAGTTTTCAGAGAAACTTCACTGCCTTCCACTTCTAAGACTATGAATGCCCTGGCTCAGGTATAAGTACAATTACTTAATTGAATTTTCTGTATCAAAATATTCTAAATCATTAATAGTTCAGAGAGAAAAAAAATCCAACCATGTGTGATTTTTTCATAACTTTTTATTAATTTACGTTATTCTCTGTAAAGGAACACATTACACAATAGCATCAAATCCTGTTTTCAAGCACATTTTTTATATGGCACAAATATAATTATTTCAATAGCTGTAAGATTCTGTTTCAAGTTTTAAGTATTACACTGTCATTTTTGCCGGGGAAAACACTCCAGCATATTTGAATTTGAGGAATACAAAAAGCAATTATTGACACCTCAGGTGAACTTTCCAATATTTCCATCGAAGTGTGGACTGCCACTGTCATCTGGGTGAAAGAATTAACTGTACTGAAGATTTTTGGTTCCACTTAATGGCTTCTTCCCCTCAGCACCCAAATACACACTGCTCTGCCTTCTTACATCCCATGAATGTATTACAAAAGGATTTCACCTACACACCAACTCACCCTCCTGGTGATTTTAACTCCATCTTGTCCTACCTTCCCATGGAACTTTTCTTTCAAGTTTAAATAATTTTTCAAAAGTTTCTATTGAGTCAATTATCTGAAGAGGTTTTACAGACCATTAATACTGCTCTGTAGGTTAACCACAAACAACATAAATAATTATTTTCCTCTTCATTTAGGGAAGTACTGAGTTTGAGACACCCCCCCCCAACATCAGAGGTACAGTGCACACAGAAAATATGCAAAAGTGGGGAAACTTAATTTGAACTATCAGAAACAGTGAACTTTTACTCTGTAGGTCCCATGTTCTATATTTTACTTACATTTATCAAGTTAATTATAAAAACACCAAGCTGAGAATCAGCACAACCATTTCAACTCACAAGAGAGCTAAAACATGAAAGAAACCAAAATATTTAACCTTTAACATAAAAATTTATGAAGAAGGCGCACTGACTACAGCATGCAAGTTAGTCAAGACTTTTCAGACAGCTTTCACAAGAACATTTTCCATCACTGCTGGCCAGTGGTATTAAATTGATGCTCTATCAGACAATAAAATACATGCTGTCTTTCTCGTGTGACAAATTTTGAGGGTTGGTGACAATTTTCTACATAAATTTTAGGATCTTTTACTCTGAAATGATACAAAGCACCTCCTTACATGTCACTGACTGTTTCCTCTCAATTATTTCTCCTCAAAGATACCAGACAGGATATCACCACCTAAAACAAAACTGAGAACTGGCATTTTGAAGTCTAGACATGATTTCCTCTTTTGGAAGCCTCCTCATCTCTGTACCTTCCCCACATAACCACACTCTCAAGGTGGCCTCATGTAGACCTTCTGTATACAGACAACAGTTCAAAATAACATTTTTTTCTGTACATCAGAACCATATGCTAATAACTTGGTTGATAGCTACATTGAATTGTCTACCCTTACTTTTAACACCTTCACCTTTTCCTTCATATCCCAGTGAAAAAAAGCAGGATGCAGCATGGATCATACGCACTGTTGGAATGCCAGGACCTGTATCAGCAGCTCACGCAACTTCTTTAATCCACTATTCCTTGATGTGCTTCTTGTGTTCATGAAAAAAATGCTCTGTTTCTGTGGTGACCTTAGTATTATGTTCTGCAGCTACATATTTTTTTAACTCCTGCGTGGATTCTGTGCTTTGCAATCTGTTCTGACTTTCAAGAAGTATGATGGCCTGTATTACCTACACATATATGTGTTATCTATGCATGGTAACATTCCTTGGGCTGGTTACCTGCATTTCATACTGCACTCTCTATGTATTGCAAATAGGTTTAACCACTGTCTCCATTCAGACTGCAGTTTGACCTCTGTTTAGCTGTGCTCTTCAGCAATTTTACTGCTTTTTCATTAGGGAATAATTTTCACTTGCCTTCTACATGCACACTGCTTTTTGTCAAAAAACAAAACTCTGTTTCTCACTGTGACAGAGACTTTCAGTTTTGTCTGTTATCAGTGCTGGGAAGTTTTTTGGTCTGAAGGACTATCACAGAGATGTGTGCAGCACTGCATTGAAAAGCTGAACAGGAGAGACTCTGGGGGAACTGCAGCTCCATTTCCCTCTCCCACCTTATATTCAGCAAAATGTGGATTCAAGAGGACAGAAATCAATTTGAATTCAGTGAATAACCATGAAGAGTCTTGTTTCCCTGAAACTAGAAAACTGTTTTCAATCACTCTTTAACCTAAAGGACTTTAGATAATACAAAAAACTTGGGTTTAGGATTAGCCAAAATCTTAATTTTTCACATTAGCAAAAGAAACTTTTCATGTTTCAGGTCAAACCGATCCACATTTTTGATTCAGCCACAAAATCAAAAGCAACACAGTTAATCACAGCTCTAATAACTTCTATTGCTACTTCTCAACTTGCTAACTAGTCAAAAACAAAATTCCCATGAATTGTTTTTATACTGCTACATAAAGCTAGAGAAAATGGTCTCAGCTGATCTCTTGTTCTCTCTAAAGAATAAGGAATACCCCTTTCTCGGGTGGTATTCCTCACAATGCATTCAAACAAATTTCTGGGAGTCTGCAATCTGCTTTCATTTCTCCCCCTAGAGCCTACAGTAAATCTTGGGGTTTGGGATTCACAAGTTTCATTTTATTTTGTCTGGCAAAACGTATTTGAGAATGGCTTCTAGCAATATCAAGGGGAAAGAGGAAACACTTTCAGTAGGGAAGCATTCCAACTGTATCCACTGATACACAGGCAGTGTACCAAAGCATGGAGTGATGTGTGAAAATACAGAACATCAAAATCTCTACTACTGCCCCATGCCGAGCCATATAAAAATTGATGGTGAAGTGAGCCTGACCAGAAGGCAGCCCTCAGATCTCAGCTGCAGAGCTCTGAATTCAACCAGATCCCATGGATGGTTAAGGTCTACTTTAGCACCAATAAAATCTCTTTCCAAAGATGCAAGGCACCAGGGAAAGACCACTGGCTGCATTCTCCAGCCTGCACACAGCCTTGGCGTCATTGCAGATCAAGAAAGCTGACTTTTTTTGTCACAATCAGCAACAAAAGCCAGAAAATTAGTTCTACTGCCAACTATTCTTTCCACAGGCATCAAAACACCAAAGGGACTCTGTGGACTTGTTGACTGCTTAGCCAGAAGCTTGTCTAGATTTCCCGGAACAGAGAGGACACTGAGGGGCTTTGCACCTTCAGTGCTTCTTGGTGAAGTCAGAAACACACGTCACAAGCATGCTACACTGGAGTTACACAATCAAATTTAATGCTGTACTGAGTACCCAGTCTCCTCCTTACCACTCCCCGTCACACACACAGTGGGAAAACCTACTTCAACTGGTCCCAGAGATCCCTCAGTTACCCAAGTTTTGGTTCCCCATTAAAAAGGAAAGGCTTCTTCATGGTATTCCCTTCTTAAGAGACAAGAGGATCAAGAGCATCACAGGCCTGAAGGCCTCAAGTCAGAAAAATGGCACAACTTGTCTTCCCAGAGGCCAGCCTGCTTTGCACAGCGTGGCTGTGTGGAAGGAGGCACAGGCACAGCAGTGTGCTCAGCTCAGACGTGACACTGGCCCCACACACAGCTTCTGCTGCCTGTGCTTGTACAGGTGCCAAGGCTGGACACAGTTACACATCCCAGGGTGAGGGGAAGGCCCCAGGGATTTTCAAGCCACAGCTGCTACACCATTTGTGCAGTGGAGAAAGGCCTTAGCACGTAGAAAGATGCAGAAGGGGCTGGCAAAGGATTGAAAGTTTTTCCTTGCTGTCCTTTTCTAGGCAGTGGCAGATGATCTTGCTGTCTCAGGTGTCCTGAACAATAGCTATGGAGCCAGGCCCTATTTTGGTGGTAGAAAAGGAACTGGCTTTCTGGGGAGAGCCAGGGACAAGCCAAGCCAGTTTCAGACTGTCATTTTTCCTACTGGCTCATTCTGCTCAAATCACAAGCTAGAAAAACTGGAAAGGTAAGCAGTCCAAATTAATGGGAACATCAAGTGAACTGGTTTGTTTACACATTGGTTTAACTGGAATAGGGAGCACAATTCCAGCTTTGGGCACTAGCTTTGCAGACATTCCCTTAACTTACCTTTCTACCAGAGAAAGCCATATGCAGGCCTGAATTATTCCTGGTCTGTCCCCCAAAACACATCATCGTCTCTTGAAGCTTCATACCTGCATGGCACCCATGACCACAAGTCTTATTATTGGATGGCAGCATTCATATCCTACCAGCTCACTCTTCCAGCTCCATATAATTAGGGGGAAAAAAATCAGGAACACTCCAGAGCAGGAAGTTGTCTTTTTCTTCACACTGCTCTTCATGCATTATTGTTGCCATATCTTACCTGTAGCATTGCATTTACTCACCAAACAGATATTTTTTTCTTACAGAAGAAAAAGCAGTTCTTTGGAGTCCTACAACTGGTAGGAAATAATAAATTTAAGACTAATGATTAAAAAATCCCCAGGTATATATTTATAATTAATTTCTACCATAGAGCAGACTTCACCAGATGCTCAATTGCATTCCATCCTTAAAGCAGACAAGGGCTCCTGTAGATGAGACCTTTCCAGCAGAGCTGCTGCAGATGGGCAGTTCGTGGTGTCCTGCTTAACTGTGCCTGAGACCACTGTGGTACAATGATTCTACTTGCTAAAAGCAGAAACTTAAAGTAAGCACCACAAATGGAAGAGAAGTGACATGGATCTTGCACATCATTCCTCTTAAATTTTTTTATTTAAAATATTTTATAAACTGCAGGGTGGGGCCACATTCTGCAGACAAGGAAATTCGAGCATAGTGGCTTTGCTGCAAAACTCAGTGAGAGAGGGAGTGCTCGATATCCCTGTACACACCAAGGGCTGGCCATCCTCACCGTATTCCATATCATCAGCAATCCCAGAAAGCAGCTGCTTCTGTGTGCACGCTAGAAACATGAATGAGAACATAAATGAGCCAAAGTGCCTTGCACACTTTAATATTACAGTGTGACATAACTGCGAGTCATTGCCATTAAAAGTTTAGGGGGAAAAAAGTCCCCACCTGCCAAATTCAGCTCCATGGTCTACTGCTGAGTTTTAGTGACAACTGCTGCATCTTGGAAAGCTGCTCAATAATAAGGGAGTACATTTTCCCTCCAGGACCAAAAATCTGGTACTGTCACTTATCTACACAAAAGGCATACATAGGAAAATATCCCAAAGCCATGTGTCTCATGCAGCAATCAAAATCTTGAACACCTTCTACACACATAAATTTGTTCTTATTACAATATATTTCAGTTGGTCAGCACGCTAAAAATCTCTACTCAAGATTTCTGGCTTTTCCAATTAAGATTATAGACAAAAAGTCTTCTTTTTTTTTTTTTTCTTTTCTTTTGATGACATTGCCATTTATTGCAAAGCTATGATGAGTTCTTATCTCATTGTGGTGCCCCGTGGTAACTCATTATTCACTGAACTTCACTTTTTGATGTATGATGAACAGCAACATATACTTCAATACTTCTATTTAAACTAGCTCTATAGTTGAAACAAATAATTCCAAGAACAGCACTGCATTACACTCAGAAGGGCTCAAAAGCTTAGGATACGATATTCCAGAGTATTCCTAGAGCTTAGCATCTTCAAGTAGAAGTTACTCAAGCTGATGTATCTTTCATTAAGTCAAGGTTCCTCCGAATGAGAAGAGGATGACTGATAGTCAGAGATTACCAGGGCCATCACAGCGAGAGATCACACTCTTTGTGGCCACAAGCAAGCCTGACAGGGCTCAGTTCTCCACAGCCCACCACACGTGGAAGGCAGCAAAGGAATCTCAGCATCCCTGTCCCAGAGCCCAAAATTCCTCCTCATTCGTCAGCAGGTCTGTCTGGTGCTGATGGGTAACAGAGGACTGACTGCTCCTTCTAGGCCACAGCTGCAACACAAGCTCTCAGATTTTGTGTAAGATGGAAAAACAAGAGAATGCACAACAACAAAAATCCCCAGAGGCAGAAAACAACACATGTACTAACACAGCTCCAGGCCTCTCCCCCACCCCTCCAGTTACTCTCCAGAGGGTAAAGTGAGATGTCAGGACCTTTCCAGTAATCAGCAGCACTGCTTGGATCAGGTTCTTTGCTCTGCCTAACATTGAAGGGATTGGCTTGAGAATTCAAATTGGTTAAAGGTGCAAAGTCTAGTTTGGGATGTTTAGAAATACTTTGGAAAGTGAAATACAGTCACTGGCCTGGCCTGCTCCTAGCAGCTTCCTACATCAGATGCTTCTGGCACACTGGTATTTCAGGAGAGGAGGAGCCAAATTCACGTCCTAAATTGCTCCTAAGTCACTGTATCTTTTATTTCCTTCCATCTGACTCCTGGCCTTCAAGCACAGAGCCTTAGGCACAATTTAGATCACGGGAACCTGGTCTTCAGCCTCTCAACAAGTGGAAATACCCACAGCTGACTTGGGCTAGAACAGCACTACAGGACAAACGACACCTGCTGAGTGTACTCACACACACATGGCAGAGCAATTCTTCTGCCTCAGGGGTCCCCAGACTGTAAACTGTGACCCATGACACAGAGAAAAGCAAAACTGAATTTATACACATGGAGCATGTCCCAGCTGGACACTGCAGGTGAAGTGTGCAATGTGAACATCCTCCACCTGCTGACCGTGCTCTGCAGGATCCAGAAGCCAGTTTTCAAAGCAAGAGACTGAACATAACATCCCTCATCCCTGACGTCAATGTACTGCATACTGAAGTCAAGCTACTGAAATGTTTCTGAAAGTATAGGGAGTGTTACTTCCTTTCCAAAGCTGTTATGTATCAGGAAAGATCAAAATCAGATCATATCTCAGGCACAGGTAAGAAGGATGGCAGAGTTAACATATCCAATCCTTTTCACATGCAAGCACACACCCTGAAATAAGCCAAAAATGCTAATTGTGTTTATTGCACTATACTATAAACAGCAATTATGAAGCTAAAGAAAGTAACAAGCATCCCTGCTTGAAGGGTCTTCTCCGGGCTATCATGTATCTGAAAAAAGATATACACAGAAGCTTGAGATATAGTCAAAGAAAAGCTCTCCCCAGATACAAAGTCCAACACCATGCCCCAATATGCAAGAGTATTTCACTCTCCAGGGCAGAACAGCTTTCTAGGACATTTTACATCCCAGATCCAGAGCAGTCCCCTAAAAGCATTTTGGGAGGCAGCAGACAGATACACAGTGTTCAGCTTCAGTGGCACGGGAGGGTTTCACAGTCCCTGCCTGCAGTCACAACAGCTCCAAAGGAAAGGGGCACAGCTGTTCTCACCTCAGAAGAGGAGCCCTGCTTCAGAAAGCCTACAGACCCACCAGCCATCTCCCTCTACCCCAAACCCAAAGTATACCAAGGAAGAGGACAGTACTTTGAGCTCCCGAGGTCAGCATGTCACTATGTAGAGTCAGCTCATAAGAGATGTCAAGAACACGGCTGCATCTTGAACCCACCCTTCGCAAAGAAGCAGAAAGGAAGTTTTCCATCCATATACTAAGACAAGAACCTGTCCTTCAAAAAGCTGAAGTGCAAGGCACTAAGCAGCCTGCATTCTCCATGCAGCAGAGCAGGACTTGGTGCTCTCCAGTAAGACAGGCTGGTGATTTCCTCCCTGCCATTCCCACTGTGATCCAAGTCAGCTGAGGTCTTGCAGGAGCAGTGCCCTAAACCTCCACACTATCCTGCGTGAGGTGGAGAAATCCTCTCAGCTCCTGCAGCAAAAAACGAGCCTGCCTTGCTGAACAGACACTGGTTAAAAAGCAGAGCAGGAATGGGGGGCAGAGAGGCTTTTCCTGTCTGCAGAGGCACTCCCCAGCCACTGGTCCCAGCTCTGGGAACAACTGGTCCAAAACACAAGCTCATTACTGCACCAAAGACCCCGAGGGCAGGCAATGAATCCTGGACACTCCTACCTCATCTCCAATCCCCCTTCAAAAGAAGGAAGCAGCAAAGACATGTCCAATCCCACGAACATGCGTTTGTTGAGTTTCAGGAGTGTCTGAAGGAGCTTCAGCAGAACACCCAGTTTCTACATTTGAACTACATACAGAGCTGGCCACTGCTTGCAAGACAAAGACATTCCC
This sequence comes from Onychostruthus taczanowskii, assembly GCF_017590055.1. NCBI lineage: Eukaryota > Metazoa > Chordata > Aves > Passeriformes > Passeridae > Onychostruthus > Onychostruthus taczanowskii. The sequence goes on from NW_024499351.1 coordinate 1,794,447, forward strand.
TGTCATGGTCAGCAAAAGAGAAAGGTAACAATAGAGATGTTAAAGTAGGGCACTGAGATTTAGGGGCCCTTCTTTCTATTGCCTGTTCTGACACCACATTAAACACTCCTCTACCAAAAAAAAGCAGAGCAAAACCCCTTCTTGACATCACAGGAACACTAAAGACTAAAATAATTGATTCAGGGCCTTGGCCTTCTTGCAAATCAAGTGAAAGACAAAATACATACAAGACAGCTTACATGAATAACAGATGACATCTTTAAAAATCAGACCCTTTTCGTTGTGCACTCAATACTGGTATATTTTTCCTTGTTCTGTGCAAAGTATACAAGGTTAGAAGCAAAACAAAGTCTTCTCCCACACTTGATGTTACACTGGCAGTGCCAGATGCCTCACTGCCCATCTTCCCACACCTGGGGATATTCCACGAGTACCCCGCTGCTCCCATCCACTCCACATCACACTTAAATCAAGGAAAACAGTTTATCAGTGTTATTTCCTCTTCCCAGATTTTGGGCTGCTGAGGAGGTGCCACAAACAAAAGCGAACAACATGCAACTTTTCCGTTTGCATGTCCCAAGGACTGGCTCCGCACACTGATGCCTGAAGAACAAGCACATTGCAAAAGCATTATGTTTCCAGTGGCAAGATGGATGGGAAAAGTGCCAGCCACTTGCTATAACCCTTTTGTCATGCCAATTGCTGGCTGCTATGAGGATGTACTTTAGATACCTCCTTAGAAAAGAGCTCTGCATCTCATCCTTCCAGATGGAGGAGGAATGATTCATACACACATAAGCATGCTAGAATGATGGCTGAAGAGAAAACATTTTCTTTATGTTTTCTGTTTTGCATTACAGGCATGCTCAGGGCCTTAATCACAGCAAAAAAAATGAACTGAAGATGATGACACTTCGTGCCCCAAAGAAGGCTTGTGCAAAACCCCAATGCTACTTCTCCCTGGCCATGTCAAGCCTCATATTGCATGCACACACCTTATGTGCCTCAGTCCCCGGCTCTCCCATTTTCACAGCATTTCTCTGCACAGAACATGACGGAATAACTCCACTTACAAAGCCGCCACATCACTCAATCACAAATACAGGGGAAAGGATCCAAGAGAGAGATCAGGAGTTGGGAGCTCTAAACTGACCACAGACTGACTTGCAATGCAGAAGAAAAGCAAAAAGATCTCTCTTTTTCCAGACACACCAAATGCCTGTTTCTTTCCTGGAGGCTACTGCAGGCAACACCCTCTCCATCTTACCTGCACAGCACCTCTGACACACGCTTGCACTGCTCTCAAGGGCCCTGCATCCTGTGAATCTCGTTCTGCTTCTCAGCACTCAATTCCCACCCATTTACTTTCCTCTGGCCTCTATGATTTGTGAAGTCCTTGGAGTAGAAACTATCTGTAAGCACCTGGAAAGTACCTGAAATATCCCGAGTCCTACTGCAAATAAATAAACAAACAGCAGCGCACAGTACGTATATTAAGCTAACCATGTAACAGTCATTTCTGACATCAAAAATTAGGACTGTAGCTACTTCCTACAGACAGTGGCAGTAAATCCACACTTTGGGGTACATCTGTAGACCAGGAAAACCTTCAGATTTGCTTTCTCTGCTACTCATCTCCCTCTTTCCCCCATCACATTATCCATTTCTGGAATCCATGCCTATCTTTTTATTACAAATTATTCTAATCAGGGTTTGTGGCAGGGCAGAAATCCAGCATAACCTTCAGACATACACACTCGCTATATAGCTTCTTTATTTCATAGGAGCCTTGCAAAGAGCCTGGTACAGAGTCTGGGAGGATTTGGCATCCTTTTTCAGCAGCATCCCTGTGGTGGTGACCCTTTCCTAAAGGGTGCTAGATGCATTCACCTACACTATTTCATCTCTTTGTAAAAATCTCTCATTAAGGCTAGGAAAAAGTGTTCAAGCAGGAATTTTACCTCTGCTATTTTCCAGGTTGAAGTAGTGTGACTTAGGGGTAGCAAAGGGGCTAGAAAGAATATCTGAGGTCCAATGCAGACCTTCTTTCCCACTTCATCCTATTCTGAATGGGAAGATGTAAGACAGGCTGGGTAATTGCTCCAGCTCCTTCAGAATCAGGGTTCGAGTGGGAAAGAAAGGCAAAGAAAAAATAAAAAATTAAACAAAAACCACACGAAAGCCCCAGCGATTATAAGGACTCTTAACTTTGCTTGGGCAAGGAGCACAGGCTACTTTAGTAGCTCTTGAAAAAATCCCTACACTTTGTTCCCTCACATTGCAATAGTTCCAGAAGGAATCTGGATCTATGGCTTTCCCATAAAACTAATAAGGAGGTTCTGAACCCCACACTGGGGAGGGCCAATAAAAAAACCCCAGAACAACAAGCAATTTAAACACAGAGCACTACCATCTTGTTAAATAATATGTTAAGAACTCATCTGCAAGTCTGCCTTGGCCAATGAGGGACATCAACCAGGAAGATACAGTAAAACTCTCTAGCATGCAATTAGTCTCTGCTGTAAGCACTTTAACTCTAGATTTCTTGGATTATATTGTTGTTTGTAACAACTATTACTGTTGCTTTGTAGGAGTGATATGATAGCTGTCCAAGCACCACAATCAAATTATGCTACCAGGACATTTGGGCAAGGGATTATCACAGCAAAGGAAATGGATTATCACAGCTTTTACTCTGAACAAGGATAAGAACAAGATGAGATATCATTTTGAACATGGCAGGAGGGACAAGAAAACCCTAACTGAGATTTACTTTTTTACCTCCTCCTTCTTTTGGATTTTTCAAGACAGGCATGCTACAAAAATCTGCCAACCTGAAAAGAGAGAAACTGCCTTTTCTAGAATTTACACTGAAATATCTGAAACCAAAATAAATTAAAAATATTCCAAATCAAAGGGCAGTTAAAACAGCCTCCCTGGAGTGGCTGAATGCTTGTTCCTGGGCATTTTCCCACTGCATATCTGCCACTTCCTTCACCTGACATCAGGCAACAGCCATCAGCACCACCAGGCCTAAAGAGCTCAGCTCTGTTTTGAAAGTTCACTATCAGATTTGTTCCCTCTCACAGGAGGGAGGATGGCTCACCTCCCTTCAATTGAATAGGTTCAGCAAAGAACTGATGTGCTCCTTTAAAAAGTTTTAATAGTTTAAAGGTTCTCTGAAAAAGGCTGCATCTTTGCCTTTATTCATTGTATCATTTTATACCTCAGCTCACACACTGCATCTCAAAACAAGTATTAGATTTTTTAACTTTACAAATCTTGTTTGATTTTTTTAAGTAGTATTTTTGGTATCTTCAAGACACATGCATACACTTTTGGTGCACGGTACTCAGAGAGACCCTGATTCTGATCTCAATTTCTTTGGCAACAGCCAAATATTCCAGACAGGATGAGGGAAAACACACTAGCCTTAACACTCCTGTGAAGCAGCTTGAGAGGTCATTAGTAGCTATTACATATTACAGAGGAGAAAAGACAAAACTAGAAAAGAGCCAAATAAAGAGAAGCAGAAAAACAAACTGGAAAAAAAAGAAGAAAAAAAAAAAAAAAAAGGGGAGCTCTGCAAAAGATAGAAGAAGAAAAAACCTGCTTTGCTACAGCACAGGGCACGTGTCTGGAAGCTGGTGACACCTGGGTATAATTTCTGGCTGTGGCCCTGACTCCTCCTAGATGACTGCACTGATTCAAGTCACACCCCCAACAGGCTCTCCCTTCACGTTTTCCATCGGACTACAGGTCAGCAGTGGTAAACCTTTTCCTTGCTGAGGACAGAGGACACTGAATACTATTGGCATGACACACCTCATCATGGACCTTGTGATTCCATAGGCAAGCAGCAACATTGGTAGTTGATTAAGGCTAGAAGGAACATAACAAATTGAAAAAAAAATTATCCGGAAAGAAGTGGAAGGAATCAAAACAACAATGAAAAAGGAATTCAGTACGACAGAAAGTAGGAAAGCAGATGATGAAAAGGTTCTTGGAAGGAAGGAAACAAACAATAAAAGATAAAAGAGAAAAAGGCATCCACAGGAATATCTGACTTCATTTGACAGGTGGAAAACAGGGTGCATTTCTTTTTTTTAATAACAATATTGAAATTGGGTAATCCAACAAGCAGAATTTTATTTTGCCCCACAAAAATTACATTAATATAGATTTGCACATTTTTAAGAAAAAGACTCCAAGCTCTCAATGCACTTGTTTTTGGAAATAATACTTTAACCATATTAGCAAGGTTACGACAAGACCAGAGAGTAACTACAATTCCTTCTCTATCTAGAACCTGCTTTTTCAGAGTCACAATCACTACAGTAATTTGCAGTTGTGAGAGACTTCACCCTCGTTATTTCTTGGGATTCCTCCCCATTTCAAACGGTAGGAGCTAAAGAGGTTTTGTTCTGGTTCAGCGAAGATCTCTCTATCCTTTTTTCTTTTTTTCCCCTATGTATTTCTGTGCTTTTTAACTGTCCTTAACTGGCCACACAAGGCCAATGCCAGATATGAAGTACTGTGGATCACTACAGCTATGGGTAAATATTTTAGAGAATCAGGAATTTAATTGCAGATCACATTACTCCAACATCTCTGCCCTTCCTGTCACTTCACCTGCTTGTAATCATTAGAAAGCAGAGTGTCATTTCTAAGCTCTAGTTGAGCACTAAAAGCACCATGCTGGCCTTCCCTGGATCTACTTAATTAGAGATTAGCAGAAACAAAGCATAGGGAGACTATAAACATAATTTTGCCAGTTTATCAGCAAACAGGTTTGGCTTACCAAAGAGATAAGAGTAAGGCTGCTATTTTATCTGTGCTGCTGGACCCCTGAGTTTACCCTTGCTGGGACCATGCCTCCATAAGAATTCCCTCTGAAACGTCAACGTGAACCACAGCATTAATTTTCCAAGTTGCTGATCTTTAGTGCTGTCTGCACCATACACCCAGCATTTTGGACTGTGTCTCTTCATACAAGAACGTGCTCCACAAGCCTTGTGATATTTGAACTCTGTTACACAGGCTGCTCACATGTCACAGAACAGATGCTCGCCGCAGCATCCTTGAAGAAGCCGCAGGGTTGGACCTTCTTAGCTAAAGAAAGTCCACCAAATTAGCATCCACCACAAAGGCAGAGGGGGTCCCCCAAACTGCAACTCGGCATGAATAACCCATTTCATCAGGAATCATAACATACAGCTACATTAAAACAGAATAATTTGATGGTGAAGTTAAGTTTCATTTCAATCAGGGAGAAGAAAAAGCGAAGCCCTTGGATTAGAAGACAGCCGTTCCCATTTACAGCTCCTCCCAATTAAAATGTTTTATATAGATCATCAGAACCTAATGCACTGTACATGTTCCACAGCGTGCAACATAAGGCTGTTGGTCTGTCATGTCTCTGTAAGAGCTCAGTGTGATGAATGATCTGGGTACTTGTCTCTCTGGTATAAAAGCAGGAGAAGCTTTGAGACAAAGAAATAAAGGCCAATGCACATTATACATCTTATAGTGCTTAATATCATTCCTCCTAGTGCACACCTCTGAAAACAGTTAGGGTCACTATTTCTCTTTTATTCTGAACGTGGATTTCAGCATCAGTACCCTCCAAGTCCTTGGGAGAACTTAATTTAAAGCAGAAACAGGAACATCAGGAACATAGAGCATTTGGGCTACAACAGACAATGCCACACGAGCATGTCATAAGAAAAATAAGTGACCTTCCCTTTTTCCTCTGCTGACAAACAGACACATGTGAAGCCACTTGCAGGCCAGGATGTTAGTGTGATTTCTGGAAGACAATCTAATAAATAAAGATTTAAAAGAGTCTAAAAAAAGCAAAACAAAACAAACCTGACTACTGATTGCCGGAGCTGCAAAACCTGCCTTTCCATATCAACTAATGGTTTGGCAAGCCTACATGAAAGGCAAACAAACAAATAGCGTATTTTCCTTTTAACGTGGAATCTGCAATAAGGAAAAGAAATCAGCATTTTATTGATTTCCATAATGCCATCTCTACAACTTAACAAACTCACTCAGCTGCTAATGCTAATTCACTGAAGCTATGGAGCCTTCCCATATAATTATACACCCTCCACTTCGCTGAGCCCCAGGGTGCTGTTTCTAACTTTCCAGAGGACCACTGCACCAAAAGTAGAAACAAAAAAAAAAAATCCCTTTTATTACTCAAAGCAAACTGCAAACCAAATTTTGCTTATTTAAATAGGAAGTTAGAGAGACTTGATTTTTAAGACAGGGAATAATCTGCCAGTCTGCATACATTTTCAGACATGATATCAGGACTGCCAATTCCCATTTAAACTCTCCCCGCCTCTATTATTTTTCTTCCTAAGAGTACACAAGAATACAACATACAAACATTGCAACAAATTTGATTTCTAGGGAGAAATTCTAAAATCCTTCTCAGCTCAGAAGGGTTTCAAAAGGGTGATTCAGAATCAGACATGAAGACTTCTGTGGATGTCACTACAATCAGCATTGTAAAAAAATGACAGAATGTTACCATCGCTACAGGGATGTATATTTCAAAGATATTTTTATTAAGCTTTTATTTTAAAAAGACAACCCTGGAATACCTTCTAAACCAAATTTAAGGAAAATATCTTCTCCAAGTCTAAAATCAAAAATGTCCTAAATAATTAATTAATTAAACTCTGCTATTTTTCTCCATTTCTCAAAAAAATTCAAGCAGGCAGCTTCAGTGTATTTTAGTGAGAGTTTCATTCAATTAGGGATGGCAGCATTTGGCCCAACTGATCCTAGTACTGTCTCTCTGGAAAAGATGTAATGGAACTCTGCAGTGTAAACACCCTCCCCGAATGACTGTACCTAGAGTCCCCTTTCCTGCTCCCCCTGTTTGCCCTGCCTCGGTATTTCAGATCCAGCCATGCTCTGTTCACCACATCCATCAAGGTTCATTGTGCCATTTGAGCTAATATAACTTGATTTTGTTATAGTTTCCCATGCATATATTAACTTGGAATCGGTTAATCTATTTCCTCCGAGAATGGTGAAACGTGTGGATTTTTGTTCAACAAACAAACAAGCTGACGGTATCAATACAGAGTTGGAGAGCCTCTAAAAACAATCTAGTTTGCATAATTAATGTTAATTACAATAACATCTCAATCAGTGACACAAAGGCTTAGCAATGAACACAGTCATACGAGGAAGTGAAAACATGAAACAAACATGCAGGGATCTTGTCTTGTTCTGAAAGAGCATCAAACAAACTTTCAAGAGATTTATAAAAGTACAGAAATGCAGAAGACAATTCTGCTTTGTTAGACATTTTCTTTACAGGCTGCTTAGCACAGAGCTTTCTTCTGACACTGTGGTAGGACAGTGGATCTGAGCTATGGACACGCCAGATAATATTATCTCTCTACAACATCACATCCCAGTCATTACCAACTGCTTGAAAGAAAACCAGCCGAGGGCCCGATCCTTCTGCCAGTGATTTCAACAGCAAACACCTTAACAATGCAATGTGAATGTCTGGGGGGTGGGGGCGGTTCTAGAGACACAGGGGAATTAGGAAAACAACTCCAACTTGAACACCGCATATAGGTGTGGAATCCCACAGGGCAGAGGAATTTCAGGACAAGATAATTCAATTTTCAACAATCTTTTTCCTGCTTTCTGTAGAAACAGGGGAAAGCTAAACACACAGAAAACTTACCTGCCCGTTTCACTTGGCAGCACAGAAGTCTTAAACAGGGGGTTTTTGGTACGGTCACTCAACAAAGCAGATTTACATTTAATCCTCAGAAGTTTTCTTCGCGGCCCAAGGAAAAAATAGCTATCCACCACGTTGTCATTTCAAGGAAAGGGAATAAAACAATTATGAGAAAAACAAGCGCCACTCCACCTCACCCAGACTGGCACTGTGGCACACAGGCAGCCCCAGCAGCATCGCAGGAGCACTTGCGCAGTGAAGTGCCACTCCGAGTGAGTAAGGGTGCTGTAATTGGGTCTGATGAGGGGAGGAATCACGACTTGTCACGTCATTACTACAGGGGCCTTCCTCAAAACGTGAGCTTCTGGATTACTCCTCGCATTAATGCAAATCTGCTCTGTTAATGAAGTTACGCTGGTGCCAAGCCAGTTCCAGAGGAGAGACAGGCCCGCTTCACACTGACTCAACAGACTGCAGCTGAAGGACCCCTCCCCACAAAGGCAAAATTTAGGAAGTTTTCAGGTTATGTTGGGCGAGTCACCCCTTGGGAAAAGGACTGATTTTCTGTTTCATGTCAATCGCACAGCTGATTTATTTTTGTTTCTCTCCCTCTATTTATAGACAAAAGCAAGACAATATTTAGTAAAGATTTAATTTTCTCTAGAAATTCACTGACCTTCTGCATACACTTGAGTGCCCACTGAGTAAAGCCATTCTTTACTAGGACTTATTTACAAGAGTGCTTGCCTTTAGAAAGAGAAACTTCATGTGGAGGATTCCCAGAAGGATGCTGGCCTTTCCTCATAACAAAAATTCAGTAGATTTATTTTTCAGATGCCTGAGACAGATGATTTTGGAGCCCTGTGAGGTTTGGTAAACCTTCAATTCAGCAATTAGTTTCCATATGATATAAATTACAAAGATCGAGCAATTAATATTAATAAATAAACCTGGCAGAGTACTGAGGCTGTGGATGCCCTGTGCATGGAAGCACTGCTGTATTTGCTGGGGTTTTCCACGCCTCTGCTTTATTTTAGCTGCTCTGTACATACAGCACACAACACACACCACATTCATGTTCTAAAAATACATTGAGGGGAAAAAAAAAAAAAAGAAAATAAAAATCAATAGCAGTGAAACAGAGACATAACCATTTCGCATCAAGCGCTCCCAATACCAAGCCAAGACACCAAAACTCCCCGCTGCGGACCACGGCTTCGCCCTTCCAAACACGCATGTTCCTGCCACGGCAAGTGAAGCCCAGGTAACAGCGAAACATCCAGGACTGACAGGGTGGGGAGGAGGATGGAGCACCTAGAAATACAAAAGGTGGGATTCCCCGCTTTTCCAGCACGGACAGTGGCCGGAGCCCGGCATGGAGGGCTTGCTCGACCCGGGCGGCGTTCGGGATACCCTCACGCCAACCATCACCACAGCCTCAACCCGGGCGGGGAAAATAACCAACATTAAATCAAAATTACATTCGCCGGCAGCACGACACGCACTAGAAGTTGGCAACGACGCCGGGGGGTTATACCTGTATTTTTTTTTCCCCCTTCTTTTGCAGTCCGAGCGGGCAGCGCCAGGCTGCGCCGGGAGGGGAATGCCCCAACTTTGGAACAGTTGTCGGTGGCCGCCCCGCACAGCCCGGGGCTGCCCCGGCCCGCGCCCCCCGCACCCCCAGCCCCTCAGCGAGCCCGGGAGGGCCGTGCCCGGCACTCACCCGCTCCGGGGGCTCCGCGGCGAGGAACGGCGAGGGAGGCGCCCGGGGGAGCGGGGGCTCGGGGGAGGCGAGGAGGCGGCGGGGGGGACACGCGGGGGAGGGATTTAAACCGCGGGGAGGTCAATGTAAAACGAGCGGCGGGGGCGGCTGTGCCCGGCTCTATCCCATGCCGCCGCGGCGGCCCCGGGCGGCGGCCGAGCTGGGGAGGGTGAGCCGGGTCGGCAGGCGGCGGGGAGGATGTGACACGGTGACAAGTGCGGCCCGCCAGCCCTGTGCCGGGGGAGGGGGGCCGGGGCAGCCCAGGCAGCGCCGCCCGCCCGCACACGGCATTGACGGCGCTGCCGTGACTCACACACGGGAGTTGGTCACAGGGCGGCACCGCGCGGGCGGGGGCGGGGGGAGCGCCCCGCCCCCCGCCCCCGGCGCCTCCGAGACCCCGGGGAGGGGCAGGGCCGGCCCGGAGCCGCCTGCCGAGCGGGAGGTGGCCGGGGCGGATCGGGGCTGGCCCCGGCGCCGCCAAGGTCGTTTCCCGCGGGAGGAAGGAGAGCGGGGCTGGGGCCTGGTCCGGGGGAAGCCGGGGAGGCCCCGCTGGCGGCGGTGAAAAGCCTGGGGAGGGTGCTGGGAGAGGCTCGGCTTCCCTCGGGACGCCGCGGTCTGGAAGTGGGAAGCTGCGGGTTGCCTGTGTTTGACAGGTGTCACGGCTCGAGGTCTCGGTTGGTTTTTGATCGTGGCCGATTTTTAGAGAACAAAGCGCATCCCGGGATCCGGCACGGTGTCGGAATTTAACCAGGTGAATGGAAAGAAATGAGAGCAATAGCACCGGCAGCGCAATTCCTCTCTCCTGCTGCTGGGGGGGAACTGACAGGTAGGAGCAGCTTCAGTGGTGTAAAACAGCAACGCTGTTATCACAAATGATTAATATTTGAGGAATTTATTTTGGGCACGAGGAGGAAGTAATGCCCAGTAGGAGTTTCCAACAAATGCTGGAACCTTACCAACATTTTAATCCCCGTGAAGGAAATGCGATACTCAAATTGTGTTTCACTTCTTCATCTCTACGTACTAACTCTTATCCTAAGACCTGCTTTTTGCAGTAAAAGCACAAAACAGCTGATAGACTTCTGTAAGATAATGAGATAACAGAATAAGTGATTACATTGGTGTTTTCACAGGCTGAAAAAATACAATTGTGTTTGCTTTAAAAACTTGTTCCATCAACAGACTGCCATAAATACAGATTTTTTTTTTCTTATTTTGACATCCACAGTAATTGAAGAGCTGAAAAATGGTAACCTCCAATAATTTGTTCATGTTTTTCACTTCAGAAATGGTGGGGCTAATTACAGTATTTTCCTGCTTGCTTTTATTGAAATCCAAGGGAGTTGGAGGGGAGAATTCACAGTTCCTCATTTGAAGCAGGAATTGTTAAGCCATACACCAAAAAAGGCTCTCAGGTTTGTGTCTTGGCATCTAACGGCCCATTCTGCCATCCTTGCCATAGTGTCTTGCAAGAAATCCAGGATGGACAGTACACAAATTGCTCTAATATGAAAGGGGAAGAAAATAAGACAATTAAAGCCATCCTGTCAGAATAAAAAAAGGAAGAAAAAAAGACGGTGGGGGTAAGATTTTCTTTTCGACTAATGATTGGGAATAATGAAGGATGTTTATAAGCAACTCCCATCTTTGAATTGATAGCAAAAGCAGAGCACTGAGGATCTGTCATCTTTCCCCCCCCGCTTTGTCATTAGCAAGAGGTTAAAATACTTGCAGGGTTCTGCAGCCTTCAGCAGTGCTCACACTGACTCATGCTTGGAGACTTCTGAACGCTGCACTAATTTCCCCCCCTTGCCATTAGCAAGAGGTTAAAATACTTGCAGGGTTCTGCAGCCTTCAGCAGTGCTCACACTGACTCATGCTTGGAGACTTCTGAACGCTGCACTAAAAGAGGGCTTTGCATGAGGTCCTGTGCAATTTGGCAAACAGAATGAACAGAGAATTCACCATTCAATGACAGGTGAAAAAAAACCGTATATGTATACACATACATACCCCTCTTCAAAGAACTGAAAAGGGTGGGGATCTCAGGGCAGACAATTGTCTTTTTGTGGCTGTACCTTCTTTAGCAGCCATAATCTGACAGAATTGACACAGAAATTGAGCTCGTGAGGTAGGGCACGATTGCTTGTGGCTGGTGAGAGTCTAGAAGCAATCATCCCGTGCTGCTGCACAGCCTTCCACAGGGGCTTTGCACACCCTTCCAGAGACAGCAGCCCAGGGAATATTTCATATCATCATGGCACTGCAGCTTCCCCAATGTGCAGCAGGGTTTTCTCAGGGCCAGCGCTGGCAGGGAAGCAGCAGTTGTATGAAGGTTATGAAGGCTAAAGTCTCAATTTCACAGCTACAGAGAAAAGTTTGGAAACGTGGCCTGCCTGCCAAAGGTGATTTCTCTCTGAGGTGGTTTGGTTTGGGTTTGGTTGTTTAGGACTGTGCTTGCTTCAGCTGAACAGAGCTAAGCTGCTCCTCAGTTAGACTGGGCTTAGAAGTTACAGCATTTCTACCAAACTGCTCCGGGAGTGCTCACAGGTGAACTGGGGCCTCGTAGACAAGGATCAGCTCTGCAGGGATAGTTGGTGTCCTGGCTTGGAGATCCAGCAGCTCTCCCCCTGTAATTTGTGTGTGGGGTAGAACTGCAGGAAGTGTGTCATGGGTTTGGCTCTGGCTGCACCTGAGAGAACCAAACCACAAAATGCAGAGCAAAGGGAGCTCGGGCAAGCAGGTCTGCTTGAGGTGTGCACTGTGTCTGAAGCTGGGTACGTGCCAGGGCCTTGATGCAGCTCTTCCACCCCTGTGAGCAGGGAGTAATTCCCCCGAAGCTCACGGGTCTGAAGTTTCAAAGCCTGAATCAATTCAGGGTCTGGCTAGATGGCCTGATCCCTCCTTGCTCACATCCATGCACATCCCAAGCAGTCAGAAATCCCATACAGGTGCCCTGCTGACATTAACTTCACTTTCAGCTACATCTTCTAGGGAGCATCAGAAAGCGTCTATCATGTTGAGGGGAACAATTGCTAAAAATATGTGTTCTTCTGCGCATAATTGAGATTATTTTGTTGATAGTTTCACACAAAGACCTTTGGAGCCTGGATTTTTTACTGCACCACAGCTGTTTACAAAATAAGATTGTTTAGTTAGTTATTGACCTTAGGAATACCTTTAAAAACCTGCAAATACTCACTTTTAAGTGAATAAAAGCAGTGAATTTCCTCCATCTATGTTTACTTTTTGAACACATTCCCATCCATTAGATTAGTGGCTAGAAATGTTTATGGAAAGACTTTTAAGCCATTTTAGAGGGTATTCATAGAAAGCAAAATTTTATCTCAAAAACACAGTCATCTTACCAGGTGTTAATTTATATTCTGGGAATGCAAACCAGTATTACATGTTTGATTTGTTCAGGTTTTTAGCTCTGCTGATTATCCAGTCTTGTCTCCTTTTCTGCCATGCTGATTCCTAGTCCTCTGCTGTGCCAGACATGGAGAACTGAACATTTTATTTGTTCACTTCACACCTTCTGCATTTCCCTCTTGAACAGAGGGCTTCTTTCTTGAGCAACAGTGAAACTAAACCGCTATCACAAAGCAAACTTGGGGCCCTGGAATATAAAACCACTCCCTGCAATATTTAAATTCCTTTGAAAACCATCCTCTGCCGCAGGCCTACAAACATTGTCCAGCTGCAATGAGTTTATCAATTGCTGGAAACCATCTGTATTTAGGAAAGAAATAACAATACCGTGTGCTGAAACAGAGATAATTGCCATTTTATAAATTTAATTTAGATATTGGGTGCTTCTGATCTACTACCCTGTGAAGCAGAACTAGGAACAAAGGTATACAAGTGTAATATGCCTACTTTTTTAAAATGACATTCATCTTTCTAATTAGTTATGTAAAAAGTATTTGGTTTATTACAGGACAAACAATTCGTGGTGTTTGACAGGTTGAGATTTAAGTTTAATGTCGTTACTACCATCACATAATTATGCTCATGTGCATTCTCCAAAAGTTTAGCATCACATTCCCAATCCCTTTGCTTTGCAAATGACCAGGAGAGAAGATCCAGAGCTCTTGTTGCAAGAAAACAGAGCTTTATCTGTTTATCTAAAGGCAAAATAATCTGTAATGTTTATCCCTAAATCATGCCATTTATACACATTTGTAAGCTGCTCTTCACCTTGGACTGTGTTCTTCTGTTGGTTATAATGTTTTCTATAATGTTTTCAGCTGTCCAGTGTCTGTCTCCCCACACAGCACTGCCAAACACCAACTTCTATAATTTTAAAACTCAAATTACTTCACTATTATCTTATAAATGCTTCTGCTCATACAACTTTATTGCCTGGTTTACAAACATTTACAACCTAATCCATGAATGCATAAGACACTGAGTTGCTTGTATTATTCCACTACCAGAAGCCACATGACATTTAGCATATTAAAATACAATATTGTTAAGTCCAAAGTTTGAACTGCAATTTAAATACGGAGTTTGTCCCCCGCGTGTTTATTGTAGAAATTAGCAGAACTTTTATGTATGTAGAGCTCTGAAATGCCTAGTGGGTGCTTGTGTGCAAACTTCCCCAGCCATGTGTGCCACCTGCAGCATCTCAGCATTACCAGTTGTCATCTGACTGCAGCCCATCCAAGGCAGAGCCTGGGTGGTTTTTCCTGCTTAGGAATAGAGTGGCACAATGGCAGCACTGGAAAAAATACCAAAAATCATAGCAGTGAATCAGGTACATTCCTCTGTTGAATGCCAAGGGTCAGGTACTTGTAGCAGGGTTGCTTTTGTGTGAGACACGAGAACAAGATTTACTTGCAGGAAACCCCTGGTGAGAAAATTTCACACACAAAAATCAGAGGAAACAAAGCTGTATGTGGACCAGGATGCTGAATTCAAGAGTAAGTTACATCTTACGAGGTTTTTGTCCAGCTCAAATTGGAAGTCCGTCAAAATCAGGATTTTGTTGTAGGAGAACTACCAGATATTTATTGTGAGTCATGACCACCTTACACATTGGTGCTGGCAGAAAATGAGGTGTAAATGAAAGGAACAACTCTAGTCATATGGCAAAAATGCTTTTACATGTTAATTGTGCTGCAGAAAGGTCAAGGTTGGATCTTTGTCAGTGGAGGGATAATTTGCTTTTATGGTTTATGAATGTGCCTCTCCAAAACTGAAGAAGTAAGAACTAAGGAATAGATCAAAAATTTCCTGTTGCTTCTGATCTGCTTTTAAAACAACCTGCCAGAGGCATCCTGCAATTTTACTGGCTTATCCTGCATTTCCAGGGTGACCATGCAGTTCTCAGGGCTAGAGCATCTCCCGAGTTGAGAAGGATGCAGCAATGAAGTGTCCTGGCTGTTGTTTGTGGCAAGTATATACTGATTTGCCTCTGAAAATGTTCTGTAGGCTTTCAGCTCTGCAGAGAAGTAGTGTGAGGAGAGGGGTCAGTGGGGAACATTGCTCTTCAGTACCACACCGTGCATGTTCCAGCATGGTCAGATGAGAAGGGGTGCTTTCCCTTTGCCAGGACCCTTCCTATCTCCTTGTTTTTGACCACTGGCAGCCTGCTCACCGTGGCAGACACAGCAAACAGTTCTGTGAAGCTTCTAAAGAAGCTGCATAGAAGGAATAAGATTTCCTTTCTCTTACCCAGTTTCCAGTCCCACACATCCCAGATGACCTGGTCATGACACAGCTGTGAGTAAGACACCTATAGCAACAGTCCCTCCCATTCACATTGAGGTTTAGAAATGGAATCAGAAAGTTACAAACGGACAAGCTTGTCGAGAAAAAGTAATTGTTGTCAAGATAGCTCTTGGTTCTGTGGCCAAATGTCAAGCACCATCTCCAGGTTCAAGTGAATTTCCTGTATCTTCATTTTGATGAGCGACAGAATTACAGAATGGGTCAGACTGGAGAGGACCACAGTGATCAGATCCAACCTCCCTGCTCAGGCAGGGCCATCCCAGAGCACATGGCACAGGAGGGTGTCCAGATGGTTCTTGAATATCCCCAGTGAGGGAGACTCCACCACCTCTGGGCAATCTGTCCCAGTGCTCGGGCACTGCACAGGGAAGTTCTTCCTCATGCTCAGGTGGAACTTCCTGAGCCTCAGCTCCTGCCCCATTGTCCCACTGCCTCTTGTCCCATTGCCCAGCCCTGCTGAGCAGAGCCTGGGCCATGCTCTGGCCCCTCCCTGCAGGCACTGGCAGACATTGGTGAGGCTCCTCTCAGGGTCTCTTCTCCAGCCTGAGCAGGCCCAGCCCCCCCAGCCTCTCCTCACAACTGAGGTGCTCCAGTCCCTTCATCATCTTTGTTTCTGCTGGACCAGGAGCTGGACCAGGAGCTCGATGTCTCATACTGAGGACCCCAGAACTGGACATGGTAAATACTAGAAATAATAATAAATTTGAAAAGCATAATGCATTAACTTTGAGACCAGGTATTTGCAGCTGGGTGTGCCATTCCTCTCCGAAGAGAAAGACCCTGGCTTTGTTATTTGTCTGTGAGCCTCAGCCCTCTGGGGATGTGCCTGGAGCTGGTGCTGGACATCATGCCCTGCAGTGGGAGAGAGCCCTGGAGCCTGCAAGTCCACAGAGATAAGTGTGGAGCAGGGTGCCACACAAAAACTGAGATAAAGTGATTTACTTAAGGATAAGAATGAGAAGGCACCCCACCCCCTGATTGCTTTAGCCCTGAAGTGCCGATGAAGCTGCAAGTAAAGGAGCCTCTCAGGTGGGGCAATGGTTAATTCACTGAGAAAGCAGAATAGCTTGCTCCAGATTTAATTCCCATAGTAGTCCTCTCTTACCTCTGTTGTAAACCTGAGGGCCTGCATGCAGACGGGAGTGTTTCTGTTAGAAACACTTCTGACAATAAATATTGTGAAAATCAGCATTGTTTTGTTAAAAAAAAGAATGGATGTGCACCTCCAGTGACCTCTATTTTTCACTCCACTGAAGTGATTATAGACGACTTTACTTCTCCATCAGTGCCTTTGCTGTGGACACTAGGCATTGTTTTTACCTCACTGCCTGTATCCAGGTATACTGAACTTTTTACTCACATTTCCAAATGCAGCCTCTGCCCCAAACTGGAGCAGACTGTGCTTTTGCAACAACAGCACTTTAAAACTTGCTGCTGTGGTTATCCGTGCTGAAGGAGCACCCGGGGTCGATGTGTAGGTACAATTTCCATCCACAGCTCCGCTTAGTCCTCGCTGACTCACCCACCAGCACGGGAACAGGGCAGGGGCTGGAGAGACGTGGGTGACAAGGGTGGGGACCATGGGTTTGTCCTTCAGAGGGTGAAGGTGGGAGCTGAAGCCTGGCCCTGCAGTCAGGAGAGCATCAGATGTCCTGGGCCAAAATAAGGGTCAGGGCTCAGCCTGGGTGTTTGAGAGAGACACCCAGGGAAGCTCCTGGCAGGAACCGGGGAAATCTGCCAAGCTCAACAGAGAGGTCTCCCCGTGTCTGGTGTGTATCCAGCCCTGTTGAGGGACAGCCAAGCCAATGCCAGGAACTGGAAAGTGAAACTGCGCAGAGAGACAGAGAAAAAAAAAAAAAAAAAGGCAGCGTAACGGGAAAGAAATCCAGGCTGAAAAGGAGGAAAGAACACCAGAGTGAAAGGCCGGCATGCTGGAAATAATTTGTTCGGACTGAATCCACCAGCGGAGGGGCAGAAATTTTGCTGTGCTTGGGAATGTGGCGCTTGGACTCGCTGCTTCACTGACAGCATTTCTTGTGCTCCCCCTCCCGTGCTGAGCTGAAGCCAGTGAGCGAGAGGGAGGGAGGCAGGGAGAGAAAGCGAGGCCAAGAGCTTTCTGCGGTCGGTGGGGGCTATAAATAGCCAGTGAAGTCTTCTAATACCAATCGGGTGCGTCAGCAGGGCCCTGCCCGGCCCCGCTCGGCTGCGGCCGTGCCAGCGGCAGCGGGAGCTGCGCCCGAGCCCGGCTTGGCGGGGATGGAGCCGGGAGAGCGAGGCCGGGAGCTGCCGAGGGGCTTGGGCGCTGTCTGCCGCAGTCAAGGGGAGAAACGATCCACCAGTCCCTACGAGCTGCCTTGCCTCGCCCGGGTGTTGCAAAGCGTGTTCTGGTTCCTGCTCTTGCGACTGATAAATGCTCCTTGCTGGAATAAATGGGTGTTCAAGGTCCGTGTCTCTCCTGACGTGGACATTCGGAGGATTTCTGAAGTCCTGCTGTGCTGTTTGCTCCCCCACCTCACTCCTCCTCTCCCCGTAGGAAAAGGTCAGAGGAGGAAGATGAGGAGCTAAAGGCGGGCAAGATGCTCAGGCTGGTTCAGTGCCACCACTCAGTGACCCCTCGTCTGCAGGTTTCAATGCTGCTCTCAAAGCTGACTAAAGGCAAAAGTCTCAGGGATGCTAGTGAGCATTTCTAGCCCCAGTTTCCCCTGTCACCGTCACTCCTCACCACTGGAGACATCCCTCCCGTAAATAAAGCTGCTGCTCCTGCCTGGTCCTTTTAAATCATTGCTGTCTAAACCAGGTTCAGGACTGGAGTGATAGAGGACCTGGCCCTTGCTTTCCTGAGCTCCTGCTCTCAGCTCCATAGCAGCAAGCTGTGGTAAAGCACTTCTTCCACAGAACTTGTATCTAAGACAGTATAAAATGCTTGCATAATCATGGAGATGAATTTTTATACTAATTAAAATGAGACTCCACTTCCCCCCACCTTTTCTCCTGTTTGTTTTTGTTTGTTTGTTTTTGTTTTTTGCAACAATGCTAAATTTTGTGAGCATCTTACCTGCTTCATACCAGTCATTCCTCCATCTCTTTTGTATTCCTTATTTCCTCCTTGGAAGGTTTGGCTAACTTGGAGGCAATTTGATGTATATTTGAAGGAGCCCAGTTAGTGGAGTTCTCCTCATCTTTTTTTAACTTCCTAAATTTCAGAGATCCACAATGTCATTGATAAAAGGATGAGGATGGACTAGCCAAATCTCATTGCTTCCCACCCATTTCCAAAATAAATTCTTAATTATGGGACATTGTTGAAGTGTCTCACAAGAATCCAATGGAAAGCAACTGAGTAACCTGCTGAAAAATTATTCTTATATGGGTCTATTTGCTAAAAATGAATCTTTAAGCAGGAGATGCCAGGTCACAGGCAGGCAGACACAGGTCTTTCTGGTCAGCCAATACGTTGAGATGTGCTCCTTTCCAAGGAAGGTGGTGATTTCTCCCAGATTTGGGGCTCTCCGTGGGGCTCAAAAATACCACATCAATGTCAAATGGAGGAACCTTCTCTCTGTGACATCACGCTGCACCCAGCAACTTGAGACCCCTTCAGGCATCCTATTTTCCTAAATTCCCTGAAGATGTGAAGCTCTGGAGCAGTGTGGAGTTGGCTAAGAGCAGCCTCTGCAGGAGGAGGTGCAGTTTTCTGTGGATATTTCAATAGCCAGCAGGTTTACCGGTGTCCTGGGGTGACTTTATGATGCTTGTATTCCCATTCGTCTGTTTAGCCCAGAAATAAGTTTTGCACCTTAAAGACTGGTTCCAAGAGGGAAGGAGGGGAGAGAATCAGTGTGGAGTTTGTCATCAGGAACTGCACCTGCCCCCCCACATCCTGCTCCTGGACTGTGCTGTCTGCGGATGGACAGACAGCGGGACAGAGCTCTCCTTTGCTCTTAGTTAGTTTTTAGCTAGCTGAGGCAGAGAAGTTCCCTGGACTGTGGTTTTTCTTTGTCTTGGAGCTATTCAAACCTGCTCTGGACTGAACACCCAGCAGAGCACCGGCAGCTCCACCTGTGGCCACCAGGCCGGGCCTGGGCCGCGGCATTTCCAGCACCGAGGGACCGATCAGAGACTGAGGGAGCCGAGCTGCAGCCATGAAAAGGACTTTCTGAGTGTGTCATCTCTTCAGAGCAGCAAGGGCTTTTATTGTTTAATATTGATAATTTTTTTGTGCTGGTGAATGCTTTGCCTGTTAAATAAATAGGTTTTTCCACTTTTCTCCAAGGAAATCTTGACCCAAACCAGTTGGGGAGCTGCCACTTGAATCTGCTTTCTAGAGGAACCCCTTTGGAGGTTTTATCCCAAATTTGCCCTAAACCAGGACAACCAGTACAAAGCCCAAGACAAAAAGGGGATGATGAGGTTGTGGTTAATCTTTTTGGTATCAGTGGAGATCAGTGGCACATAAGGAACAGCCCATGGTGGGCTTTGCTGTCTCAGGGGACACTGCAGTGCTTGCAGCAAGTGATAAAATGTCACTGAGAGAGAGCAGTACCATCTCCACGTAGGAACAGGTCGCTTGAAGCTGGGTCACTCCAAAAATCACTGCATCTGAAAGCTTCAAAACACTTATTGTTGAGAGCATTTTAAAAGGATGGATGCAGAAAGAACTAGCAATCCTGCCTCCCCCTCCAAAAGAAACCACACAAAAATCCAGTGAATAAAATACTTTATATCAAGCTTATGTCTAGTCTAACTTTTAAGAGGAGACAGTGGAGTTGGAAGCAATCAATAAGTAACTATAACAATATTATTGAATATAAAATGTAAGTATAATAAATTATATAAAATGTAAATATAATAAATTGTGCACTGAATGTTGTAGCTGGGCTCACCCTTAGATGTGCTCTTCTGTTTCCCTTTCCACCCAAGCCGTGTTCTGTATGGGTTGCAACAGCCTGGGGTGTACACAGTAGTGACCTGCCCTGTTTTCTCTACACCAGACAAGTCCCACTCCTGAGGATGTGATGTCTTGGGTGCCCATGTCCTGCTGCTCACTCCATCATGCCAGAAGTGACTCCATCGTTCTGCTTTTCCTGCTCTGCCTGCTCTTAGCAAAACCCAGCTGGAACAGGAGCAGCCTCCCTGGCAGACCTGTCTCAGCCCACAGGAAACCTCAAACCCTGTTTCCCCCTCTCACAACAGCCACCTCCATGTCTTTATTAATCTGAATAAAGTTGGGTATGTATATTTTTTTCACTGGGAAAATAAAATGTGATTTAAAAGAGGTTTAAATCTTCTTTTTTTTTATTAACAGTGAGATCCACGCTGACAACAGGATGATACCAGCTGGGATCTACCTTTCTGATCTGAAATCATGAGGATTACTCACATGTCTAAAAATAAGCCTATGCTGAAATTCCCTTGTTGGATTAAGATCTAAACTCTGCAATTGTCACTTTTCCCACCAGTGTCAGTGGCTTAACTAAATATACTGTCTATACTGCTGCCTGACATTCCCAGCTTGTTTCTCTTTCCCCTTTCACTGGAACTTCTCTGTGTTTCTGTAAGTTTATTTTACTTTTTGGTTGCTTGCTTGTTCTTTTCACCAATTCATCACCTTTCCTGCTACATTCCTTTCCCCAGCCATATATGATCTCCCATTCTGGTCTTTCCATTTCTTCTCCAAGGTTTGCCGCCCACTGCTTCAAACTTGGGAGAAGATGCCCAAGCTACAAATTCCTGCAAGTGGTGGGGAAACTATATACAAATTTACCCTGGATTTGTGTCTCTTCCATGCAAGAAAGGGTAGAAGTGTTCCCGGGGTTGGGCCAATTTGCTGGTAGGGACACTGTGGTGTCTAATAAGGGTTGTGCTGACACAAAGTCATTTCCAGGTGGCACACAGTCTTTTGGATCACTCTGATGAAAAAAGTGGACTCATGGTTTAGTCACATGTAGAGAAGCAACCAAGAGCAGACATGGGGAAAAGGCAAGGACTTATGTGAGTTCACCATTTCATTCTGTGCTTTGGAGTAAAAAAGTTCACAAACAAGTTTTTAATGTCTTAAAGTTGCATGGAGTTTGACAGCACCCATGTGTGAGGAGGACATCAGACACTTTTGAAGAACAATTACCTCTATAGCTGCTTGACCTGGGTGTAAACCTTCTCACATAGGAGAAGGAAAGTCACAAACATCATTTCTCATAATGCAGTGTAAGCTCCCCCCATCCTTGCTTACAACAAATAGCCCTCTCTGTCCAGAAGGAAGTAATTTTCCCTCTCTGTGCTGCTTTTTTTTTTCTTCTTGGCCTTCCTCACCACTGCATTGATCAGTGTCTCAAAGAGGTCTTAATTTGAGAATTTTCCTAATGCACAATGTGTGCAAGATTAAGCTTTTTTCAAGGATTTGCTGGTACAAAAGAAATATATTTCACAATAAGAAGAACAATTGCCATTCTGAATATCAAAGCACAATGATACACACTTTGTAGTTCTGCTCCAAAGAACACTTTTGTTTCAAATTCCCTCTTTTCAGGAGCTGCTTCTTCTGAAATTTCTCACTGTTGTTAAGTAGCCCAAAGGGGGATTTTGTGCATGTGCTTGTGTGCATGGGAAGTTTGGCATAATTCATTCAGGATATTGAAGTAATGGGGTTATTCTAAGCATGAAACGAGCTAATTTTCATGCCTTTTGGAAGCTGTTCTCCTGTTTGCCTAATTTCAGACTGTTTCCCTTTTGAAGGGTTTTTCCTGTAGGTTGCAGCTGATGTGGCTGGTCTGCCCAAGGCAGCAAAGCTGATGCCCTGGGACTGGTCCTGGCGTGGGCACCTTGCCCGTCACCTGGGGTAAATCCTGTCAGTGTGAGCACAAGCCATGGGTAGGGCCAAGGGAAACCACAGCTTGCAGTCTCCTCACTCACTCCTCCCAGCAAGACCCCTCCATCACCTGGAAGTCTCATGGTACCACCCCCCAAACAGATAGGGGTGTCATTCAAATTTGGGAGGTGCTGGAAGCAATCTTGCCAGGCTCATTGCCTCACTGGGCTGAGTGAACTGTGATTTTTACCTCACTGCACTCAGACCCTCATCTCCTCACCAAAAAGAGGAGACAAGCAGCAGCACCTGCTCTTACAAGGGACACATCCTCCACTCCATCCCATCCCACCTCCCTCATGTTAGTCCCATTAACCACAGGTTAGATGCTTTGAGTGTGTTTAGAGGTCTGAAAGTGAATGATGCCTAAAATCCCACTGACAGCACAGGAGGCTGGGTGCTGAACTGGTTTAGATGCTTTCAGACCTTCCCATCCCACAGCAAACTTCTACTTGTATCTTCAGGGATGAAATTGGGAGGTTGACCCGTGAGCACGCACGCTGTGCTTATCTGCCTTTGCCGAAAGCCTTTGAAATCCTTTCCCTCAATTTGATAAGACAACAATTTACAACTGACTTATGCCATATCCCAGTCCTTCTCACTGTTACCCTGGCTGTACAAGTGCAGTGTGCATGATTCTGGTGATGATTTATGACACCCATAAACACTGCTCCTACCTCAGCCAAGCCCTGCAGTCGCCCCACAGCCCATATGATGCTGTGATTATGGATATGTAAAACACATATGACAAGAGACACTCAGGGATTTGGGGAGGCCAGACCCCCAAATTCCAGCGTGATGGGAGCTGCATGTTGTGCCAGGCAGAGGAGGGATGAAGGTTTGCCAAGGGAGGTTTCATTTCACCTCAGAGCTGTCCCATGTTGCAGCTGGCAGGGGACCAGTGCAGCTCCTGGCATCTTTTCTCACCATCTCAGGGTGGCTCTGATTTATGCCTGGCTCCAGTGGCCCTCCAAGGGCTGTCCCATTCAGTGACATCCCCTGTCTTCTGGCCTTCTCCCATGATTTCTACCCAGACCTGGTTTTGGGCAGAGAAATAAGGATTACTCTGCTTAAACTTGGCCTATGTGGAGATCCCAGTTATACAGGATAAGTTTTATGACAGACAAAATATTTGTGTGACATGTGAACTAGTCAATAAAACAGCTATTGGTAGTGGAACTGAGCATGTATGTCCCTGGCAGCTGAGAAGGCGCATTCCCAACCCTCGAAGCTTACAAAACAAAAGAGATTACCGCTGAAAATTTAATTCCAAAAGGTGAAATGACAACCAAAAGAAAGGCTTTTGTTTTCCATCTCCTTTTTTTTTTTTTTTAACTGAACAGTACCTAACTGTTTAACATGCAGGGAAGGATTATTTATGTAGGGCTCTTGTGTAGGTAAAGCGCCACGTCCTTGGCCCTCTGCCCACGTAGCTCAGCGCGGGATCTCTTGTTACAAATTGCAGCTGTGTAACATAACAGGAAACGTGAGGCTTTAAGTTATTCCACTGGAAAGATTAATTATTTGGAAAATAGTTATGCAGCAGCTTTGTGTATTTTTGGAGCAAAGGTGACCAGCACCATCTTAAATTTAAAGAAAGAAAGTTGCTGGGAAAGGAAGAAGAGGAGCTTTGGGGAGTCAAAGAGTTTTGGGACAATTTTATTTTTATTTTTTTAAAGTAGTGTTTGAAATGTTTGCTATCATGGAAGGAGCAAAGCTGATCTCCACAATGGACAGGCCTGGCAGGGTGAGGGTGAAGGAGGAAGGAGATCTGTTGGATTCAGCTGGACCTTGACCCTTCCCATCCAAAATCTCACCCATCTACTTGGGAGGAATTACAGGAATCCTGCAGACAGAGGAGACAGATGAGAAGTGAGTTTGGAGGCACAGGCCCAGCGTGGCAGGTCGTGGTATCCCCAAAAATATGCTGGCACAGCCCATGGTAAGACACCATACTCTGGGGAGCCTCTTCCCTCCAGGCAAGCACTCTTGAAAAGGCAAACACAGTGTCTGGAGGGGAATTTTTTCCATGGGTCAGGGGATGGGGTGACAAGTGATACCCCCTGCTCACCCAAGTAGTGTGGCCAGCAGGACCAGAGCAGTGATTGTCCCCCTTATGCAGCACAAGTAAGGCTGCACCTCAAACCCTGTCTTCAGTTTTGGAGCCCTCGCTACGAGAAAGACATTGAGGTGCTAGAGCATGTCCAGAGAAGGTCACTAAAGCTGGGAAAGGGTCTGGAGAAGCTTCTAGAGAAGCACTGGAATAGGCTGCCTTGGGAAGTGGTGGAGTCACTATCCCTGGAGGTATTTAAAAGACGTGTGGATGTGGCATCTGGGAACACGGTTCAGTGGTGGCCTTGGCTGCGCTGCCTTAACGACTGGATACAATGACCTTAAAGTCCTGTTCCAACCTAAAGCATCCCACAGTTCTGTGTCAGTCCCTCAGCCTTCCCTGGGCAGCTGTGAGCTTCTCTATAGAGCCAAGCTCCCAGGATTTTAATTTGCTCCTCTGCACGTGAGTGATCGCCCCAATTAAAGGAAAGCACTCCAAGAGCCAACTCACTGCAGTGCCTAAGCATGGGTGACAGCCAAGTCCTCCCAGAGCCTCTGCAGATGCTTCCCAGTCACTTCAGAGAGATCTGTGGCCAGAGCAAAATATCTCCCTGATTAGGATTCCTCTTTGATCCAAATGTGCTTAAATACTGGAGCCCTCTGGAGGCATGTGGTTTGGACAAAGACGTGGTAGTTATTTTTAGGCAGCACAATGCACCTTTTAGTAAAGTTTTTCCACTCAGACACTTACTGCATGGCCATTTTGCAAGAGCAGCTATTCCAGAGCTAGCTTTGAGCTAACCTGGTCTCCCAGGGCTGTTGCCCACTGCAGTGACAGGGACCTGGTGGTCCCTCTCTGTTTGCTCAGCTAGAGCTGCTGAAATTAAAGTCCAGAGGGAGAAACCCTTCTGCATGAACATCTCAATGGGTTTGGGGATGAAACTCATGAAAACTGTGACTTTTGGCATGGCAGTTGTGCCCTTGGACCCCTCTCCTCTCCTGCAGGCAGAAGGAGCAGGCAAGAGGTGCCCCAGCAGCAACAAGATGTAGAATCCAAACCATGTCCATCATCCCTCCTTCCATCAGCAGGCTGGGGAAGACTGTTTTCAAAGCAGCCCATTTTTCACAGTCCCTTCTGGGAAAAGGACAATTAATAATAGAAAGAAGATGCATTCAAGGTGTTATTGTCTCATAATTTATGCAGGACAGTCCATTATTTTTAATTTTTATGTTTCAGGTCCTGGCAAAGTAGAGCATCAGTTTAAGAAGGGGAGTAAAGAAAATTTCCTATAAAATCAAGAATGTTTCCTACGTAAGTAGCAAACCAAACAGAGAGAGCAGTCTCTTAACTTTCCAAGTTTTTTATTTCTGCCTCATTTGCTGCTACCCCAGACTAACCAAAATCTCCATGTTTGTCTAATATAAAACCCCATATTTTTGCAAAAGTCTTCAAACCACAGTAGTTTAGCTCTACCACAATAATTTGACATTCTACTATAGCAAATGTTACTATATGAAACAAAACACTGTATATTTAAGGGGGAAAAAGAGGAGGAAATTATTTAATTTAATGTAGTAATTTCAATGCATTTGATAGAAGACAGGAGGCATATTTTTCACCAGCCAAAAAATAACACCAGTCAAAGGCTACTTTCTTCACTGCATTTGCACCTCATGTGGCTGTTGGCTCTTCTATACCCATAAATGCACTCCCAAAGCAGACTCCACAAAATTCTTCCTGCCTGGGACCTGAAGAATCCCACCCTGCCCCATAGCCCACATCTCCTGAGTGATGCCTGGACAAATCATCTCTGGTATCACCAGAGCACAAGTGAATGACAACTCAGCTCTAAGCTACCTTGCATATCATTGCATACCCCTAAGCTGTCTGAGATGTCCATGGGCATTCCAATGGAAAGAAGGACCTGGAGAACACCAACTGCCAAGCTGTAACTCCTGTTGGGAGAAATATATCTTCTGTTTTCTGGGGCATTGACTCCAGGGACAGCCCAGGATGACAAAACTCCTTATTTGGGTTTTTCAGAGAACTGTTTGAAGCTAGGTGAGACAGACAGAAGGCAAAAGTGAGGTGTGTGGGGAAAAGGTCAGCACACAAATCTTTTCCGAGGAAAAAAGAAGCCACTGTGCCTAGCAGAAATGTGGTTAGGTCTGAGGCTAGCAAAGGCTTCAGCTGAGAAACAAAGACAGCATAGATAAGCTGAGAAGCTTTCAAGAAAACAGGTCTTTTGGGCAAAGCAACCAACCTTCTACATTCAAAAGTCACCTGAAGACAGAAGGTGCCTGGAAGAGCAAGCTTTTGGTGCCAGCTCACGTACAACCTGATTGCACACCAGAGAGGCTGGTTGACACAATGGTCTTTGGAGTTTGCCAAAGAGCCAGATACTCCTTGCCATGGGGGAATTGTCTTCCTCACCCTGGCACCTGGGTCCTGTAGCTGCCCGTAAAAGAAGGGGACAGGCACATTGTGCAGGGGGCAGGTGGCACACTGTGCAGGGGGCAGGTGGCACATTGCAATGGCTTTTTCAAATAATTACCAAGAAGAAGTATTACAACAATTTTTGGCTGAAACAATACAAATAAACACTGTGGACAAGTTCTGTGAGCGTGGCTTAGGGAATCACTGAAATTAGTATTTATCTCTTGATATTTCAGAGTGCTGGGGCAGATGATTTCAGGAATGAATGATTATTTGGCAATATAGCCCTGCTTCTGGTGCTGTGCAAAGAGCAGATCCTTAAGTGAGCAGGCAGGCAGGCTATGAGTTATCCTGTGCCCACTCACACTGATTCATGCCCTAAGGGTAGAACACCAAGCTCTTGCTAACCTTCCTGCAGGTCTGGGCATTTCAGAAACCACAAAAGAACAAGCGAAGGGCTTCAAAAATAAGACAGAAAAATAGTGATTCTCTTCATACACCACTCGAGAAATAAACAAAATGTTTACAGTAGAGGCTGTTGCAAATCTGGTATCTCAGTTATGTGCTGGAGTCAGACTGCTGCCTTCATAAATCTCTGTGGGGTCCTTCCCTGGAGCAGGGCATTTGCCAGGTGAGAAAAGCAGTGTGAGCACAGGAACCAAGGCTCCAGGTGCGAATCCCTTCCCGATGGGGGAGGCTTATCTGTTGCAGGGCCCCACAGGGCAGAAGTTACACCAGCCTTAGTGCTCCCCACCCTGGCTCTGAGGGTTTCCCCCCAGTCTTTCCTGCCTCTCCTTGGCTGCTGCTCCCCCACCATCCTGTTCTGGCCCTTGCTGATCTCCCTGGAGCTCAGAAGAGGCAATGGGAAGGTCTTAAGGAGAGAAGTCTGGAAAAATCAGGAATGCTTCCTAAAACCCTGGCTTGTGTGACATCCATCTGCTCAGAGCACACATTAGTGGGTTGTTATTTCTAAATTGAAAGCTGTGATAAACTCAGCTGCTGCCGGCTCCATCACATCTTCATCCTTCAGAGTTAATTGGCTGGGATGAAAGGGGCTATTCCCACTTCACAGATAACTCCTGGCCTGCATGCTAGGGCAGACCTCTGCATCCTACTGTAACAGACCCTGGGCCTTTTTTATTTTTCCAGAGCTGCCAAGGGAGCAGGGAGGGGGTGCAAGTGGCGCTGGGCATCCTCGGGATGCAGCTTGGAGCACACGTGGTGGCTCTGCTCAGCTCCCGAGCACTGCTGGAACCATGGTGGAGCCTGGGAGACCTCTGAGCCACCACCAGCAGCAATTAAGTGTAATTATCTAAGGGGAGTGTGTGTTACATGGAAACACAGTCCTGCCATGAGCACTGATGTTCAGAGGTAAACACAGAGCTGAGTGGGGATATGAAAGTCAGCACTCTATGGATTTTTAAATATTTTTTTTTCATTTTCATGCTCACTGTTACAGAGCTGAGCCTTAGGGGGTTGATTTCTTTACAGAGGCAGCGTTCAGATGTTTGAGGTTCACCCCACTGCCCACCACATGCAGTAGTGATGATGACCTCAGCAAATCCTGCCCATGGGGGGATTGGTGAGACACTGCCATGAGGAAGTGAGAAATCACAGGAGCTCTGAGTGTGGTAGAAATTAGGGTGGAGGAGGTGAGGTGAGCATCCAAACAATAGGTGAAGATGGGCCCTGAAAACTGGGAGTTCCCCATTTTATGGTTTCTGTGTGGTTTCAGTCACCTTGAGTGGGACTGAGCAGGAAAGGTAAAACAATGACCTAGATAACATTGCCGGGCAAAACAAAGGACAAGATGTTTATTGAGGAGCAGATCCTGGCTGGCTCCACTCAGGCTGCAAAGCATTTACTCTTCTCAAGACTAAATCTGAGATTAAAAGGAAGAACTCAAACATTAAAGGACCAGCCAGGGCTTGGGAAGGAGGGGAGTGGAGAGGCTGTGGAGCCATGCCCACTGAGGAGAGCAGCCACATCTTTGGAATAATTAAAAATTGCTTTACTTGGATGGGGCTGGTTTGATGTTAATCTACCAACTGGCAAGGCTCACATGCCTTCAGACTGAAGGGGCCACGGGGCACAAAATCCCAGACAGGTGTGCCAGAGCCACCTGGGGGAACTGTTCTTCTGCTTGGAGGGACCACTGTGCCAGCTCCTGTTGGATCTCACGAGTTGGACAGCATCAAAAGAGATGCCAACACCTCCTCACCCTAAAAAAGGGGCACCTGGGGGGAAAAAAGCATTGCAAGGAAAAAATTTGGAAAAAAAATCTCTTTGGGTTGAGGAAATTTTGGTGGTATCAGGCAATTTTCAAAAGTGGCTCGTAATTATAAAAAAAAAAAAAGCCATGGGTTTGTGCCAAAGTCTCCTGAAGTTACCAGGGAAATGACCTTGGATCTGTCCTGATCAGGGTTGAAGGGGATGGTGCATTATATAACCTCAACTTTATATTACAAATGCCTCAGGACACTGGGGTCTTTACATATCAGGCAGAGTACTTGGTGAGAGGCTTTGAGGTGGGAATTGCAGCCTTCTATTTCTCTGAGCATCACAGAAATGTATCAAGGCCGTAGGGAACATTAATATATTTTATTGGACAAGCCACTAGAGCTGGAAACGGCTTGTCAGCTGTTGGGCACACAAAAGCTTCCAGAATAAAAGCAAAAAAACTTAAAAGCTTTTATAAAGTTCCCAGAAATCTCCCACTTGTGCCAACAACACCTTAAATAAACCATCAAAAGTAGCCAGATAAAAACTAAAAATATTCACAGAAGCCAAAGAAGTTCTGTAAGTGTGGATCAACTTTGGACAAATTATAGCTGCTTTGCTTGAAAAGGAAATTTTTTTCCTACACAATAACAAATCCTCCTTTTTTTTTTTTTTTTCCCCCCTAATTTTCTATCAAGACATGAATATTTAATGAAGAGATTGATTGAAAACCAGCCAGGCTCGACACAGATGGAACTCTGACCTAAGCAGTTTTTATTGATTCCAAACTCTGAACTTTCTCTAAAAATAGACCTATAGGAAATCCCTGTGGATTGGCAGGGTGTTCTTGTGGTTGGTGGGAGGGCCTGAGCTATACAGGTATCTTGAATGAACAAGATCTGGTGGCGAGAGAAATATTAATATTATGAATGAATCTGAACTGGAGCATTCCAGCTCTGGAGCCTCATCCCATTTTGTGTTTCATCCTCTTCAGTGTCCAGGATCAGACAGCTCATAAGGCTGAAGCTCCTTCAGTCACTGGACTTGGATTTCTGAGAAATTCAGTCAAAAAGACAAGTTAATTCAAGGCAAAAGAGAATATTTCTCATTTTCTGTATCCTGCTTCCCTTGTTTTGTGAGTTGGAAGGAAGATTAGACAATTTCCTGTGAACCTGTACAGCTGAAGAGTTACTTGATCACTTATTACCCAGGCACTTGCTGCCTGCTTTGTCTATCTAGAAGGCATTAAAAAAAATAAAAGTTTTTGCCCAAGTAAGAGGTTGGATATTACTTTGACATTTCTTATTCATATTCAGAATCTGCCATGTTGGGTCAAGCTGTAGGGTTTATCCCTGCATCTTCTCTCACTCCAGACACTTCTCTATCAGAAGAAAAGGAGGATATTAAAAGCAAAGTCCACAGGTTGTGCTTCTTGTTTGCTCTGCAAAAGGAATTTCAAGTGGGGCTGACATCAGAGAACAACCATAGGCACCAAGGAAAGATTCCATGATCCATAGGCCAGGATTGAAATAAGCAGCACCTTTTTCTCTTTGGGCTCCTTATTGAGCTGAGGTTTTTGTGAAAGGCACAAACCCTCAGCCCCTTGCAATGTCAGACATTTGTTTAAGTCATGGCGGATGCCAGAAGAGAATAGCTGTCAGAGTAAAATTACAAATCATTCTGCATAATGCCATGCTGATTACCATGAAAGCAATGGCAGGATTGGAATTTTACTCCTTTTTTTTTTTTTTTTTTTTTGCCTTTGTTGCTCAAGGAGGCAGCCTCTCCAAGGCAACATTTTTTGTGCTCAGGTCAGCGTGGCTGGCCACTTCTGCATTGCTCTTCTGCCCTTTGACAAAAAGGTTCAGCAGGTACCTTAGGGCAGGTGGATGATCCCACAGCAAAGCATCCTTATGGAAAGGGCTCCTGCTTGGATTCCCTTCAGCAGCAGCATGGGGGAAGCAATTTTCACTTTCCTTTTCATGGAGAGCCCAGAGAAGGGAAGCACAAAAGCCCAAAGTCTTTTGCATTCACAATGCAAGTGGCAAAAAAGGACTTTGCACTTGGATGTCTGGAGCCATGGGGAGTGACACATCCAGCCACTCACCCAGGGATCCCTCAAGTGCCTGTAGCAGGATGCTGCCATCCATCAGAGCTCAGCTAACATCCACCACCTCAAGTGTTTACCCTCAGCATTGCTCTGTAGTCGTGGCTACCCTTCCCACAAAACCTGATTTAGATTGTTTAAGATGAGCTCAGGTTAAGCCATGACATCAGTGTCATAGTGTTTTTGCAGTAGGAAGATCCTGGAAATTTTGACCGGGGGTAATTAATGAGGGAAGGTGCTTGGGAAGGTGCTATTTTGTGATGAGCATTTATCCAAAGGGAATCCTCGGCCCGGAGAGAATGTTTTGTAGTCATGACAAAAGCTGGCACTTAATTCTACTTGATGTGAAGAAAAAAAGATCATTATCAACATCTATTTCTCTCTGCTAGAGAATAAGAGACTGCTTGACTTGGGACTTTGCTGTGGGGAGTCATCTGGATTAAAAAATAATTAAGAGAGATGTAGAAATGAAGTATGACAGAGGGCTTAGTTATGAAACAAGAAGCAGAAGATGGGCTGGTCTTTTCACCTTAGCCATCAATAAACCCAGCTAATCCAACCACAAACAAAATGTATTTCATTGCCTCTCTGTGCCTGGACAGTTGCAATCACCCTTCCTGCAAAAAGCAAGAGTCCCTGGGGCATCAGCCAGATGTGCCTGTTGGCTCCACACTGTGCCCTGCCTTGGGCAGAAAGGTTCTCTCAGAGCATTGCAGAGCTGGAGGTGTTGTGCTTGCCCCAGTTCATGCAGCTGGACTCTAACCCAAATTTGTTATATGTGCTCCACTCAGTGAACATATACATGTCTTATAGGTGTCTCCTTCCTTCTGTCCTGTAGCAATTTAGGTGGTGAAACTGCACTTCATGTGTGGTGATAAAATTCTGTCTTTGTGCCGCTGATGCGAGGCTGTGTCCGAAGGGGAAGTATAGATGGGGTTTAGGGTGGTGCTCAGGTGCTTTGCTGGTCCCCATTCCCAAAAATTATTCTTAAAGAAGGCTGAAGAGTCTTTGTGAAGAGCCTAAAGGTGAGATTTTTGGACTCTGGGTCTATGGGGGCTATGGGTCACAAGAGCATATGGAAAATGTGACAAAAATGGGGTCCTGTAATAAATAATAAAAAAATAAAAGGCATCAGGCCCTCAGAAGAGCTGACATGTCACACTCCCACACAGGGTCCTGCTCTGTATAAAGTGGAATCCACCACTGGTTCACCATCAGGCTTCCCAAAGACTTAGAACATGCTGTCAATGAAGCTTTCTGCCTTTTAACCTACCCCTGGAAGTGCAGTCTTCCCTCTTCCTGGCACCACAGAGCTGCCAGCAGCGCCATTTCAGGGAGCAGAGAAGAGACGTTCATCTTCTTCTGTAACACCCTCAGTTTTTGCTTAGGTCAAGATATGCTCATCTACCATTTTCTGGTGAATCACAAGCCAGAAAAAGATTCTGGATGCTTCAGAGAAGGGCTGCACGAAGCCCTCAGTCACCATGAGTCACTTCTCTGCCAAATGCTAATTTTGCATCAGAAGCGTGTTTTACTTTTGAGAGGACTTTTTTTCTTTTTTTTTTTCTTCTCAGTTCAGTCATTTGAGGACACATCCTGCCTGGGAGGTGGTGAGCACCCAAAAATCCTGTGAAATTTGTGGGTGCCAGAGCTTCTTATGTGGGATTTGGGACTAGAGCTTCTTTAGCTGTAACTTAGTGCAGACATCCTGATTTCAGAGGAGGAACTTCATTTTGTAATCAGTACAGTGGTCTAAGCAGCATGTTAAAAACTAATCAGAAAAGGTGAAGCTTCACATAGCAAGGAGGAGGATTTCTTATGGGGGTCCTTGAAATCACATCTTTGAACTATTTGCTGCCATTGCACTTGAAAAAAATCTTATCCCCAGTGGCAGCAATAAGGATGCCTGGCAGGTTTTATGGCATTTTCAGGACTTTTCCTGTCTCCCAGTCTGTATGCTTGTGTCCTTCTCCCTTTCTCTTTCTTCATTTCATCAAGCTAAACCATGTGAGTATTGACTGCCATGGTTAATACACGTCAGTGAGGCCAGAGGAAATAGAGCAGTGGTACCATCACAAGCTTCCCTCTTCCTTGTGGATAAAACTTGGTAGGTCTTGTTGGATCCACATATGCTGTCGTGTTTAAATGCGTGAACACCAGCCCTGAGTGGGCAAAGCCTCTGGAAGCCACTGCACAGGAAGATGAAGCTTGCAGAGAACATCCCTTCTCAGAAATGGAGTCAGGGAGGATGCCTGAGATATGACCCTGCCCCCCAACAAACAGGATAGATGCTGCACCACAAGCAGGCACATGGAAGTTCCTCTTCTTCCTTCCTTTCCCATCTAGTTGAAGGTTAGAGGTTTCCACCTAACTGAATGTTGGGGCAAAGGCTGCAGATGGAGGACAACCTGCAGGGCCAAGCTGTGCTGGCTTGGTAGGGTAACAGGAGCAGCTCCAGTGGGGAACAGAAAGCCAGGGTGGAGAGGGAGGCAGACAAAAAAAAAAGGACAAAGAGGAAGCAGAATCCAGAAAATTCTTTGATCTCCCTCTCTCGCCATAAGCATAATCACCGTGCATTCACATGAACAGTTAAATACCTGCTAAAAAGCCTGAAGCACCAGAGAAAGCACAGGCTGTAGCCCCAGAGGCAGTAGGAAGAATGAAGAGAGATATCCACCCTCCTCCAGGAGGTGTGGGACATAACCTGGCACCGGGAAACATGCTCTGCTTCTTGCTTGAAACATGCCCAAAGAAAGTCTTCAGTGCTGAGACCCTGAGTGAGGGCTTCTAATGATTTATTTACATCTGGGCTTGTCTCCCCTTGGTGCTCACCTATCTGTGTGCAGGGCTGGAGCTCACTAGTGAGAGGTGGGAAAGCTCTATTAAATCATTAAACCTCTCTCCTGAAGCGTGGGGCCTGTGCTCTCCATCTGATAGAGGCTGATACTGCAGTTTATCTCTGTCAGAAGTCTTTGAACACTTAGCATCTGTCTCTTAATCTAGTTGTTTTCTTAAAATACCACATCCTTGGGCTCTGTTGTTATTTCAGCAGAAAAAGGGAAAGGCCAGGGGGAAATTGTGTTTAACCAACCCGGGGTGGACGTGGTGGGAGTGGTGGATTTTCTTTACCTCAGTTTCAGCAGGGCTTTGACACTGTCTCCTGTGACATCCCCCTGGACAAAGTGCAGGTTAGAGAAGGGGATGGCAGTGTGGGTTAAAAAGCAACCCTCTGGATCCAGAGGGTTGTGGTTGGTGGCACAAAGCCCACTTGGGAAAATGGTGCAGCCAGGGATTGATGGTGGAGCCCCCCAGTGCTGCCCCACGTCTCTGTCAAGGACCTCAAGGAGAGAATAGGGATGCATCCACAGGGAATTCACAGATGATACAGGACCTTGTGACCTCCAGAGGTCTCTTCCCACCTCAACCCTCAATTTCCTTTCTGACTTTTTTCCCAATGAGGAAGACTTCTCTGCCTCAGGTTGCCTATATTCTTTTAGGAATCGTCATCCAAGATGTGTGGCATCATCAGCCAAAGATTTCTAGTGTGGGGAAACTGAGTCCTATTCCCAAGGTTTCAAAGGCAGATATTCAGCAAACAGTACTAGCTTTGATCAAGTATTTTACTGCTCTTTCCCAAAGAGATGATATATTAATCATAATCTTTGGAGGGTTTCAGCAACTATGGGATTTTTTAATCCAGTGAACCAGAGCTGTGTTACAGCTCTCTGATATTAGCAGAGTCTTCCTGCATTACACCGTGCCTATTTCAATAGGGGAAACCATTTGTTCCCTGCCACCTCCTGAGTTGGTCAGACATTCACAAGTCTATTGCTAACCTGCTTTCTCTAATGAAAGCATCAATTCCCAGCAGCGATAGTTGTCATTAAATCAATAAGACACGTAACCCATTCTTCTGGTGCCTCACAAAAATGCTCAAGCAAATTGTTAACAAGATTTGCTAATGCTGGGGTCCCACAGTCCAGAAGTCTCTGCAAAAAAGTAATGGTATTTGGCTCACAGAAGAACTTTCCTGGTTTGCTTTGTTCTCTGAAACCTGTTTTCCCTACAATTTTTCAGTGTTTGAAACCTGTGGAACAACTTTGCTTGGGTGAGGCAGTTCGGGCTGGAACAATGCACTGACAGCAAATATCAAGGATAGTTTTTGCAGGGAGTCAAACACTGCCTCAGAGACTGTCAGTTCTTGGTTTGCCCTGCAATTTATTTTTCCCCCAGGAAAGCACTAAACTGGCTCCTAGTAATCCCCAAGGGGTTTCCTTCTCTCCCTGGGATCTATTCCTGATATTTTTCCTAAATCACTTGAATGTAAAAGTATGGCCTCTTGTCATCTCCCAACACTCTTCTGGGTGGTAAAAAACCCGTTCCTGGAAATCTGGAGGCTGGCCAATATTTTAAGGATGAAGAGATGACCCAAAGGTTGGCAGTTTTGCCTCCTGAATATTTCTGACATTAAAGTGCAGCTGACGTGGCTTTTCTCTCGAGCACTGGGCACAGCATATGCTGACAAGGGAGTGCTTCTATGATAAGAATCAGCCTTTTTTACTGGTTTTACAGGGTTTTGGTGTCTGGGCCTGACCATCTCCCTGAAAGACCTTCATCCATGTTTGTGTGTGCATTGACATAGTGGGTTTGAGGGCTGCAAAAATAAGGATCCTACTGCTGACCTTCTGGCTTGCAGACCATAATTAGTTTATGTCTGAAAAGCATGGCAACAGCAAAACACATCATGTGTGTCTGTTCAGAGAGGCAAGCAGGGAAGCAAGGATGGTGATGATACTGGAGGAAGAAGAGAAATATAAAAGGAGTGAACAAGCTGGCAAAGGGGCCGGGAGTGCTCAAGAGCGAAGACACAGGGAATCAAGCTGATTATGAGGAAGCAGAGGCTGTGCTTCAGCGCATAAAGGGGAGCAGCACAGAGGGACACGAAGGAGCAAGACTGACAGGGAGATGGATCGGATGGGCAAGCTGTGGATTGAAGGCGAAGGCACAAAAGGGCAAGGACAGATACACACAGCTTTGCAATTAGCCACTGTGATTTATGGTGGCTTCTTTGTCCTATCACCCTCCCCTGGCAGATGTCCTGCCAGCAGGGGCAGTCGAGGGGTGTCTAGGGAGGGGACAGAGGGGGTGTTAAATAGTCAGACTAACGGAGAAGTATGGAAGGGACTTTCTAGTAATCTGTACAGCCTACCCAGGCAATTCTCATTAGCAATATCTAAATTAAATAGTAGCTGACCTTTTTGCAATAATTTTAGGAAATTCTCTGTTTATCCCAACATCTGGGCTTCTCACAGCAGGTTTCTGTTCCCTCAGACAGAGCCTGAACCCTGAAAGCTGGGTTTGTGCTTCAGCTGGTGGCTGCTGAGGGGCTGGGGGGAGTTAAACAGGAATGAAGGTGACAGAGATAAAAACATCCTTTGTTGGCACAAAACTGCTGCACTGCTGCCTGATCCTTTCTCCTCATCCTGATCATCCCCTTTTCTCTGTAGACACACACACAAATTTCTGTCCTATCCCTGGGCCAAAGCTCAAAGCATTGTGACTGCATCATGCCAGGTAAGACTGTGAGGCTGATGGAGAAGCTCCAAACCAGGAAGGGGACTTAGATATTTAACTTTGATTTACTTTCAATGAGTTGTTTACACCTCTGGAAGATGAACACTGCCAGCAGGGAGCAATGGGCCGATCGTAACCCGGGGCTGCCCCAAAGGGAGCTCCATCACTGCCAGTCCCTGCCACAGAGGAACGGGCATCTGAAGGAGGAACTGGGGCTGCACAGGAGGAGGAACAGGAGACAAACAGTGAATTTGGGAAAGGAGGGGTGCACTCCCTTGGGAGCACAGGTCAGAGAGGCTCCAACATTCAGAGGGAACCAGCTGCAGCCACAGCAAAGGCGAGTGGTGGGGCAGGAGGGATGCACGGGTGACCACAAGCTCCTCTGCTGGGTGTCCTCAGGGAGTGAGTCAGGACATGTGGGCCCTCTCTTTCTTATAATAGCTAGGGCCAAGGGTGTTTACCCTGTCTGCTTGGGCAGCTGGAGCACAGGCACCCTTTGTAGTCCTGCAGGAACCCACCTGCAGCTCCAGGCTGAAGGGCTTCATGCCCAGGGCACCTCGGGACTCGTGTCCCACTCAGGGGAATCAACAAATAAAGCTCCTGGTATTGACTGTGTTAATAATGACACCATAGACATTTATATAAAGGCAACTAGATGAGCATATTAACTTTGCTTCACTGTTCAATGGCTCCAGGAAAGCTGATGTTTGGAATGAGCACACTTTGGTGAATCACTCCCAAACACCTGATTTTTTGGCCTGGCCTAGAAATGAGATTAATGCACTTTTTTTCTCCCTTAATCTGCTTTTGAAATTTCTGTTGCTGTTTTTCTCTTATCTGCAGGTCCTTTAGATGAGCTGCAGATACCTGCTTGTCCAGCTTGACTGCTTTTTCTTGATAACCCACACTCTTCCTGGTATTCCTTGGAGGCTGTAGCAGTTCCCATGCCCACAGAGGAGCTCAGGAGGAGCTTCGCCTGAGAAATGGGGATTTGCTGCCTCTTAGGCTGAACAACAGCACACGCTGTGGTAGTAAAGCATTAAATCTCCTCTGGCATTTTGTGTAAGAGATACAACCCTGAGGTTTTCTGTCTGGTCTGGGGAATGGACCTCCCTGTTTCCCCTCTAAGGGAATCTATGAGTGGCGATTTAGAAATGCAAGTCAGGTGAAATACAGGTAATCCCCATTTCCAGTGGCAGCTTTTAAAAGAGTCAGAATACCCAAAAAAGGTGCAAACATCTGCAGGGGACAGTGTCCCAGGCTTGCTTCTGGCAAGAGCTCATCCCTGTGCTTGGAGGTGACTTCTCCTCCCAGCTGAGTCCTGCATTCCCCTGGAGCCAGGAGCCTGCAGCAGACTCTTGAGAAGATGCCTTCCCAGAAGTGCCTCAGTCAAGCATCCCTGGATCTCAAACTAAGAAGGAAAAGTTAAGTGAATCCATTTTTATCCTGGAAAGCAGAGGTTACTGGCCCTGCCTGGCTCAGTGGGGTGCATTTGCCCTTTGCCTGCTTGGAGCAGTTTCGACAAGTTCAGGAGAGAGGGAAGCAGTGGGGAAAAAGATGGGAATAAATAAAATAAAGACATGAGAGAGAGAAATTCTTTATGTTAATACTCACTGCCCACCTGCAGAAAGGGAAAGAAACATGCTTGGGTGTTTGTTGCCCTTTCAGAAACACATAGAAATGAAAGTGCATAAATTGTTTAAAAAAACAACACCTGCCAAACTGAAGGGGAGGAGGAGGAGGAGGGGAGAAAAGAAAAAGACATCAATTGGAGGGAGAGTGGAAAATATTTTGATTGAAAAATGTCAACAAGCTCCCCTAGAAGCAACAACAAGCAGCAGTGATTGTGTTTGTACAAAACAAGCCCTTCTCCCTGATGTAGAAGATTGATTTTATTTTTCCCATATGAAAGCCGAATAAAACCCCCCAGACAACCCAGCTCCATCCGCCGAACTCTCCAGAAAACTTTGGGTTGCAGAGAGGAGAAAATAAGGGGGAAAAACCCTCAGGCACAAAATATGACAGCAAGGCCCAGATCCCCATTGACCTAAAAATAGCCTTGAGGGCTGGACTCTGTGTTGGCAGTGACATTTCAGTGGAGAAGATCTTCACACACATCCTGGCTCGTAGCTCAAATCCAGGCACAGAAAGGGATTTTTAAGGTGTTTGGGTTGTTTGCAGGTTTAGTGCCTCGTCAATGACTTCTAGGTTTTTTTATTCCCTAATCCTATGTGAGCATTGTAGGCCAAGAGAGACATAATCCAGACTCTTGAATGAATCTCGCAGAGTTTTGTTCTTAGACAGAAAATGAATTAGGTT
This sequence comes from Onychostruthus taczanowskii, assembly GCF_017590055.1. Taxonomy (NCBI): domain Eukaryota; kingdom Metazoa; phylum Chordata; class Aves; order Passeriformes; family Passeridae; genus Onychostruthus; species Onychostruthus taczanowskii. The sequence goes on from NW_024499351.1 coordinate 1,833,242, forward strand.
AAGCGGGGATTAGAGCAGACACACCACATGCCCACTTGACCCCATGCAATCACAATTGTTTGCGTGTGAGCTGGAGGAAAAACTGGTTTGGGAAAAAGAGTAAGTGTAAAAAATTAATGGGTTTTGCAAAGGAAAAAAAAAGGTAAATAAAAAGTAAGCTTGGAGGGTTGGCACTTTTCATAGTACTGAATAGGCCTGGAGGTGTGGGGAAAATGTACTTAAGATGGAGACAGTATCCATGGAAAGATGGAGGCTCAGTGGCTGTGGATAAATCTGGGAATATTGAAATAAAGCTTCCCTGAGCTAAGAAGGCTGGATAGGGAGGGGATACAGTTAGACAGCAAAAATCATGAAGATTCAGGTGGTGTTTTACAAACTGCAGCAGGGGGTGGTGATGGCCTGTGGGTGATCTTCCTTAAGCCAGGCATTTCTCTGGCCCTGTGAGCCAGATCCTGCCCTGCCTGCCATACTGGAGCCGGGCTTGCTGAGCATGGAGCACAGAGCTTGCTTTCTGGATTTTCTATTTTAAGCAGCTTCCGTCAGAGGTGAGGAGTTGAAAGTTGCCATGCCGACAGGGAAATTTCAGGCCCTAAAATAGTCAAAACTTGCTCCCGCATCATGTGAGTGTGTGTGTGCTTCCTGCAAGGGGGGCGAGGACCCAGCTAGAAGGGTGTAGGGTGGGAAGGCTGTGAGGGTGCAGGGAGGGAAACCATCATCTCAAGAAAACATCTGTAGGATGCTATCCATCCCCTTTCCTATACCTATAGGCTATCTGGATAAATTAAGCAGCAGTGGGCAACAGACTACATCAGTAATGGGGGGATCTTAATGATTGCAGTATCATAAACAATGATTCTTCCAGTTTTCACTGTTACTGACACTGCTGGAGGTCTTAGGCACTGGATCTTGATAAGGAATCCAGTCCTCAGGGGGAGACACAGAGAGAAGAAAATGAAAAGCGTGGTTTTTAAGAGGGAATATGTATTTCTAAAGGAGTTCTTGCAATGTGCTTGTGGAGCATTAGTGGTCCACCAGGTTGTAAAAGATTTGCAGCTGTGTGCTGGAGATACCCAAAGGCTGCACCAAGCACTCAGGTGCCACCTGTTGATCGTGGGCCTGAAGTCTCCTGACATGCAGGGCTAAATGTTCTTGGGTTTGCCTTTTTCCTGCTGTTCAATCCCATTTCACCAAAGATTCCCAAATGTGGAATTTTTTTACATTCTTTAAAACTGGAGCAGACCTTGCAGAAATGCCCAAACTATTCAAACCCATGACACAGATCTGCCAGTGGTTGGGGGGCATTTTTGTCCCTTGTACAAATATGTGAGGTTATTCTCCAGTCTCACAGAAGCACGAACACGAATGCTGTTCAGACATCCCCGAATGATGAGAAAATCTATTCCCTACACATGGCCTCATAAATGAACCCCAGCAGAGCCCACGAAGCTCATTGCTGCGTTTTGGCAGGGAGAAATCATAGCTCACCTTCCATTTCCCACATTCTGCCTTTTTTTCCTCCCTCCCTCGCTCCTGTTGTTTTTCCCTGCTCGCCCCTCCAGCCAGTTGTCGCTTCGCAGTCCACGCTTACAAATGTAATTTCTTCTGATGTATGAATATTTCACAAGCGCTCCCTCCCTGGGGATGCTGCCTGTGAGGAGGAGGCAGCCTCTGTGGAGATGGAAACGGTAGCAAACGACAATCTTAATGAAAGATCTCTTCTCCAAGGGCATCTCTGCAGAAGGGAACACCATCCTGCAGGAGCTCCCAGCTCGCCGGAGCACGCCCTGCTCTCCGGCTGCTTGGATCGCCTTTGGCCATGGGTGGTGGATGTATAGAAAAATACAGCTCAGTCTTTTCCCAGGGTACACGGTTCTGTAGGATTGGATGGTCTTGGGATGCTCTGGTCTGAGCTCCTCATAAAACTCTTGGAAATATCTTCCCTTCTGTAGATGCAAAATGGCATAACCCAGAGAGCGACATGGTGCTTTGGGTGAAATATTTTCCATTTGATGTCCAGACAGAGGATATTCATCACATAATTCCATCCATCCTGATACACATAAGTAGCTGATAATCAAAATATGTATCTATTGCAAACAACAAATTAAGCATCTTCACTGAAGCATGCACATGGGCCCCTATTTCCCTGCACCACCACATCTCCATCCCCTCCCAATCTCCTTGACTATCCTTTCTACACCTGCAGGCCACCCAGCGGGGCTGGCACCCAACTGATGTGTTTTCCCAGACATTTGTGACCTCCAGACACATCCAAAGTTTTTCCAACAAGGTCTCCTCACTGGATCTCCATTCACTTCAGCTCAGCTTTCTGTGACCCATCAAGACTCAGAATGGTACACAGATATTGATTGATGTAGACAATATTTATATTTATATTATTTCTATTTCTATTTCTATTTCTATTTCTATTTCTATTTCTATTTCTTTATACACACAACTCACCCCAGCAGTATGTATATATCTGTGTATATATTCTATGTATGTAGAGAGCTGCCTTACAGACTTCTGTGTCTCTTAGATATCAGAATGATCGATCTCAGATAAATGTCTTTGTTACTGATGGGAGCAGCAAGCGCCGCCCATCCCGCGCAGCGGCCCCGGTGCCGTCTGTCTGTCCGACAGTGGGTGGCACTGTGCAATCAAAATAGGTTTGCTTTCCCTTTATTGCACTGCCTTCATCTTCCAGCCCGCTAAGGTTTGAGCCCTGCGGTTCTGGAGGGACAAAGGAGCTCAGTACCTCAAAGCTGAAGTTCACAGGATGGGAACCGGAGGATGTTTGCTTATAAAAACCAGAAACTGTAAAGTTTCTCCAAAAGGCTGAGCTTGCTTGAGCTATGCTTTTCATTACTTCTTCTATTATTTAAGGAAACCATTTACTAGGGTAAATCAAGTAAGATTGCTGCTTCCCCCCTCCCCCCCCTTTTTTTAAAATTAAAAATATGGAGAATAACTTCCAGTCTACTTTTCCAGGATGATGTTATTTTGTGACACTTCCTATCCTATGTACAACTTCAAAATATTGAGACTCAGTGTTGTGACTTGCTCCTGATAAGAAGAGATGTGGAACTTGATTGGCATCTGTTGCAATAATTTTTATTTGGGTTTCACTTCTGTTAGAGTTGCAAGAGAGGTGCTTGAGCCCGACTTTCATCTGCCCTAGTATTTTCTCATCAGCAAGCTTTCCCTAACTAACTCCCATTGCAAAAATTCTGCCAAATTGGAGGGACCTCATGTGAAAAACAATAAGACAGTGTGGTCTGTGAGTCCCTGAGCAATGGCACAGTCACGTTTATCATGAGGGGAAAGGACACAGAAATGTTTGCCTGGATTGCTGGGCTCACCAGCTGGGCTGGACTCATATGAAAATGTTGTTCTCAAAAAAATTAAGATAATTTCTGCAGTATTAGCAAACACTGAGCTGTGTGGCAAACTGTATTTAAAAGCTGACTGGATTTTTTTAAGCTAAACCACAACCTTGGCAGGGAAACCATGAGTTGATAAAGAAGCAATGAGAAAACAACCATATATTCATGAGAAAAATGTAGAATCTCCTGACACCTCAAAGCAAGATCAGGTTCCAAGGTGCCCATGCAGCAGAGTAAAACCCAGTGTTGGGTATACCCCAAAGCAGAGTGTCTCAGGCAATGGCAATGACCTTTTCCCAGTGATACACTACACCAGGAGGTGTCAGTGTCTCCTGCCTCTGCTCTGTGTGCTTGCAGAGAGATTATGGTAGGAGCTGCTGAGTTTCCAGCTGGGACTCTAGGGTCTGTTCATGGAAAGCTGCCCCTGCCTTAGGCAGAGGAATGGGACCAGCTTTCAACAGCAGCATGGTCCACAGAGAAAAGCAGCAGGGTTTATAGGGGTCAGTAGGGGAATTAAAACTTCTTTAAATAGAAGAGGGGGATGGGGATACCCACCTGGGGGGATGCAAGTCCTGCCTTCACCCTAGTGAAAATGATCCCTAAGTAGGAGCAAAACTCTTTAGTCAGGTGGCCCAGGTTAATGTGGTACCCTGCTGAAGGAGGGCTTGTAAAACAACAATGCATCATCTCTCTGGAGGGTATTTTTCCCGAGGGCCCTTCCACTCTGTCAGTCTTGGCCAGTTCAACTTCCCTGAGGCAGATGAGGACCCAAGTGAGGAAACTGTAACACAAACATCTTCTGAGCCAAAAATGCTGTGTGACCCCAGGAGCTGCTGGTTGTGCCTGCAGCAGCTCGGGCTCGGTTTAGAGGACAGGCTGTGCCCAGCCTGGCACACTGACTGTGGACACATCCATCAGCAAGGATATAAGTCATGCCTGGGCAATAGAATGCAAACAAAGTGAGACTGCTGAACTGGAAATGCTCAATGTCATGCAATGGGGGCTGTGCTGGTGCTGGCAGCCAGGAAGACTTAGGGTGACTCTGCTTGTGGTGCTGACATGGGATCAAGCTTCTTTTCCCAAAGAGAGCACCCCCAGGACCTCAGAAAGCTACAGTTTACTTTGGAGCTGTGCAGCAGCTAATGATTCTCTTAGATGTTTGGAGGAAGCCTTTGGAAGAATATCAGTGCTCCTTTTGGGGGCCCAGACTAGAGAAAAGACTTTCACAGCACTCAGAAACCCAGAAACACACAGGGAGAGTTGCAGATGGTAGTAAAATCCCTCTGAGGTGCAGTGAGAGGCTGGGCAAGCATGCATAGGATGGGTACCACATGGTGGACACTCACTGTAGACCCCAGAAAAGGTACACCACTAAAAGGACATGAATGTGCTGGGAGAGTACTGCTTTTTCGACTTCCAGAAAATACCTCTTTGGCAACTGCAAAGAACACTCCACTTTGGCAGGCTACAGCAGGTGACTGTTGTCTCTATGTCCACCTCAGGGGATGACAGCTGCTATGATGCTGGCCCATGACCAAACCCAAGCCCTTTGTGCACACAGTGTGTGTCTCCTTTAACAGTCACACCCTGCTCTTCTTTATTTTAAAGTAAATTACTCCATGTGCCTTATGCCAGCACTTCAGATTCTACAGAGTCTATATATCAGTCTGATCCCAATGCAGTGTAGCTCCTGCAAGGTTCATCTTAGTGGGACTGGGGGGAAAAACAAGAGGCTCTTGTCCCAGGGGAGATGCCTGGGTGTGAGAAAACACCAGTTTCCCTGAGGCGCACTGACTTTGTACACCGCAGGATCTGAACAGGCAGAGATGTCAACACAATGTCAGCCCCCTAGCTCCCACTTGCAGAGACCTGGGGCTCAGGGGTACAAACCACACAGGCCAGACCTTCACCCTCTCCTTCACAGCATCTTCTCTGCCTGGGAGGGCAGTGCAATAGAGCACTGAGTGACAACACCTGCTGCTGTGGTTGCTGTCCATATGCTTATGGGTTTTGTATATGCTGGTGTAAAAGCCAAAATTTGCACTAGCAGTGAAATCTGTGAGGTTTTATGGCAAGTCAGGCAAGTATGGCCCTGTAATGTATGCCAGAGCTGGAGGTGTCCTGCAATTTTCTAGAGTTTCCCCTGAGATTCCCCCCACCAGTCTCCCATCTTTCTTACTCCAATGGGAGCAGAAGCCCATTGCCCCAGATCTGTCCCCACCATCCCCTTCCCATACATCATGTGCCTCAGTTCCTCGTGCCTTGAGCGGCAAAATGAAATTCTGCCTCTGCAGCTGGGAAATGTCAAACTTTGCCCAGACCTGTGCCTGCCCGGTGCCCACAGAGGCTGCACTGCTTGGAAAAACCCAAGGCTGAAGTGCTTGGCTCAGACTTGCTCTCCTGGCTTTGCTCACCATCACTTCTCATCATGCCAAGTGTGGACATTGTGCTTGGTGTGGCAGAGTCACAGCCCTGGCCTGAAGTCCTTGCTATCAACAAGATGCCCTTTATGAAATGATTTCTGCCAGGGTCATTTAATGAGAAGTGCTTTGCCCTGTTTTATCTCAGTCAGATGCCTTGGTGGGACTGGCAGGAGGTTTGCTCCAGTGTCTCATCCAGCAACCAGAGGCTCTCAGAAGTGGCTTTTCTGAAATTAGTCTGCTTGTGACTCACAAACTTGTGTCTTGCTTTCAGATGAGAGAGAGAGATAGAGGAAGGATGGGTAAATAGGCAGACTGGTGCAAGTTTCATTCCAGGCTCTGCAAATTGCTTTAGCTACATTGGAGATGCTGGTGGTGGGCTTTATACAAGCAATTCCTGCCTGCTCCTTCCCTCTGAGCAGAAAATGAGAAGATTTCATTTCCTCACCAGGACTAAAGCACAGTGCTAGGAAGGGGAAATGACTCCTCCCTCTGGTGTGCTGTGGGGGCCTGAGAAGCAGCACGGTCATGAGAAGTGCACAGGGCTCCATCACCAGGGCTGCTGGGTTTGCCTGGGAAACCTTCACCAAAATCTGTTGCATTTCCCACCAGCCTTCCCACATGCCTGAGATCTGGAGGAGGACACTCTGCATGAAGTAAGCAGCCACAGGGAGGAGTAGGGAAGGAGCCAGCAACAAGAAGCTGGGTAAAACTTCATGTGTCCCATGTCCCTTCCTGCTGGATACCTGCTTCACACATGGTAGGTGAAAAGCTCCCAGGAAATTATTTCAGAATATGCACAAGATTAAAAGAAAATGGTTATTTTCCTGCTGGCTACAAGAGAGCCAAGAGTACAGCTACACACCTGGCTGCAACCATTTAATTACTGGAAATTTGAATTATTGGAAATTTGTATTTCACTGGATGCATTTAGAAATAATAGCTGTATTTGCCAGTGAGGCTTCTGATACAGTGAAAAGAGAAGCTCCTAAGATATTTGTGGGGTTTTCACTTCTGGAATTGGTTTATCTGGTGTTAATGAAAATCTAATTCCCTCCATTGCCAGCCAAAATTGTTTTCCATCGATTCCAGGTCCTGGGGAAGGGTCCAGAGTCATGAATATGGCATTTCCTGCCTGGGAGTTGGACCCGTGTACCCTAAGTATGCCTGTGTACCCTCACACAAACTAACACATCCCTTCTTGTTTATCTAGTTCAGCCTGTTGTGAAATACTTCTACCAGATTCTGTGCATTTTCAACCCAGTTGCTCTGAATTTAATTACCCAATCATGCTAAAACTGTTTAAATGCAATTAGCCAATGCAATTATCCAACAATAGAATATGTCCAAAAGTTAAAAGCAGCAGAAAGAAAAAAGAGGGAAGGACAAAAGAAAGCAGAGGCATTTGCATCCGATTTTTAATAATTAATTTTCCTATTTGACAGTATGGAGGGAACAACCCCCTGCAGCTAGAAAAAGATTGGTTTCAGAGTGGGGAAAAAAACAACCCCACCTTATCACTAGAATTCATTCTTTGAAAACAGTTTCCTGTCTGAAAATGCTAAGGCAGGGAAGATTCTGTGCCATTTTCCCTGAGGTTCTCTTTGGGCCCCTGAGGGCATGAGAGATGGTGCTGTCTTGTTCCACATGAGTGGGAACAACAGTGGTCAATGTCCCATGAAGAAAAATGCATCCAGAACCTGCTGGAGCTGGCTGGTGATGCTCTTCCGTGAAAGATGCTGAGTTCTGGAGGAACCATTTGGGGATGAATTGGAACTTTGCTCCAGATGAGTGGGCAAATGCTGTGTCATGCACAGCAGCAGCATCGCGAAAGTTTGCATCCCCCTTCACCCAAAATGGCCCTTCCAAGGACATTGTACAGTCACTGACTCAGCCTTTGCTGGGAGGCCCAGAGGCTGAGGGCTGCTGATCAGATCAGTCCCTTTCGTTGCTGATTCCTCACCATTTTCTGAACCATGTGAACAACCACATTAAACATCCAGACACCAAATGAACACGGCTCTCCCAGCTCAGTAATGGAGGTTATAAGCCAAATTAACAAGTCAAGACTTAATTCTATGTATTCACTTTTCATTCTTCATTTCACTAATTAAGCAAGAAACTGGGTCATAAATTAGTATGATTAAAGCAATTAAGCAGCATAGAGTACACCCTTAACTGTGCAGCTCATGTAACTGTGCAGATCATAGGTTGCTCCATCTGTACTTGTTTGCTTAGCCCACTCTGGACAAAGTCCTAGTAGATTTTGAGCATTTAATTGTCAACTCTTCTTTTTTTACGGTTCATTGCTTGCAAGCCCGCAGATTGGACAGACATCTAGAGAAAAAGGGCCAAATCCTGCCCCATCCTCTCCCACTGGGAATGAACTGAATCAACAAGACAGGTGACTGTGCTGCCAAGGGTGGGACATGGCAGTGCTTGGCCACTCATGCTGCACTTTGGATTGAACAGAAGTCAGAAGTGGTGTTTTACCATGGAGGAATTTCCTACCTCCTACCTACCTTGCAAGTGACCTCCTGTCCCCATTAGCTTCCCCTTTTCAGCTCAGGCTGGATCTCAAGATTTTTCCTGAACACTTTCTGTGTTTCCAGTTGGCAGCAAGGGGTGGCCTGTTTCCCGTCACAGAACTCACAGCAGTCATCCTTAAATATTATATCCTTGAGTATTACTCTCACATAATTCATCCTTGTGCACATCCTGGAGAACCCTTGCTGCTCCCCTTGTCTTCCTGCTCAGTACCAGATCATTAAGGGACCAAGTACTACCCAGCCACCACTTGAATAAATGTGCTGCAGCACTGGGGGGATCTGAACCCTTCTTGACAGTGCACACAGTCTCCTGGAGAAGAAATTATAAGAACACCTTCATTTAATTCTGGGGATGTAAACCAGAGAGAACAAAGTGACTTGTACTCCCATCTCAGCCATTCATCTCCAGGATGGACTGGGGTGAAAATGCCATATGGCTTTGGCAGGCAGATCTCTGATCCTTCATTAGCTGAGCCCAGCTGAACATCTCCCTTCATGCTTTGTTAGGAGCTGTGGACCCTGCAAAGGTAAGTCAGGATTTGGGATAGATGCAGGGAAGGAAGGGCAAACCTCCAAACACCAGTATTTTTCTGAGCCCCAAGGCGGTAGGTGAAGCAGTGCATCTGCTGGCTTGAGGTGAATATTGTTACTGGAATTTGGGATGCCTTTTGGATTAAGCATCAGGCAGCACTCACAAGGCTCCACTTAGCTGACATGTCTGAGCTCTGCCTGAAAATCTGATCTCCCTGTCGTTACTCCTAAAGCTGCCTTTGCCTCTCCTTCTTTCTTTTCTGATTCTTTTCATCCTGGCCAGTTGTAACACGCACCTCCCTGTTATGTTCTTCAGATGTGCTGCTCTGTTTTTACTTGAACTAAATAACCCTGTGCTCTTTTCTCCCCCTTTCCCAGCGTTGGCTCTTCCCCCCCCCCCCCCCCCCAAATTCCCTATGCAGGCAGTTTGTTTTCTATGGTTTTGCTTCAGCTGAGTTTGAGTATTGAATGTGCTTTCTTCTTTCCAGGGAGACTCCTGGTCCAGCCTCTGAGCTGCTTTTCCAACATATGAAGTATTTCCTTGACTTTCCTCTGCTCCAAGAAGATTTCATTGTAATGTTAAAAAGGTAGCAGTAACCTTGGACAGCTCTATTTCTGTCCCATTTTCTAAGGACACAAAATTTAGTTAAGAGTAATATGTGTGGGCATAGCTGCTGATTCCTTCACAACTTGAACCCATCAACCAAATTTAATGAAGATGGACAGAGGGTCAGAGGGCTCGTAGACTTCAAGTTCTGAAAAGTCTCATGAATGTGCCTGAGTGAGCAGACAAGGAAGATGCTCTGTCTTGCCTAACCAAAAGGCAACCAAAAGAATAAACACTTATTTTTGGGCTAAAAACTCAAAAATATGATCCAAGGGTTTCAATACCAAAGGAAAATTAAGAACAGGCACTTATTTTTCTTTCAGACCTTATACTTTTGAAACCATAAAGTCTCATGCTTTTGGAGGGACCTGACTTATGACTTTTAAACCCTTGGGTATGGAAGCGGTCATGTTGGAGTCTCCTTGAAGCCAGGAGTAGTTAATAGACCATCTCAACCCCTAGAGGATAGAGCCTCACCTCCTCCTTCCTGCTGGTCCCCTGCCATGCCATTCCGAGAGGCAGGAAAGCAATGCTCCCATCCTGGAGCTGTGCTATTGCATCCTGATATGTGATACAGGTGCCAGAGGGGACAGCATGGGACAAAGCAGATGAAAGAGTTGGGTGTACTGAGTAATCCTGGGCATGTCTCTTTACCTTCCTGTGCTTCCACTTCTCTACTCATCCTGCAGAAACAATTGTTGGGTGGGTGTTTCCCTGGTGTGTCTGTACAGCACCGATTACTACAGCATTCCCACCAGCCTGAGTGTGCAGGGAGGGAGTACACTAGGTCTTAAAACAAAATAGTTATGGGCACAGCAATCTCACAGGATCAGCTTCACCTTAGAGAGCAAAGGGGACAGCCTGTCTTGTAGGCTGTCATTGCTCCAGGGCTTTGTTCCTTGGATGGGTTCCCCTTGGCTAGGGTTTGTCTCGCAGGCACTCATCCCAAACAACACCGCAGAGATAAAAAGCTAAGGTGTGGTTAGAGAAAGAAATGTAAGAGCGGGCAGGAAAGGAAGGCAGAAAATGGGACAGAGACAGCTCTCAGGTTTGCCAGAACAGGTAGTTGCCGATTCAGGGCAAGATATTCCTACTGGAAGACCAAAAGGCTTCCAGGCCCCAGCCTCCTGTGTGCACAGCCCCTGCACAAGCATCCAGCCCGGAGAGGGTCAGCACTGCTCCCCGCTGAGGAGCACAGCTGAGAACAGCCACGTTTGCTACCTACAGTTCCCACACGAAAAACCCCTCAGCTGTAACCCAGCTCCTGCCTCCATGCAAACAGCTATTTACAGGATTTCAATGGGTAGGGCCGAAACGACTCCATGTCCAGAAGTGCCACTGCCAAAGGAAGGAGATGGGGGTCTTTGCAAAGGGCTTTAATAATCTCTCTGTTGCTCTGGCTGGCAGTTTTCGGCATGCATCCCACATTCTTCAGCAGCCCTTTCCTTAGCAATGAATAGGCTTTTAGCACACTCTCATAATGGTTTCTTTTCCTGTGGCACTCAGAAAAAACGTTCAGTGTGCTCCAGCAGCTGCCTCTGCTGCCTCTCCTTATCCACCAGAAAGATGTGGTGGCTCTGCTCAGCATATCCTCTGCCGCCAATAGAGCCACTCTGTCACCTCTGAAAAAAGGTGGCGTGTGAGCAAGGAGTGGAGGGTGGCTTTGCCTCTCTTCACCTTTCTCAAAGCTCCTTTGCAAGCTGGGGGTAACAAGGCTAAGCAGGACCTCTTCACCTTCCCCCCAGAAGCACATGTGTCCCACAGATGAGCAGCCCCGGTGCAAGATCAGGGGCTTCACCCTGGGGCTGACTCCCTGCTCTGTGGCTGCACTGTGCCAGAGGTGAATTGCACTCCCTGATGCAGGTCTTGGCTCTGACCTCAGGCAGGTGGAAAGTTCACACTCGTCCTGCGTTGTTTTTCTCATCTGAATTCCCAGCTGGGCTATTACTCCAAAACCTGCAGTAACAGGACTGTTACACAGCCACAGTGGTGTGTAATCTATTCTGCACAGGTATGTTGTTGTTTGTTTTGTTTTGCCTGGTTTTGATAATGATGCTGCTTCATTAGGGAGCTAAAATTGCTTCAGTTCAGGCAAGTAAAAGGGCCTTTGGAGCTCCCAGCAGGTATCTCACATACCTACATTAGCCTAGGCAGCTTTGAAAGTTGTACAATAAAGAAAGTAAGCTCAGATTCTCAAAGGCTTTGCGATCACTGAGAACTACAAGCCCCAGAAAAACATCAGGTACCTATGTACTTTCCTAGGTCTAGCTAAGAAATGTGTCTGAAACTGTGTACTTTAGCAAAAAAAAGCTCATTTTCCATGATGCAAACATGTTGGGAGAAAAGGGGGAGAGTAGCAATGCAACACCCTGCTGTGACTTTGCTTTGAAGACTGAGGTTATTTTCATACTAATCTTCAGACTCATGACACATGTTTCTGTGTTTCTCCTCTCTTTTGAGTACGCATTTACCATTTTCCTGAGATATATGTGACTGCCCTGTATTTCCACATATTTTATGGGTCTTTTCAGGATTAAAGGGAAAATCTGCATCAGCCCTTTCTCCCAGATCAGGAGAACTACTTTGTGAGTCACACGGAGAGCTGGGAGAGCAGTAAACATAAAGGTAAGTTTTAGCTGGGTACATTGGCACATGCACTGGGAGATGTGTCTCTGCTTGACTCCATTTACCTGTCCCTCATTAACAGCACTTGATTCCAACGTGCAATTCCACTGAATATTCTGCTGAAGGGTAGAAATCTCACAGGAAGTGTATTTCTGTGAGTTTCCAAAAAAATGGCCAGGTTGGCTGAAGAGAAACCTCCACTGAGGAACTGCCTGAGATCACCTCTGAACAGAAATTCAAGGACTGACAGCCTCAGAGACCCACAACATTATTAGACTCATGAGCCAAATAACATCTCCTGAGCCAGAACGCCAAATTCCCTTCCTCATGAAGGAGGGAATTGCACTTGGTGGCTGAGCAGCAGCCTTGGAAGACAGAGGCAAAAGGTAACACCTTCTTAAATCTGTATGTCATGGACTGTAGCAAACATGGAGATTTTTAGTGGATGCAGTCCTGGTAGCTACCTGTCTCCACCAGGAAAGGTGCAGAGGGTGACAGAAGCATACAGTGAGCTGTGCAGAGGATTAACCACTTCTCTGGAAAAGAGATGATGGTGTTGAAAAACACAGCAGAAAAATTTCCAGGTGGAAAATTAATGGAAGGCTTTTAAACCAAAGGACCACCTGGAAATATCTGAGTTGCAGATTGTTGGATACTTGGAAAGTATTCCCTGAAAATATTACATTCTTGCTTTGCTTACCCTTATGTTTTCTTCCAGTTACTTCTCAGATGTGCTTGGTCCCCACACTGGCTCCCACAGCTCCTAAGTGTGGCCACTGTCACATCCTGCAGTGAGCTGGGGGCATGGGAAGACAGCCTTACAGTGGACAAAGGGCAGCTGCCTGGTCCCCTATGTTTCTTGGCAGAAGCTTTGTCATTCCTGTTTGCTGTCATCCCAGTTTACTGTCACCCATAATCCGGGATACAGTATTCATTGTCATACTGTAATCAGGGATAAAATATGTAAGGATAGAGATTCTCCTTGTTGTTTCTAGTCACTGAGTCACAATCAACGTTCAGAAATTGCTCACACTTTTTTTTTTTCCTAATGTGGCTTTTTATAGCATATTCCATGCAACTGATGTAAATCAATGCACGCTCTGCTTGTCTATGGATCCTTGAATGCCAGGCAAACCCTCAGATGTCCAACTTATCCACCTCCTGCCAGTGGCAAGGCACTTTATCAACCCACTACCATGGGAGAAATCAGCAGGCACTTGGAACATTTTCAAGCTCTTCATTCAAGCATGCTTCCCATGGCTGAGACGTCCCAGTCGCTTCCCTTGCCTCTTCAGTAGCAAAGCTTCATTGCTTGTTTTCAGATCAGCCCAGCTTGTTTTGAAAAGCCTGACCCTAAATTTCCCCCACCAGCTAGAGGCAATGTCCCCTGCTAGGACAGGTTGTCACATATCCAAGATCTTGAATGTCTGTTCTTGTTCTTGCCCTTTTTCTCCTACTTTTCCTTGATTTAAACTCAAAGAAAAACCTCAGGGAGAGCTTATGAAGGAAAAAAATTCTGCTGTTCTTGGGGGGTGATTGGTTTTTCTTCATGTTTTCATATTATGATAGTTTTGAAAAAGGGAACAACACGCAAAGTTTAAAAATTACTCTTGCCTCAGTACAACTTTGTTTCCAGAGCCATCAAAAGATCCTTAGAGTAAACAAGGTATGTGTGTGTGGGTATTATTCTATATTTTTCATCTTCTTTCTGGTAAAACTGCATGTGCCTTTGAAGGATAAAGTTAAATATTTACCCTAGGTCAACCATCCCTGTCTGCAGAGTTTATATTTTGTTGGAGTTTGGGCAAGCAAGTGGTATTTGCAAAATTCTTTGCCTGCCTCTGCTATTAGAAAATGCATTTACAGACGAATTTTTTCCTACTCAGAATATTTTTGATCAGGTGTGAGCACTTACCCAGCCTGGAGAAATGCTGAATCAACATGTGACGCTGTGGTAGGATTGTATTTGGGACTGTGTTATTTCAGTTGCTGGCCAGGAACCTTAATGAAGCAGGACCAGAGCAATATTCTATGGTTCTGTCATCACAGGAGGCCAGGGGCGTTCTTTCTGTGGTCTCAGATGTCTTGAAATCTGGCTTGTTCTGGTAAATCCAGGTAACTATGCATGGGTGGCTGGTCCTGCATCCAGCTTGCAATGAGGTGATCAGGCCAGAGGCATTGGGAAGAGCCGAAGAGCACATCTCACGTTCCTCCCAGATGCAGGCAGAGAGGTTTTCTTCAACGGGGCTGGAGTCTGTCCAAATTGCTTGGCATCCCAGGCCCAACAAAGTCTTCTTGCCAAACTAAAGTCTGCATACCAAGAAAGTGCTCTAGGCCTTCCTGCCTCAGCTCATGTGCTGTGGCTCTTCTGAGGACTTCATTTTGCTCAGTAGAAAACAAGATCTCTCCCATGTGCTCTTTGTGAATCCTCTTCAGAAAAAGGCCACATTGTAATACAGCCCCTTAGGACACTGCAGGCTGCCCAGCACATCTCCGTTGGGAAGTTTGGGAGCACCTTTATTCAGGCTTCTCTTGAAAAACATGGCTATAAAATACAACCCCTTCCTGCCCTCTTCCCTTTCATCTTGTTCCCTCCTCCCCACCATGCCTTTGAGGCATCAGTCTTCAAACTACTTCAAATCAAAGCAGTTGCAGGAGGTGACTGATGGATGACTTATCTGGAATCCTGCTGATGTTTCTCTTGGGTCTCCCAAGAGCAGAGAGCAAACAGCAGCCAGACCCAAGGAAAAAGCTGCAGATGACCTTGCCAGTCTTAGGAAGAGGGAAATAGCAGCAGGAAGATGGGGAAAGCGGAGGTGGCAAATGAGTGTTCTCTGCATTCCCGCTGCTATGCAGGTTTGTAGGAAATGTGGCCTGAGGGCTACTCTAACCTGTGCCAGCTGCTGAGACTTGTGTGTATCAGGCATGAGACTCAGGGAGCTACAAACAGCTCTTTGAAGGCCTTCCTCTCCTCCCCTAGCAAAGAAATTAAAATCTAATTTCTTCCAGTCTTTGTGCTGACCTTCCGCAGGTGTGAAAAACAATCACCTCTGTTTCCTAGGGGCATTAAAATCCTACATTTCCAGTGTGTTATTATAAGCATCCATCTGCACTGATGTGCAGATGAAACATAGAAGGGAAGGACCTGGTTCTCTTACAGCCATTAAGATTTTTTTATTCCTTACACTGAGGCCAGAATTTCAAATACCCACCATCTAAAACTGGTATCAAGTTGAATTTGACTGGAAAACAGCATGACATCTTCCTTTTGGGCCAGTGGTGAAAACTATACTGGCTGTTTTTTCACTGAAAGCAAAAGGATTTAAAAAAATATATTTAAAAGTAACTGGATTTTTTTTCTATTTGTTTTGTTGTTGCTGTTGCCTGTTCATGATCCCTCTGCTGATTTCTGGAGGAAGCACTCTAGCCCTATGCAGGTGAAAGCCACTTAAGCCAAAAAAAAAAGAATCTTCAAGTTCCAAGAGGGAAAGTCAAAATCCCTAATTTAGAAGCACCAGCGGGGTGGGCATTGGAAACATGCAGACTCACTCACTGGAAAGCTCCCAAGAACTACAAGCGCTGAAATGAAAACATGACACAATGGATCAGTCAACAATTACTACTGAATAAGCCAGCGGGCTTCAGGGTTAATCACTGCAGCCATCCATGAACTCTCACAGGGTGGAAAACCAGCTAGCTTTGCCTACAACATCTTTGGGATGATGTCCATTTGTATGGTGGGAGGTTCATGTGCTCTGTTGTCTTCTCATTGGCAAAAGCATTGTCATCTGGGGATATGTCAAGGAGGAAGGATAACAGTTTGGATCAGCATTTGAATCAAACAATCAAGAGAGGGGAAAAAAGGAAGGGGAAATTAGGGGGAATTCTCATGGTGTCATTGATAAGGAAGCTTGACACCAGCATCCCTATGTCAAAGTGTTGTTTTGGAAGGGTTGGCTATGACCAAACAGCCTCAGCATGGGTTCAAGAACTTTCAGTGGGATCTACAGTTCTGGAGGTGTGTTTTCCTGCAGGTGCCCTGGCTGTTCTCACGGCACTGCTTTGAGCAAGGTCAGTCCCACAAGGACATGGCGGGATACTCCAAGAGAGGAGTCCACTGTCATATGGTGGAAAAGGTTCTGTGTTGGTTCTTGCACTGGTCTCATACATGTGCTGCTATCAATGAGTTTTCTGATTTAATACATTCTTCTTGTTCACACTTTCCTGAATTTCTCCCCTTGCTTTCAGTTTGCACAAGGGAACAGCATTTGTGTTTGTTGTTTGGTTTTAGAATCTTTTCTCAACTGAAACAAGGAATAGATTTCCATATTTTTATATTTATTTTATAGTTTTCTGTTGTCATTTATTTTCTGCTTTTCTCTTTCCCTTTTCATGGGTAAATTGAAAGAAAAAAAGGTGAGATCAGGAGAGAACGGCAGGGGAAAATGCAGGGAAAAAATGAAGCATGACATTTTCACAAAGAATTTTCTGAAAATGTTAATTAAAAACCATTTTAGAAATGCTTCTGATGGAGAAAGAAACAATTACGTCAGACAGTAGCTTGTTTATTATTCACAAACCTATTTGCAGAAAAAAATTCAAACCCGATTTTAAAAGATCTACGTTATTTTTTGTTCCTTTTGAGGTTTGTGGAATTGTATGCATTTAAAAGTGTTTGCAGACACTTGTTTCCCTGTTTAGTCTCTGTTTCCTATATCTGTTGATTCAATGGGACATTGATTCACAGACTTCCACAAACCAAGTGTTACTCAAAGGGAAAGTAATTATCAGGGAAAAAAATACAAAATCAATAACAACGTGCTGGTATCGTGACTCTAATTTCAGTGCAAGAGCAAATCAAGAATTTTCATCAAGGTCTAAAGTGGATGGTAGTGTACAACTGCTTGTCAGTGGTGTTGTTACCTATTTACACACAGACAATTCCCAGGAGCTCCAGCCATGGTATAGCGATCTTCAGGTCTATCCATAAGACTGGAAAACAGAAAAGTCTTATTAAATCGGGATTATTGTTGCATCACACCCTGTCAGTCTCCTTAATTAGTGCAGTCTACTCGAAAAGCAGATGTGTGGCTGGCTGTTTTCACAGCGTGTTTTCTGCTAGGCTGTGCTTTGCTGATGTCAAGGGAATGAGCTGAAATGGAGCCCCTGACCGAGTCCAAACACCAGCTGGAGCTCCTGGAAGTGCCCTTGTGAGCAAACATGACACTAGTGCACCCACGAGGCTCTTGTGCTTTTGAAAGCCCCAAGTGCCTTTTATCAGCCCCATGTACCATCACAGATATCATCTTCTCCTCAGACAACCAGCTTGTGTGGTGAGACATGGGTTTCCTCAAGGAAGGGTGCTCACAGTCCCTGTGTCCACGTCACCCTGCCCTGGATGAACCCATGGACCTGCTGAATGGCTTCGACCGTGTAGACAGGGGACACAGACACAACCTGTCCTGGTGCAGAGGATGGCCCCTGCCTCCATGAGAGGTTCTCAGAGAGGAGAGTGGGACACTGAGGGCACAAGTGAACCCCACTGATGGGGACAATGTGTGAGTTGTGAAGACATTGAGGGGGTGTCTGAAAGGACAGGTGAGCTGTGGGAGCACTGATGGGGAGGTATACAAACCATGGGGACACTGAGGGAGACGTATGTGAGCCACGGGCACACTGAGGGGACATGATTGAACCACGAGAACATGGAGAGGGACATGTGTGAGCTGTAGGGACACTGAGGGGGCATGTATGAACTATGGAGACACTGCAGGGGTGTGTATGAACCATGATGATACTGAGGGGGGACAATGAAGGGACACGTGTGAGCCACGGGACATGGATTCGAACAGAGGGGACATGTGTGAGCCCTGGGGCACTGAAGGGATGTGACTGAGGGGACACGTGTGAATTATGGGGACACTACAGCGGTGTGTACGAACAATAGGGATACTGAGGGGGAAAATGGAGGACAAGTGTGACCCACAGGGACAAGAAGGTGGACACAGTGGAGACACTTGTTAGCTCTGTGACACCGATGGGGATATGTGGGGAGACACGCGTGATCCCTGGGACACCGCGGGGACACTGAGGAGGCCTTCAGGACCCGGAGGGGCCTCACGGCGGCGGGCCGAGCGCGGAGGGGCAGCCCGGGGCCTGAGGCGGCGATGGCGCGGAGCCAGCCCGCGCCGGGCCGGCACGGGGCGGGCCGGGGGCTGCGCGCTCCCTCCCCCGGGCGGGGCCGGCGCCGCTCCCGGGCCTGGGCGGGGCGGGAGCGCCGCTCAGTCCGTGCCTGGAGCGCCGCACGGTAGCGGCACACGAGGAGCCGCTGTTCGGCGCAGCATGGAGGAGGCAGCGGCGGCGGCGGGTGAGGGCAAGGCGGGCCACGGCCGGAACGGCCATGCCGAGGGCCCGGCGGCGGAGGAGCGGCGAGGCGGCGCGGCCCGGCTGCGGGGATGCCGCGGGTTCCTGCGGCGGAACGCGCTGGTGCTGCTGACGGTGTCGGGGGTGGTGGCCGGCGTGGCGCTGGGGGCCGCCGTGCGCGGCGCGGCGCTGGGCCCGGCACAGGTCTCCTACCTGGCCTTCCCCGGGGAGCTGCTGCTGCGGATGCTGCGCATGGTGATCCTGCCGCTCGTGGTCTGCAGCCTGGTGTCGGGCGCCGCCAGCCTGGACACCCGCTCGCTCGGCCGCCTGGGTGGCATCGCGCTCGCCTATTTCCTGGGCACCACGCTGCTCGCCTCCGGCCTCGCCGTCGCCCTCGGCTTCATCATTCGCCCCGGCGCCGGTGCCTCCGCGCTCAACACCCAGCTGGGGCTGCCGGGCGCGCTACCCAAGAGCAAGGAGACGGTGGACTCCTTCCTCGACCTCATCAGGTGAGGCCGCCCCGCTCCCCTCCTTCCCCCGCCCTCCCGCCGCTGGAGGATGATGACAGACCCGGCAGTGTTGCACGCTGCAGCCGAGGAGCCCTCCTCCTCTTCCTTCTCGACCTCCTTCATCTTATCCTCCTGCATCTTCTCATCTTCCTATATCTTCCCCTCATTTTTCTCCTTCTCCTCAACATCCTTCTTTATCTCCTTCATTTTACCATCCTCCTCCTCCTAATCCTGGCTGCTCCAGAAACACGGCTCTCTGCCCAAGTACCCGCAGCCCCATCAGGTGTAGGGCCTGGTGCTCTGTTTCTCCCCGCTTTGTTTTTAATTTTGCCTAGGTGGCTGCAAGGATGAGTCGAGGCTTGCTCAGAGTTCTGGGTGCCTAGGCCCGTTTTTGGTTCTGCCTGGAGGGAGAGCGGCTCCTGGGTGCCGGCTGCAGGGCAGGCTTTCCCTGGCACCTTCCCCTGCCCTGCTGCCTGTTGTTGCCTGTCTCCTGCAGGCAGGGCAGGGCTGGGCAGCTCTTCTTATCCCTCACACAAACTTTTTTCTTTAATTCTCCAACACTTTACCCGGTCTCCTCACCCAAATGCCTACCTTCCTCTTAGAGTGCCCTCCCACATATGTGGGAATGGAAACACAGCCCTGTAATTCCGTGGAGGACATACCTTAAACATAGTCCAGTGTAAGGATGCTGTGTAGGTTCATGAGCTTTTCTTCTTACCTCTGCATCTTTCAAAGACAAGACTTGCATTCCCCAAATCTATCTGGAAGCAAGGCTTCCACTTCTAATCAGATGATAGTGTTTTAGTGTATCTTTACTCCTCCTTGCAAAGTTTTTCTCCAAGCCCATGTCTTGTTGAGATCTGTCTGGCTTTTTAAATAAGATAGGAGCACACAGACAAACGAGGCAGGCATCCAGATGGTGCTTTGAGTGTTGTGCTTCCAACTGCATTTCCTTGTGCTTTGCACCCAGGTATAAACACAAGAATAAGGGTGGTGGCCTGTGTGTCACAGCGAAGTGGCTGGAAAGTTGAGCTTACTGGATATCCTGGTAATTACAAAACTGACTGGGTTTTTTTTCATTTATTATTTTGATTGTTTGCTTTGCTTTTATGAGTCCAGTTTTTCAGATGAGAAATGTTTTTGCTCTGTCTGGACAAGTGAATGTGTCAATAAAGATAAAAAGATCTTCTAAAAAAAAAAACCAGCCAACAGCAAACCCAGACCTGTATTTACAAATTCAGGTTAATGTCCTTTTCTCCCCCTGAGACAAGTATGTTCCCTTTGGATAGAAAGTAAGTCTGGTTTGTTCCATTGGCAACCATGTACTCAGTGTCCTCAGCTCACCTCTCTCTTAAGAACCAGCAATTAAGGATCTTTCTTAAGGACCAGCAGTTCCTGACAGTGTGTTAAGAAGGAGTAGCAGGACAACGGGAGTACGTAGTCTGGCTGTGGTGGTGATGTGTTGTTGAATGGAGGGGAGGGAGGTGAAGGAAAACTGCCAAAAAAAAAAGGAGTAGGCACACCTGGGAGAGTTGGGAAGATGCCTGGAGTGGTGGCTGCCCCAGTGCATCCTGATGTGGCTGCTGTAGCTGGTGTTATGTCCCTGTGTCACCTGGCAGCGTGGAGTAGGATGGAGCTGAGGAACAGGCAAGGGATGTTCTAGTGAGCCTCAGGCTGTGGGTAAGATCTGAAGTTCAGAGGAGACAGCTGTTTCTTGGTCTGGTCTGTAAATGCAGGTGTAGAGTTCTTCAAAGGGGTTGTGATGGTGATGGGATTGAGTCCCTAATTCCAAAGTAGAGCTCATAATGATGAGACTTGGGTAAAGCATGGTGGGTTGAAGAGGAGTTTCTTTCTTGGAGATGAGGGGCAGGAACTTTCCCCCAGTGCATGTATGGGGGGCTGTGAATACAGCCTTTTATTGGAACCCCAGGCAGAGGCTGTTGTAGCCACACTGTTGGGCTGTCAGGTTGTTACAGCAGTGAAAGTGAAATCCAGTCCAGAAAAGTTGTGTTTGGACACAGCCATCACTAAAACTTTCAGTCTTAGCACAAATCCTTGACAGACTGAGGGATGGAGAGAGTATGTGATTTTCAGGAAATAAGATCTCTTTCTCTGCAGTGTAATGTTATTCTTTTAACTGTTCTTGAAAACCTGGGTGTTTTCGTTTGAGCGCTGAACTTGGTCCCTGCTGTGATGAAACTTAGTAAACTCATCTTGAGATAACAAAGGCTTGATTCTGTAGGGCCTGGAGGGTCAAAATTATTGCTTTTTGTGTGGGTGGGTCTTGCAGCATCCTCTTCTTTGCTTCTCCTTTTATCTCATTTGGCCATGAAACTTTCTATTAGATGCAAGAAAACTTTTCAGTTTTCAGTGTGGCACAAGCCTGACTGTGACCTTCAAGGATTCAATGCTGCTTGGTTTGAGAGGAGAGGTAAAAATGAGTTGCAAATGGGTAAACTGAGTCCCACATCAGCACTGAAAACCAATGTAAAGCATGACTCAAGCAAAGAGGAAATCAGAGCTATGTGTCACTATTTGGTTCTGCAAATCACTTCTGCCTTTGGGAAGTCTTTTAGGTAATGATTCAAGATGTTGCTTTTCATTGTTGCAGTGATACCTGGAAGCCAGCTTAGTTCTTGGTTTTCCTTTTCAAAGTCTAAACCTTCCCCACAAACATGCACCTGGGAGAAATGACCTCTGGAAAAAAGATTTATCTTAGGCTTTGGTATCAAATGAAAGATGACTCACTGGTGAGCCCAAAGGCTGTGTCTGTTTTGTTTTGTCTATTGACCATAACCTCCAGGTCTGATTTGTCTGGCTGGAAATGCTGGAGCACCCTTCTGGCAAGTGCTAGAGGCAAGCAAGCCTTGAGCGTGTCCAGTCAGGGCTTAGGCACACTGTCCTCTGCCCCAGGACATGGGGTGGGGACAGCAGAGCTGTCATAAGGTGCTTTTGTGCCCCCAAGCAGGTCTGTCATGTGGGCAGCTCCTTGGAGCTTCCTAAAGATCAGCATGGCCAAAGGCAGTGATCATGGGAGGGGATCCAGCAAGAGTTCACAGCTACTTCCACAAGGCTGATGGCTTTAAAAAAGACACCCAGAAAGTGGAGTGTTCCTTGAACTCAAGGCAGGATCTTAGAATTCCTTAAGTCTGTCAGCAGAAGATGAGGGGAATGAAGGGAAATTTTAGAATTTCTGGGATTTTCCCTTACTCATTTATTTGGTGGAGCAGATAAAGCAATAGAGAACAAAGAGAGCTTGTGAGCTTGATTGTGAAGTGGTTGGCAGCTGGAGGAAGGGGCTGGCTGGGATGCGGTGGGCTCTGGGGCTCAGCCCTCACCTGAGAAGGTGACACTATAGAGAGCCAGCTTGGCTGTGCTTGTGCTCTGCATGTAAACAGGGAGAGGGAGTCCCAAGGATGGGACTCCAGCCACCTGCTCGCAGAGCCCACCTGCAGCTTGTTGGAAAGCAGTTGAAACAGCAGGATCAAGTGTTTTGCAAGAATCTATTGATCTGTTAACACTTTTGATGGGCAATTGTCACGACTGAATGTTTCAATAAGGTCAGAGTTTTGTTCTAGCTCTGATTTGTATTTGCTGATTCAACAAAATTGAACAGAATCTATTGATCCTGTCAAATTTCCATCAGTGGGTGATCGTGGCACTTCATTTCAGTGAGGTCAATGTTTTGCTATCATTTTATACAAAGGACTTAAGTAGAGACTCTCACTCATCAAAAAAGGAACATTTCAACAGAGTATTTTGCAAATTTTTTTTAGTGGAAAAAAGGATCTAAAACAGGCTTTC
This sequence comes from Onychostruthus taczanowskii, assembly GCF_017590055.1. Taxonomy (NCBI): domain Eukaryota; kingdom Metazoa; phylum Chordata; class Aves; order Passeriformes; family Passeridae; genus Onychostruthus; species Onychostruthus taczanowskii. The sequence goes on from NW_024499351.1 coordinate 1,856,036, forward strand.
TTTGCCCAATTTTGGGATGAAAACATGTTTTGCAACTGTGAAATTGGCTTTGGGGAAGTGAATTCTGTTTTTAATCCAACCCTAGCTGTAAGAATATGGGAAGTGAAGGAGGTAATCCCTTTTTTTTAATAGCAGGAGTACACACAGGTCCACATGTCTGCCCCAATCAGTAAGGTCAGGGTTTCCCAGTTTGCCAGCCAAGTCTGCAAAAGCTTTTTAAATTTTACTGCTTCTCAATGCCCTTTCTGTCTCTCTGCTAGATATTACCTGCTGAGCTGCCAAAGGCAGCACCCACAGCAAGTGGGTGTATTCACTCCAAGTGTCTTCAGAGCCATAGGGAGGGCAGACATGAGCCAGGGAGAAGCATCTGTTGTGTTTGCTGGCTGGGCTGCAGAGCAGGTGGCCAGAGCGGGCCACTCAGGCAGTGACCCTGTCCTGGGCACCAGTTGCTCCAGTAGCACTTGTTCCTTATAGCCTTGGTCTTCCCAGTGAGTCACTCAAAACCAGCAGCCATGAAGGCCATCTCTGAAATCGCAGTGTGGAAAGACAGTTAAATGTGACTGTTAGAGGAGGAGGGGGAGATGCCACCTTTGAGTTCATAAATAGAATAAAAAGTGTCCAGGCAATGGCTGCAGTTACACCAGGAGACAGGCTGACCTCTGGGTTTGAAGCTGATGGCTATTTCTTAAGGTGAAGACAACTGTCCCACTTTGCTTGTGTCGCTTTCTGAGTCTGGAATGAGTTCTGTAGGAAGAGCTCAGTGTTTTCATTCATGTGCCTGCACTCTTTGACAGGGTTTTGTTAGTAAGCCTCTGAACATTTCTGCTCCTTTCATTTGTTGCTTTTTACAACTGACTCCCCCCAGTTATGTTTTATTTTGCAAGAATCAAAAATACAGACTGAACCATTAAGACAAAACAGTGTCAAATATCTGCTATAAGTAAACACATTTTCAAGTTTCTCTGTTAAAGCAAATGCACACACTCACAAATATGAGTATGTACAGGGCATGTGTTGTGCGTCCACATATCAAAAAGCAGATGAGGAAAATTGCTGTGTGGTATTGAATGAAAATCTTGGGACAGAAAAAAAACAGGTACTGGAGGAATTCAAACTGGGCTCTTGGCATTTTGCCACAGATGGCAATAAAGTTGTTGTGAGTGGACTTGTACCATTGAAAAAACCACTGAAAACTGGAGATAACCAGTTAGATATAAACTGGATATAACCAGAGATAACACAGAATATTTTTTGTAGACTTCCTCAAAAAAGTATCTTTTTCAACAGCAAGGTTTTTGGCCTCAGAAGTGGAACCTTTTTGTAAGAAGCAATGTGAGAGGAATGCATAGTATTTTAGGGTTTCATTCCATTTGTCTGGATTTCCCTTCACGCTTTTGCTGCCAGAGCAAAGTTGTTTGCAGAGCTCTAGCAAACGAATCATTTAGAAACAGTTGTTAATAATAATCCCTTACACGTACAATGGAGGAGTTCCTGTGTAATCCTCATCCCGCTGGTGGAAAGATACAGACCTGTAAAGAAGACAGCAATTTGACCATAATATTAAAATGGAGAAGGAGGAGAGTTACAGCCCCCCTTTTCTCCATTTGCCAGCTCCAGGTTCCCTTGGTTGTCCAGGATTCCCAAGAGTGGATGTTGCAGCTAAACTAAGATTTCTATTACAGCAGAAATACAGTGGGATCTTCTTGGGGAGTAATGGTCCATTTTTGACTGGTAGGAGTAGCTTTTCACGGCAAGAAAGGTGCATTTATCCAGCTGTGCATAGAGAGGTGGTGTGATGAGCACAGTATTCAAGCAGGAAATACACACTTAACACCTGCCCTCGGTGCTGCTACTTTCTTGTTCCTCTTTTAAGAGGATCTGAGAAGGGTGCTTTCTCACCCTGTGTGTTGTGCAGTTACGTGGAGGTTTCCTGGCTCAGCCCAGCTGTCGCTTCAGCCCCAGGACACAGCTGTCCCCACTGGCAGCTGTCAGATGGATTTCTAATACGGCTTTTTTTGGGGCTGTCTGCACAACTTGCAGCAGGCAGAGAGAGGCTTTCCTGCCTGGTGCTTGGTGGGGGGAGTAAAGTCTCTCTGTGCCACCTACCTCACTTTCATGGCACAGAGGAGCTGGGGTCTGTGCGTGTGTGGAGCAAGGTGCCAGCAGCAGTGGAGCATGTGGGGTACAGGCAGCACATCTGTCCCCCTGCCCTGGTGTGTTATTGGCCTGTCTCGTTCGTGCCACGTGCAGCAAGTTTGTGTCCCTGCATTTGGGGCCAAGGCTGTCTGATCCCACACTGCTGTGCTGGGCTCCTTATCACCCAGACCCAGGGTTTGGCCAGCACCGTGTTCTTGTGATAATCCACATGTGCTTCAGAAAGACGACGGTGTTTTCTGGCACAGGTCATGGGGATGGGGCCATCAGGAACAGTCAACAATCCAGCCATACAACCAGGGTGATTTCCCTAAACTCCATGTTCACATTTGCTACAGGCTTTCAAAGCACAAAAACCTTCTAAACCTTTGGTCCTTCCAGAAAAAACAACTGGCAGGCACCCAAATTTCATTTGCATGCCCAATTACCCTGTTCATCAGCTTTCCTGTTTGTTGGTTCACCCTCACAGGAGGGATGTCCACACTTCCCCACACAGCTCCTCTGCTCACAGGGATGGAGCTATGTCTGTGTTTCTGTGATGGTGAGCTTCACCTTGCCAGGCGTGAGGAGCAAACCCTGCAGGCACAAGTCCATGATGGGCCCAGGCAGGTCGCCAGCCAGCTTTTATCTCTCCCTATAGCACGCAGCATCTTGCCCCCTTTTTCAGGCACTGCGGTAGTGTTCTTGCACAAATCCATCCAAAGGTAAGAACTTGTGATCTGACCCACCTGTAATTAAAGTTTAATTTGGTTCACATGCTGACTAATCTTAGGTGAGCAGTAAGTATACTCTGTGCAGACTGCGTGCCTCTGAGATAAGCCATTTATTTGTAGATTGCTTTTTATGACCCGACACATTTTGTTCTTAAGCTTTGGGATTTGAAACAGAGGAGCTGTTTTTCTGGTTTTATTTTATGTGGTTTTGGTATTTTGCAGTCAGGTGTACTTAGAAGCTGGATTGAACAGAACATAAAACTCCTTATGAGCTGCTTAAGATCAACATTTTTTTGCTTGGCAAATTATCAAGTCCTGCGACTGGTGCTGGAGGAATAAAGCAAAGTGTCTAGGTTATTTTTTAGCACTATTCACACTTGAAGTAAGAACCTGCCCCTTGCCGTAACAGGATTGCTGGCATCACTTAACTGTGTGCTTTAAATATATGCTTGGAGATAAGTTAATGTTTAGTTACTGAGGCCCCTGCCTGACATACTGTGCAAATTATGGAGGGTTTGGTTTCCTGGCCACATTTAAACATTGGAGAACCATGTTGTTTAGGCTTTAGTATTGCTTCCTTTGGTTTTGTTTTCATCAGGATGGAAAAGCTGATTTAAAAAAAAAGAAGAAGAATTGATTTCTGGTTGGTTTTCAGTCTTTTTTCATCTCTTTGCTTCTTCAAAGTCCAGTCAGTTCTTTTTTTAAGAAAAGTAATCATCCTGCTATGAAAACCTGAAAAGAAATATCTTTCTTTTCCCAACAGCATGAGCCCATTTGTATATGTGATATTTTACTCCTGATAAAAGCAAGTTTGCTTTTACTTTGCTCAAGGTTTTTATCCACCAGAGAGTTCCAGCTGTGCAAGAGCTGATGCATGTTAGCTGTTCCATTGATCTTATTTGGCCAATTCTTGAGTGTCTTTGCTGAGTGAGAGCTCACTCTCCTGCTTCCAGACAGACAGCTGTATTGTCAGCTTATGAGGAGAAAAAGTTGCTGTTTCTTTCATGCTTGGTGGAATGTAGACTCCAGAAGACAAATTATTCTTGCAGCAATCCTCCTAATACATTTTTAGTGCATGAGGGAGAGAGAAGCCGAGGTATTTCACAGCAGACAGGTGTTTGACAAAGTTCCATGTCCTTTACTATTGCTGTCAAGGCTGTGGGAAAACTCCCTGTGTGGCAGGAGAACACAGCCATGCAACCAAAAGGGCCAAAGTCCTTATCTTGGCCACATTTTAATCTCCCTCTTGCTTTCAAAGATTTTACTCTGCTGTTCCTTTTCTTGCTGTGGTTTGGATTTGCAAGTTCCATGGCATTCGTGGAATGACCGCAGCCTGGTTTAATGTTTGCCTGGGTAACTGTGGCAAAAATGGGGGGAAGTTAGCAGGGCACAGCCTGGAGGGAGCTGCAGCTTCCTGCAGCACAAAGAGCAAAGGATGGGTAGCAGCTATCCAATTAACTGGCTGTGGGTAAGGTCTTCTGTTTCCTTACCATCAGAGTTCTTGTGCCTCTGTGATGCCTTCTACTGGCAGTATTTTCAGCTGATACCTATCACATTCCTGCCCTCCCCAGCTGTGGTCCTGCCATGACCCCAGAAATCAGCTTTTATTCCTGTTTTCCTTTCTGACACAGAAAACCAGGAGCTGTCATTTGGCTAGAGGAACACGTGCTCTTTGTCCATAAAGGGAGAAAGGAATTAGAGCATTAAAACCAACTAAAAGATACCACAAGAAGCTTGGAAGAATGCTCTGCTTGGTCCAGTTCATTACTTTAATTTCCTGTATGCAGATACATGCTGGATGGTCAGAAAGAGTGTACATCACTTTGCATGCTCTCCTTTCTGCTCTAAGCTGATGCTAGATGGGCATTTCTGTGTGAAGGCACTACTGGATTCAGATGTTCCATAGGAGTTGTCTGTACTTTCCATCTGTGGTGTCTAAGTCCTTGCAGAGAAGTCTGGCTTATGATATTGTTCTGCTCTGCCTTGGGAATCAGGGAAGCTGGCCTTGCTTTGTTGAAGGGTTAAGCCATTCTCATAAGTGGATTTTGCTGATTGGATTGTCCTTCATGTTGATGCTGTGCGTGGAGTTTAGTCACGTGAGCAATGTTAAAAACCTGCCTGACACTGGAGGCCGTAAGCTGGTGCTGCAGATGGTGTGGCTGAAGCAGTTTCCCTAGCCACTGGGCAATGGGTGTGTAAAACCAGCACAGTGTGTGATTGCCTCTGGTGGCCCTGCCCAAAAGTGAGGTGTGGCAGCAAGCATCTGTCATCTCTTTCATGTGAGCCAAGGAAAATGTCATCCACACCTCTGGACACTTTGCAAGCTCCATGCTGCTGGAGAATCTTCTGTGCTACACACTTCACCAGTGCCAAAGTGCTTGTCTTAGAAAAAGGCATTTTGTTTAAGAGTAAGATACATTGCTGCATAAATTTAGAAGTTCTCCAAGACATAATTCATTTTCTTGTTCATCTTTTACAGAAACCTGTTCCCTGCAAATCTTGTTGCTGCAGCTTTTGAAACGGTAAGATCTGTGTGGGCTTTGGACAGGAGCTACAGTGCATAGGCTCTTTTATTGGAAGAGGGCTAGAAAGATGGTGTAGAAAATACCAGAAGTTAATTTACTTACAGAAGGTAGGGTTTTTAAAAGCACATGATATAGTCAGATATACAACTTCTCTGGCAAATTATTGAAAAATATTCCTCAAACAAAAGCATATTCAACACCCATCTTTTCTGCCTTCACCAAAAATATTTTTTAAACTTTGAGTGCCATGTTGGGCAGCAGTGGCAATCCTGCTTTGTACCAGGCTGCTTACCATGTTGCAGGAGCTACCTGAGAATCCTTTGGCTCTGTAGTTTAGAGCTGGGCTCAGAACAGACAAGGCTGAAGACCTTTAGGCTCCCATGTGTGTAAGCATTACCTGTTGCTTGATGGGTTTTTTCAGTAGTTTCCATTGTATCCCTTGCTGGATTAATTACTCAGCCTGGTTTCTCTCCAACAGAGACAGCATGGTGGGATGATAACTGGCACCAGAACATAGTGTGGTGGATTGGAGCTGTAGGGCTCCAAAAAGATTTTGATTTAGTTCTCAATGCTAATTTTATATGTCAGGATATAGAGTGTTGAGAATATTGTCATGGGGCAGAGTCATTCCTTATGATACAGAAGCAGAATAATAGCTTTTGCCTTCATGGTGGGTTTGCTTTTGCATCAAAACCAGGGGCAAACTCTTAAAATCAAGTTCCATTTTGCATGAATATATACAGCACAGTACAGGTCAATATTCCATGAGTAAAACCAGAAGCAGTACAAAAATAACACTATGAAAAGGATATTTTGTGATGCCTCTAGTGTCAGGGTTATGTGAATTCAGAGATGAAATAAAGCAGTCCTCTTTTCCTCTGTGCTGCTGTTGTCACAGGGAATTGACAAGGACAGAAGCTTTTCCTTCCCTCCTTTTGTATTGAAAAAAAAAGAAGCTCAGAGAAGTGCCCTGCTTTTGTGAGGTGTCTAGTTTGTTTATCAAAGTAAATTGTTGCCCTAGATTTTAGATATTTTGCTGACAATTTTAATGCCTGCCTCACCATTTTTGTTTGGTTGTGTTTTATTTCTTACCTGCAGTATGCGACAGACTATCAGATACTGCTCAGGAACACAACCTCTGGAAATGTCACATGGGAAAAGGTAAGGTCACTTCTTAGGTTTTTAAACAAATTGTTGTCAGTAGTATTTGACTACTTCACAGCCTTTAATCCTTTCCAGCAGCCTTGAGAAAGAAACAAGTACTTTTATTTGCCTGGAACTGAGACACGCACAAGCTGAGTGAGTACCCACAGCCACAACAGAAAGCTGTGGTTGGGAGGAGAGTTGAGTTCAACTGATGTGACCCTTGATACTTGATTTTTTTTATGCCATGCTTTCTTAGACCAGGGCTCACTTGATCTAAATTTTAGACAGTCTATCTAATGTTTCCATATAACCTTCTGTAGACTTGGAACTAAATAGCAATCAGGCTGGCTGAGTATGTCCCTTAAACCTTACTCTTCCTTAAGAATTTGGAGAGAATGAGGTTTTTTCCCTCTACCCAAGGCTCTTTAAAAAAAAAAAAAAAGAGAGATTTGTTAGGTTGAGAATTTTTTCTGGTGGCTGAAATTTTGAAGAAGTAACAAGTGGTCTGAAGGAGTAAAAATTATGGATAGAACGTTACAAATAGGCTATTGTTGCAATGGTGTGAAAAAGGGAGCTGGTGTGCAGGTGTAGACAAAGTAGAGAGTGTTATCTTCCATATGTAGATGGCAGGACTTTCAGAGATGCTCTGTATCCCACTAAGTGTCATTTCTCCTGCAGACAGGGCTATCAAACATGTTTATTATTGGCCAGAGCCAACATGTTGCAGGCCCAGCAGTAATTACTGTTGTTTTACAAGCAGCACGCTGTGAAACAGACCCAGAGTCCCAGCCTGCAAGGTGTCACCTTGCTCCAAATAAGTATCTCATGTGCTGCCATGGGATTTTTGGGAGACAGGTCTGAGAAATTACTTTCAAGGTGATTTTCTCTTCCTCAGGCTCATTCTGGCTGTCTGAGCTCAGTATTAGATGTTGGGTTACCACGTTTTTAATATGATTTGAATTCCCCTAGGGCAAGAGACTTGTAATGTTTGCATTTGTCATGGAAGGGTTCAGCTGGGGTTTGCCCACCAGTTTGTAAAACCATCAAGGAAAAAGCAGTTTATGCTCACCCAGAGGGACTCTGGATTCTATCCCTGAGCACAGGAAGCATTAGCTTCATTACCTTCTCCTCCCCATGCATGGTGTGTGAGCAGGTGATGCAGAACAGTGCTTGTGAACTCTGCTTCCAGCCCTGACCTGAACTTTCCCCAGCCCTGGAGACAGGGTGACAGGTGACTGGGATGACGCACGAACTGAGCAGGGGCAAAGCTGTGCCTTGCCTGAGAGCCTGGCATCACAGGGTGAGCAGCTCCGCTGGGGAAGGAGGCAGCTCCCCCTGCCCGTGCCTGCTGGATCGCCTTAGCCCGGATCCGAGGTCACTGTGGAATCCCAAAAGAGCACTTTGTCTCTGCATGCCCTGGGGCAGGGCACGCCCCTGCAGCGTCGTGCTGCTGAAACTCGTTCGGTATGGGAGGCTGTAGCAACGTGCACTTAGATTTGTGTGTTTTTTGCAGAGTGCTGAGTTATTTGACATTTAAGCAAGGGTAAGTGAAATGGGAATTAAGTCTTTTATTTATCTTCACTGTCAGGTTTGATATGAGCTCCGTAGCAACCAAGCATGGATTAAGGCTAACCATATCCATTGAAAATGGTGCTGCTGTCAAGTACTTTTTAAATGCTTGTTCAACACCATCACTTTTCCTTAAGAGATAAGAATGCATCTTTTGGCCCTTTAAAATGCAACATTATTTTTTTCATTTTTCCTCTCTCTTTTTCCGGCTTATCAGTCTCCTGTTTGATGTAACATCAGAAAAAATATTCTGAATATGCCAGTGGTATCTGTTTTTGCCAACAGTTGTGATGATGTAAAGGTTATTTCTGCTATTACTTTTCCAAAACCTTTTTTGAGTTGTTGGAGCAAAACCAGACTGAGCTTCTTTAATTCCAGAAGACGCCCTACTGTCTCTAGGGAAGAACAGACCAAATAAAAAGAGAGCATCATCTCAGTTTTGTTAACTCAGCTTTAGTACTGGTCTGACCATAGTATTTATGGGTAGATGAGGATTAAGTTTGGAAAGAAGAGTATGATTTTTGGATATCATAGTGACAGAAGTCTGGTTCCAGAGGAATAAGGTCATATTCCTATCTACTTTCTTCTTTCATCAGCAGAGTATTTGAGTGAAGAGGAGAAATATTTTCCTTCAACTTTTCATCTGAATAGTGTAGAGCAAAAATTTCCATTGATATTTCCCCCCCCACCCCCACTGGTTATTAGGCTCTGTCTTCTGTCACTGATGAAGTGAATAGTGGGACACGTACTTGTTTGCTCAGCCATGTCCTTTTGTGTTGTTTCACATGCTCACCTCATGTTTACCCAGCTTTTATGGCTACATCCTCTCTGTCTCATTGGCAGCAAGACTTCCTGGGGCACAGACTATCTCACTTTACCATCTGCAGCACAGGGAGCCTGGGGGGCTCAGTTCCTCTTTGGACAGGAGTAAAAATACACAAACCAGTGGTTGCTCTTCTTCCTCACATCACATGGCTGCGTTTTCTTTTCAGCCACCTACTACTGGGACTGTTCAATGTCAGCAGTTGTTTCCTTGATAAGCATTTTGTTTCAAGAGCTAAAAAACAATGGGATCTTCAGAGAGATTCAAGGACCAGAAGAACTCCATGAATCTTCCTAAGAGAATGCATAATTTCAGGCAAACAATAACGTGTCCCACAGTTTGTCCAGGAACAAAGTTCTCATTAAAGCTGTTTTTGTTTGGTATCCACAATGCTGCTTGGTTTGGCTGCCCCTTTGGGGTGATGCACTCTTGTGTGAGAGTACAAAAAGGCTGTTCAGCATCTGCCAGTTTTAGAGGCTGGGATTGTGAGGATCTTCCGCTGAAGATTTTCTGCTGGACTCATTCCATATGGTGTCACAACGAGGTGGAATTCCCTGAATGCTGCAGATGGTGCCCTGGGTTTGCAGGGAGGAATTTCTTGCAATAAGTTACTACTCTAGGCAAGTGGTGCATCTTCTGCTTACATCTGCAGTGTTGGGAGGTGATGGTGAGTGCTGTGTGTTGTAAAGAAATCAGTGAGAGAGAGACAAGGGGAGAGCAAGGCCTGAAAGTGGGGACAGGATGGCAGCAAATAGAGGGAGACAGCTCACAAGCTTTTGGCAGTGGCACACACAGTCATCTTCTGGTCACCAAGAGGTCAGGGGGTCCCCAGGTCACAAAATCTGGGCTTGAAGTGCTGGTGAGTGTGAGCACTTGGAGAACAGCAGCAACAGTTACCACAGTGCTGGGAGCAAGGTGGACAGAGACCTCTCCAAGGGTGAAAGACCATGTACTGTCATTCTGGACAGTACAGAGGTTCTCTCCCAGCAACATCCAGGTCAGAATGCTGGGCTCTTAAAGCACTGAAACACTGAATTTCTGTTTCATGGCAAAGTTTTATACATTTTTTTTTTTCAGAATGGGAACCAAAACAAGAGAGTATTCACTGTTTTTAGGACTTTTTTTGAGGACTGGTTTGGGCCCATTATAGTAAAATTCTGTTCCAGCTGAACTTTTCATATTACCCCTGTATCAAACGAGCCCAGTATAAAATTATATATATTATAGAATAACATCCCATATACACAGATGGTTTGTTTAATTAATAGGAGGGGGTCATTTGTTTTGTCTTAACTTTTCTAGCCACAGAAGAATTTAGAGCTTTCAGTCAGAAAAACCAGAATATAGCCAAAACTATCCAGACAGAAAAGTGTTACTGTGTATGACAGCATGTTTCCTCTGACATCTCTGATGTGCCTCATGCTTAATATGTCTATGTTCTCAGTTCTTTCAATCAGGAATCAAATAAATAGTGGCAGCTTAGCCCTGAACTACCATAAAAATTGCAGATTCCATATCTATTTTTTTTTTACCTAGTGAATAAAAAAAGCCAGCACCTTTACTGTTTGTAAACACTTCTCTTAACAGCAGTTTAATCTTCCTGCTTTTGTGTATGATTTACATTTTATCCCTTTCCCTGCAGGACTTTGTTTCCACCTGCCATTGAGAGACAGTCCAGTTCAGCAGTGTACTTCCAGAAAAAACATCAATCTTAAGCAGGCTGGTTTTATCAGATTTAGGAGATCAGTATCCTGAGTTCTTTAGTCAATATTCATTTCAAACTTGTAGCTCAGAATGTATTTTTCTTTCCTGGTGTTGAGCTAGTGTCCACTTAAATTAGCCAAAAGGCCAAAACTTGTACACAAACTTCATCTTTTGTAGAAATTCTTCCAAATAAAACAACAATTTGACATGTTTGTACTGCCAAGTTGGAGAGAAAAAAATCCCAGTTTGTCAAAACAATTATATTTTTATGTAGCCACAAGAGTACTCATTCAGCTCATATGATACTACATTGCCAAAGAGAGCTCTCTTTGAGAAGCAAGCCGTGAAGGACTAACAGAGGAGACCTGTGGGTAGACTAGTTTTTGTCAATAGGTGGATCCTGTTTTTATTCTCTTTTCACAGACAGTGAGAGATTTCTGAGAAGGGGAACAGGTATCTCTCTTTCTGTTCTCTCTCTCCCACAGCTGTCATGGACAGATGAAGGAGTAGGTTGCCACAGTTTGCTGCTTTTCTCTGTCTTTCTCCCCTCCTTCTGCTTCATGACATTGGTTGTTTTCTCATGGTTTTTGCCTTGATATCATCATTGCACTAAAGTCCTGAGTAAACTGGGGAGTTTTCTTCTTCAGGTCACTGAGAACACAACTATTATATTGAAGGGCACATGGGGAGGTAGCAGCAGGCCCTTTCCTTCTCAGTGAATCCGTGCCAGCTCATAACTAGGGAGGTTTGTACCTGAACTGAATCTTGTACCAGATCTCCTGGATTCCCTTCAACAAAATAGGTTCTGCTTGTTGATTTCAGATCAATCAGACAACAATAAAATGAAATTACCCTTTTGTTTGGTTTTGTCCTATTCTCATATGTAACAAGCCTTCTTTTTTTGTCTCTGCAGGTCCCTATTGGTACTGATATCAGAGGGATGAACATCCTGGGACTGGTGCTGTTTGCTCTGGTTTTAGGAGTGGCACTTAAAAAGCTTGGCCCGGAGGGGGAAGATCTGATTCGCTTCTTTAACTCATTTAATGAGGCAACAATGGTCTTGGTTACCTGGATTATGTGGTAAGTGTGTGACTGCAGATATGTCTGCACTGCAGTGTTATGCTCAGATCAGCAAACTTACATTTCATCTCTCTGTCCAGCTCTTTCCTGTGAAATCCCTCATCACAACAAAAGTGAATGTTGTGATGTCACACAATGGGTTTTTTTCTCCTTGCTTGTGCCCTGTAATGAGACAGTCACTCATAGCTTAAGGTATCAGGCTGGAGAACTTCAAAGGGTTGTCTATAAATCCTCTCCAGGACTCCATTTTGATTATTTAGTGGAAAGAAAACGCAGTGTTTCCTAATGCTGATTTTTTTTTTCTCTTGCCTATTAATAAGCAAATACATTATTGTACTTAAGTCCTTAGAGTCTGGAAAAGTTTATGGGCTGACTAGTGCTCTGATCAATCCCACAAAGCTTTTGATGCCAAAAAAAGTCTCTTAGTTAGGAACTGGAGCACACTAAACTTTCTCATTAGGCAAGAAACCAGCTTTGGAGGAGGCAGGCACCTCTAGAGGGTGGTCAGGCCCCCTGAGCTGGGGTAGGAGCAGCCTCCTGGCTGGGTTTTCCATCAGGTGGGATGAACCTGGGCCTCAGAGCAGTATCATGGCTGTCCTTGGTAGCTGTATGGAGTTAGGCTGCTCCTGTGAAACCAACAGTACTAATACCTCACATACAAACTTTAAAATATTCATAAAGATGGCTAGCAAACAAATGAACAGTGGGACATTTCTCAGTCCATTTCCAAAGCTGGTGAAAAAGCTGTAAATGTATCTAATGTATTAAATGTATACTTAAATGTATTTCTTCCTTCATTCTGCATTTTTCATTCCTACTGTTTTCCTCTCCTTAAGAAGAAGGGTTTTAACAAAACACCTGATTTTAAACAGGCAGATCTCTGTGTTAGTTGCTATCATAAGGGATTGAAAAAATCAGTCTCCAAGCAGCTTAAGCTTTCTGCTCTTGAGTGTAATTCCTTGGACACTGAATACTGATAAGAGGCAGTTCATGTATTCAGCTTATTACAGTGCTAGCACTTCAAGCCAATCAGTTGGTATGTAATCCTTCATTTTGTGGATTACAGGGACTACTGCTGACCCTTAACAGTGAAACCCTTACTTGTTCTCTTTCCTTCTTTAAGGCTCTTGTGTAGTCCTGGAGTTTGTTCAAAATCTGTAAAGTTGCATGTGCTTCCCAAGGGATACTTTGGAATGGTGAAATCACACTACTGGAGCAAAGGCAGCTTGAGCTTGTATCTGGTCCCATTCAACAGCCACTTTTGTGTTTTAGCAGCACTTGGATCTCAACTTTCAGTTCTTTCCTCTCCAGCCTCCCTCTTGAAGAGGAGGAATTCAGTGTTCAGAGCTTGTGCAGGACCAGGGCTCGGCTGGATCTGGTTAATCAGGGTCTTCAGAAACACAGCTCAAAGGCAGAATTGCATAGGCTAAGTGGGGAATGTTCCAGAGGCCTCCCTAGAGATTTGGCCAAGGGAGGACAGAGGACGCTCACATGGATCTGGGATATAGGGAGATGCTCTCTGCATGGAACAGAGAAGCTGCAGAACCACTGAGGGAGAGGCAGGCCAGGAAGAAGTGAGTAAGCTGAGCAGCCTTAAGGCTTGCCCACCTTTCCAGACCTTGGCATGCTTAATCAAACCTTTTGAAGTTTGTCCTGACTCCACAAATCAGCTTCTCTGAACATGGGCATTGGATTCTTTATTCCTGAGATGTACAGGTAAATCTTTTTTAGTCACACATTTTCCTGGGGCAGGATTTTAGGGAGCTGGGTGATCTTTTAGTATTTCTTAACCTTAGAAGAAAGGGATGAAGTGTGGACAGCATCAGCAGAGGTACTCCGATGCAAACATCCCAGTAGAGCGTAGGAAGGAGCTGGCCCTGGGCCTGCAGTGATTCACACAGTTTGTTTAGAGCTGCTGTGCTGTTGGTGCAAGGGCAGTTCAGCCTTTTCAGGGCTGCTGGGACCAGAGTTGTAGCCTGCAGGTAGCCCTTCCCCTGGAGCAGCTCCACTTGCTCTCGACAAAGCAAACTTCAAACAAATGCTGACGTGGCATGTTTCTAGATAGGAGCCATGGATGTGTGTGTGCCTGGCTGTTGGCTTGGGGGAAGCTCTGGAAACCTGATGATTTAACCTAGTCCTTTTTAGGCAAATAGCTGAGTTAATTGCTGTCTTTGGCACATGCATCAGCAGCCTTTAGCTGAGCTCTCTGGTATGTGCACAGCTTTTTCTTAACCTCCACAGAGTTGGCACATAGTGTGTCTGTGATTTTAATGACCTGACTCTGTACTCGTGCTGGGAGTTTCTGCATGTCTAAGACCCAACTCTTTCACCCCTCTCTGTACTCCAGAGATGTGATGCTGCTCCCTTCCCTCCCCTCCTCACTGGTGTCTTGTCCTGGTAGCTCCTGGCAGCATTTCTGCTTCCCACTCACCTTCCCTTTGGCACTCTCCTAGTCTGTCTCTGAGGGCATAAGTGACCAGACCTTTTAAAATTTGACTGCTTACCATCCACCAAACAAGAGTCTTAGAAAAGCCTTCCAAATTTGCCTAACCTGAGCGTGTGGTGATTGAGGAACTACCCTTCAGTAAGAGCAGCAGATTGTTTAGGGGAATATTATCTCCAGGACACAAAATGTCGTGTTTTCCAAGGCTTTTTGTTTGTACTTCATGACAGCCGATATTTCATTTACACAGGTATGTACCTATTGGCATTATGTTCCTTGTTGGGAGCAAGATTGTGGAAATGGAAGATATTGTGCTTCTGGTGACCAGTCTGGGAAAATACATCTTTGCCTCTATCCTGGGCCACGTCATCCACGGAGGAATCATTCTGCCGCTTATTTATTTTGCAGCCACACGGCAAAATCCGTATCGTTTTCTCTTAGGACTTATCACACCACTTGCCACTGCCTTTGCCACTTGCTCCAGGTGGGTTTCTGTGCCACTTCTGGGACTATAGCCTGGTTATGTTTGTCACCATAAACTGGATGTATCCAGTTTTAGTTTAAGGTGTGAATATTGTTCCTGAGATTGCAGAAAGAGTCTTCTGAGCACAGAGAGTCTCACTGCTGTCATCAGCCTGCCGCACAGCACATGCTGATTATCAGCTGTTGAGAAGAATTCCTCAAAATATTGAGGCCATAGCATGATGCTTAGTTGGAAATATCTTGGGGGAAAAAAAGAAAATTATTGTTTTTAAATGGTCCTGCCAGCTGTCCTTTCAATTTTAAGTGAAGTGAGGGTCAGTAGTGAAGACTTTGTCTTCAGAAGTTTACTTTTTAAGTTCAGAAAAATATGGAACAAATGTATAGACTAATTTTGTAGGAGCAAAGCAGACTTGCTTGTTAGTGTAAAGGCATTTAGCATTATTTATTTCAAAGATCTGGCCTGATCAGCTTTTATTTTTCAAAACCAAATGATTGAGCGTGTCATTTACACTTTTCTCAAGTACAAACACCTGATCAAATGACATATTATATAAAATCATTTCAGGTCATCCCCAAAAGCAGTTGCATGTCTGTCAGTGGAGCTAAAGTACTATTTATAAACTCTCTCCTTCTACATAGAAGGAGAGGGTTTATGAATAAAACCATGTAATTTATAATGCAAGAAATAAATCCAAGAGTGATGTTTTGTTTTTAATTATTTTTCTGTTTGTTTGAGAGCATACTAATACAGCATTAACAGAGATTGCTGTTGCATCTCTTGTGTTTATATTATCATAGACTCGTACAGTGGTTTGGGTTGGAAGGAACTTTAAAGATCATCTAGTTCCAACCTCCCCTGCTGTATTTGCATCTGTTACTGCATGGTTGTAGTTTGAGACGTGTTCATTCTACAGCCATGTACTGCTGCATACTGTGTTAAGTCATGAGTTCTTGCTTCTGGGAGATTAAAGTCCTTATCAGCTATTTCTGGATGAAAGCAGATTATTAAATACCTCTGCTCAAAACTCAACAAGGAGGGTCCCTCATTGCCATCATTCCAGAGAGGGACTGTAAAATGCCATTGTTGCCTTGACAGTCCTGCCTGCAGCATGCTAGAAACGTGAAAGCCATGAGACAGTGATGGGGCATTCAGAGCACCTTGGTGCTCTGTTTCATTTCTCCCTGTTCTGTTTCCAGCTCAGCCACGCTCCCATCCATGATCAAGTGTATCGAGGAGAACAACGGAGTTGACAAGAGGATCAGCAGGTTTATCCTTCCCATTGGGGCCACTGTAAACATGGATGGAGCTGCTATATTCCAGTGCATGGCAGCTGTGTTTATTGCTCAGCTGAATAATGTCGACCTCAACCCTGGGCAGATCTTCACAATTCTGTAAGTTGCTTGCAACCACATTCTTCTGGCCCCCAGACACATCCAGGCTGTGGTCTCTCTGTTAATACCTAACTGTTAGCATTCCACATCTCTGACCTAAAGCTTATAAACTGCTATGTAACATAATTATAGGGTGATTAAAGGATGGAGTCTTTAAACCTTTACAAGATTTGCCAGAGTCTCAATGTAATGAAAGGTGGAACCTGGGAGGGGTAATTGAATTCTGAAACAGTCTTTGAGCTGTTTAAAGCTCTTTCTCACATAAAATTCCTCTCCTTCCTTAAGCATCTCACTCCTCCATCCTTCAGTCACCATTAGGCTGGGTAATTGAGGCATTCTGTACTGCACAGAAAGCAGCCCCTGATTCCCCCTCTGGATGTCTTAGAAAATTCTCCTGCCAGCTCCTTGGTTCCTTATGCATGTATTTAGTACTAAAGACTCTGTTCCTGCTTATCTCTGTCCTTCCTGCCATCACATTGCTGGCTTTCCTGATCAGATCTCTTGTTGTTCCCCTTCTAACTGCTTTGCTCCATTATCCCCTCCACCATCCCAGTCCTACCTCCTTCTCTAAGACTCTCTCCCCACTATGCCTGGAATATCCTCCAATGTCCCATATCCCATGAAGTGTCATTATCTTCATTTCTCTCCTCAAAATCCCTTAAAGGAGGATGCTACAAACAGTTCTGGATCCTCACTGTGCCCAGCAGCCACAGCTGCATCCACCACATGCCTCCTAGGGCTGGTTCCTGGCATTTTTTACCCTTCCTGGCCAAGTTTTATTTTCCTCTTGATTGTGTTTCCCAGTATGTTGTTTGTCTATTTAAGGCAGGGCTGGGGCACTGCTTTTTTTTTTTGGGTGGGTAGCCAAATTAGCTTTTCAGGTACTCTCAGTGAATCAGGTGTGAAGACAGGTCTGAGGATGATGCCCAAGGAGAGCTCAGTTGCAGACATCTGCACACAAAAAGGCGTGTTGAGCACATGCACTGCAGGTTTGCAGCTCCTGGTTTAGGGTCTGTGTTGGGATGCAAACGAGACACGGAGAAGGTGCTGTGCCCTGCATGGCAGAGTTTGCCCTTATACACGTGGGGTCAGGAGGTGTAAATCCCTCAGCGTACTGGAGCTGGGAATGTCAGGCAGCAGGATACAGTTGTGTTGGTTGTTTCTTACCCTGAAAAGGCAGTCCTGGTGTTGAACCCAGAGCCATCACCATGGTAACTGCTGCGGATCCCTGCTGAGCCCCTGTCCTCTGTACCGTTCCTTTGCATCAGCAGGCAGGAAGGGGTTTGCCTGGGAAGGGAACGCTCCGTGTGTCCCATGCTGGAGCGTTTGTTTACAGTTCCCATAGCGGGGAAGCACGTGACAGAGCGCAGCAGAGGACAGCTGTGAATCCTCTAACCAGGCATGGACGTTGATTTGCAGCGTGACAGCCACGGCGTCCAGCGTGGGAGCAGCCGGGGTCCCTGCCGGAGGCGTCCTCACCATCGCCATCATCCTGGAGGCCATCGGGCTGCCCACCAACGACCTGTCCCTCATACTGGCCGTGGACTGGATCGTGTGAGTACTGCAGGCCTCACCTACCTGCTCTTGGGAGGCATAGAAACATGGAATTGCAGAATGGCTAAGGCTAGGAAAAAACATTCAGATTTTGTCCATGTGGCACCACCCACCATGCTCACTGTTAAGCCGTGTCATGGAAATGCCACCACTTCCCTAGGCAGTCTGTTCAAATGATTTACAACTTTTCCCATGAAAAGATTTTCATAATATCTAATCTTAATCTCCCCTGGTGCAATTTGAGGCCATTTCCTCTCATCCTGTCACTTGTTACTTGGGAAAAGAGAGTGACATCCACCACACTACAGCATCTCTGTAGCATGTTTAGCTGAAAAAGTGGTCAAAGTACAGAATATAACCCAGAAGAAAATAAAACCGGGTAGGAAGTAAGACCCTACAAGATGTCTGCCTACGGGACAGGTAACTTGTGATGGGGAATGGAAAAGGTGATGCTTTCCCATTTAAAGGAGTCAGTATGCTGAAGTCCATCTTCAGCTTTTTTATTCAGCCTTTATAGAAATGTGTTTCTTCTTGGCTTCAATTCCCAGTAGAATGGTTGTTAAAAGTCCATTTAGAATGTGTTGATATTGCTGGAAATTAATTGGACGCTAAAAGGGCATGGGAGGACAAGGGAAATTGAGTCTGAACATCATTTGTGGAAAACTTCCTTAGTCACATGTGGGAAGCAGTTTCCATCAGAAGCTCTTGTCAGCTATTGTTTGAACTTTTTTAATAGTTTCAAGACTGGTCAAAGCACCACCACAAGTGTCATAGAGGGGTGCTGTCCATTGGCAGGGCAGGGACACAGAGGGTTTGTGACACTTGTCACTGCCGTGGGCACTGTCATGGCTGGAACACACTGCTGAGTGTCACAAGTTTAGTAGACAGTATTACCACCTTTCCTTTCCGTCTTTGGGGAAGGAAGTAAGAGGTCAGTATGGGTCAAGTGATCTGAATCCTGCTTAAATAATTTGTTTCCATTTGGTGGATTATTGGGCAGCTCCTGGTTTGGACTGCACATAATGCCTCAGCATTGCCTTTTGGAAACACCAGCCTCTATGTGCAGATGGTGCATTCCCACAGCAGATGTGGAAATTAGGATGCCTGAGGACACCCTTGAATTTCAGACACTGGGGAACGTGGCAGCTGTATTTTACCTTCCCACACAACACATGTCTGTGGAGC
Organism: Onychostruthus taczanowskii; assembly: GCF_017590055.1. Classification (NCBI taxonomy): domain Eukaryota; kingdom Metazoa; phylum Chordata; class Aves; order Passeriformes; family Passeridae; genus Onychostruthus; species Onychostruthus taczanowskii. The sequence goes on from NW_024499351.1 coordinate 1,874,807, forward strand.
ATATTCCTACAACCTCCATAGGGTCATCACACTCTTTCTTACTGTAACCTCTTGGGGATCAGCCACCTCCAGAGGACAGGCAAAGCACTGGCTAGCCCTTTGTATCCTGTCTTCCTACGAAGTACAGTAGTGACTGGGTGTTCCACACCTGTACTTGCAAGTGCTTTGAGGCAAGAGTGAAAAACTTGCCCTTCCTTACACTCTGGGCTGCTCTCAAGCCTGTGTTGTGCTGGTTGCCTTCCTTTTAAAATAGGTAGCATCCCTCTGTGGTCAGCAGTGTTCTAGTCAAGGAGCTCAGCTGTGTGGTAACAAAAGGGGAAGAGAGGGACGAAGGAGTCCCATGTCTTGCTTTAATGTCAGCTGTTTAATTACCAGAGAGGACCACAATTACAAGTTGAGCCTCTTAAAGTTAGGCTGTAGAATGACTAGCAAGTCTCAAAAGCCACATGAAAAACTTCGTTCATCTTTGTGACTCATAAATCTCTTCCATTACACCCTGGCACACTACTTCTGTGTTGTAGGACCAAAAATTAGGGCAGGTGCTATGGGGAACAAATGCAGAGAACACAAATCATTCTGCCTGCTTTTGGAAGGATCCCTTAAGTAGGTGCTTGGATTAAGATACCAGTCACAGTAATTAAAAAAGAGAGCTGGGTGTTCTGAGTCACTTACTGGATAAGCCTGAAGTAAGTTCCTACTCTGAACATGCATTTGAAAAATGCTGGCCTGGGGAAAGGGAAGAGGAAGGAGATGAACTGTGAAAAGCAGGATACCTGAGAAAGAGTAGTACCATTGCTGCAACTCACAGAGACCAGAACCAGCTGATATTAAGTCTGACTGACCTTAAACCTGCTCTGGTGTGCGTTTTTAGTTCTGAAATAGAGATGATACTTCTGTGGAAAATACCTGTGAAAACTACATCTCCCCTGTCTAGTTCCACTGATGTTAGTGGTTCACCAGGGGTGAATCAGCTCCCCTTATTGTGTTATAACTGTCTTAAAACTAAAACCCTGCTGCTTTGGTTTTTGTTTCTGATCTTCACCAGGGACCGAACCACCACAGTTGTGAACGTGGAAGGGGATGCCCTGGGAGCGGGCATCCTTAATTACCTGAATGAAAAAGACAAGAAAGAGAGAGAGCAGGAGCTCAAGGAAGTCACTGTAGAAGCAGTTGCTAACAGCAAGTCTGAAGCAGAAACGTCACCTTTGGTAACCCACAAAAACCCAGTCTCCAACACAAGCAGCACAGCAGACCCTGAATCCAAGGAATCAGTACTGTGAACTCGAGGCCGCTCGTCAACACCAGTCCTAGAGGTGGCTCAGGGACTTGTCAACGCACCCAGACGTTTGCAGTGCGACCGGGGGCTGGATGGCTCTTGGAAGTGCTCAGTTCCAGTCTGTTTTGAGATATGCTGGCCTGGGGAAGGGGAGGGAGGTGGGGTGGGCAGAGAAGGGGTGTTGAGAAGGAACACTCGCTTTATAATAGTATTTTGATAGTTTATGTGTGTACATGTATACGTGTTGCGCTGCACACTTGTGTACATGTACGTGAGAACTGCCATCGAGGCTTCTGGTGTAACAAGACTTCAATTAGGGAAGGCTCAGATGGGTTGAAGATAGAGAGGTAGACAAACTCAGTATGTGCTTATTGTAGGGAAAATTTTTTGCTGCTGTTTGAATGGAGAAGCAGTCTAAAAACTCCAGAGTGGGTGAAAATGTTGCTTAAATTTGTTTTCTAGCCTGGAAACACCAACCATTACAGCCATGATATGAAGCAACATTTTTCTCCCACTCCCCTTCCTCTCATGTTCTCCGATCCATTAAAAACATTGAATATGTCCTTAAAACTAGCTGTTTTCTATTTTTAATTTGTTTTTGTTTCATACCTAAATTAATAGCTTACATGGACTTGTTTCATTCTCTCTGCATTGCAGCTCATAGCAGCTTTCCTTAGTTAGTAACTCCCGAACTGTGGGACCAAACAGAGGAGATCTTCATGCAGATCAGGGGTTGGTTTCCTCCTTTCTTCTAACCAAGCTGTTAAGGAAAAAATCCAGAGGAAGAACAAATTTTGTTAAAGTAATCCCTTTGGGGCTGAAAAAAATGTAGAGTCTGTTCCAGCATTAGTATGTCTGAAAGAGGCTTGCCTGTGACAACATCCATAAATCCAGAAGTCAGTTCCCTTCATGAAAACACACATGATTCTCTGTTAGCACACCACGTCCTGCTCATGTTTATTTAATGGGTCAATCAAAACAACTTTAGTCATACTCTCTTTCAGCAAAATTGAATAGGGGAGGAAAAATTCTGAACATGTGGAACAAAAATTCTGTCATGTGGAAACTGATGACAGGCAGCTCTGAGTCTTGGCTTGAAAGGGGAAGAAAAGAGGTGAGTTTATAACCCCAGTGATCTCTGTCTGGGAGCTGGCTACCTGTTCCTGCTAGGAGTTTGGTCCTGTCATAAATGTTTTTCTGGCAGCAGATTACTTGTAGTAATTCTGGGTGGTGCTGGGTGGTAATGCTTTCATGGCAGATGGTAACCTTTGTTTGCAGTTCAGCGAAACGCTTCTGGATTCTTACTCCTCCTTTTTGCCTTTACATTGTCCTTCCTGAATTTACATCCCAAACCTGAACAAAGTCTGGCAAACTCATTACAAAGATCCTGTTGCTTTATCTTGGCTCTTTGGATGCTAATAGTTAGAAAATTATGACTATGCATGCCAAGATTTGCCTGGACTTGTGATGTTTTCCCTTGGCTTCTTTCAACAAGAGATTGCATATGGTCCATCTCCACACTGTTAATTCAGCAATATATATTTACCCTTAGCTTTGATATAAAGTAATGCTAAAGTCTCCCTTTTTCTCCTCTCTTGCTTCAGAGGAATCTATCTTGGAAAGATATCAGCACTAGGAAGAGAACTCCAATTCCATAGCAGCAGCTGCCTGCCTTTGCAAAGCATCCCTCCTGGTAAAGGGACACAATGAATTTTGCAGGAAGACACTCAGAGTGAGATGTGGCCACCCCTGAGTGCAGTGAGTGCGTCATGACTGGCTGGTTAATCCGGTGCACTGCAGCCATGCTGACAATCCAAGTAGGAAAGGATTAGTCAGCCCTCTGGGAAACTGCAGGTGGAGTTTCTTCTTAACCAGTTTATTTGTAACCATGTCCACAAAATTTGGTCATTCTTTGGCTCACCTTCAAAATGGAAGGAGACAAACACAGTTTTGTAGGGATGTCTTTTGCCCAGCAGATCAACTTCGCATTTCTTCCTGTTAGAATCATCCCGGCTCCTTTCAACTCAGGAAACCAAAAGCACATTTTTAAGTCTAAGCATCTCTTTGAAATATCTGAGTGCACCAGAACCCTAAATACTTTGATTTTAAAATAGTATATGGATGTCTCAAGGAAGCTGAAAATCTTGACTGTCCCCTGTGGGCTGGGTTCTGTAGTGTAATTTTATCTCTCATCAGACATTTAGCTCTTGTGCTTTTGTGAGACCCCCTGGAATACTGTGTACAGTTCTGGCGTTCCCGGCATAAGAAGGACATGGAGCTGTTGGTGCAAGTCCAGATGAGGGCCACAAAGAGGATGGGAGCACATCCCCTGCAAAGACAGGCTGACAAAAAAAAACCTTCCAGTAGCTGAAGGGGGCCTACAGGGAAGCCAGAGAGCGGCTTTGTCAGGAACTGTAGTGGTAGGACAAGGACCAATGGATACAAACTGAAAGCGATGAAATTTGGTGAGATACTGGAACAGATTGCCCAGGGAGGTTGTAGATGCCCCGACCCTGACAGTGTTCAAAGCCAGGCTGGATAAGGCCTTGAGTAACTTGATCTAGTGGGAGGTGTCCCTGCACATGTCAGGGGAATTGTGACTGGATGATCTTTAAGGTCATTTCCAACCCTTTAACATTCTGTGGTTCTGTGCTGCTCTCCCTCACTGTCACACATGCAGCCAGGATCAGCACATGAGGGCAGTACTAACATGACAATCCATGAAGCATCACAGCACCATTTCAGAGAAGACATCACAATTTTAATTTTTTTTTCACCCTGAAGCTGTTGTTGCTCACAGGTAGAAGTACTGCCCTGGGCAAACCCAAAGGCTGGACTACCTTGCCATTGCCATATGATCCTTCTTCCCTATGGTGCTGCAACTGGAGCGTGCTTCATCCTTGTAGCAGTGTGCCATAGGCTGTGGTACATTGTTCCTGACAGGGGATCCCAGGAAATGGAAAATTGAAGCAAATACCCCAGTATTAGAATTTTCCAATAGCAATGCAGAAGTTCAGTCTTCACTGACTCCCTCTCTCAGTCCCCACTAGTGGGTTGCCATATTTTGCATCAATGTGAATGTCTAGTCCCATGTGAAGCTTGTTAGAGCAGTTGGATTTAAGGAGGTCAAATCATTCTCATATCAGGAATTTAATCAAGGAAATCTGACATTACTTTTCTTGGAGACAGCTATTGTAGAATTTATATTAACCATGAGTATTCAGCTCTTAAGCTGCCATAAATATGTAGTCTTACAGAAACCATGATTTAGACTTAAAAATGTGCCAGGTCTTTTGTTGTTTGTGCACGAGAAGAGGGATCTATGGAAGCAGTAGTGCTGGATAATTACTGCTTGTCAGAACATCTTCTTGGTCATTTTTTAATCATTTGTGTCAGAATTTACATTTCTTGTTTTTCTGTGATGTTCCCATTCCTCACAATAGCCGTGATGCATTCTAGAACTCTCTACCTGGATTGTTATCTTGAGGTAGGAATATGAAAGATCCAGTATTGCACTCTCTGAGACTGTAAAAAATGTGGTACATTCCAACAACTGCCACTGTAATGATGTGGATCCTGGTGGGAAGCCTGATGAGGTGGAAGACTTGCCATTTGCTCTAAGTGGTCAGGGTCTTCAGGTAAGGCTGCTGGGAGAAAAATGAAAGGGCAGATGTGGGTTGTACATATGAGATGCTGTTCTTGACCTGCAGTGTAATGTGTTATACTGGGAGCATCCTGTTCCAGGAGGCTGTGAGCTGAGAAGGAGCTCAGGAGCCTTGCAGGTGCAGCCAGGGGTACCTGCTCTGCTCTGCTCTGCTTTCACCCAGGCACTCCACAGATCTGGTGCCAGTGTGGTACTTAACTCCAGTGTCTTTGACTGGACATATATTTCTGTTCTTCTCGCATAACTGTAAATTGGAAACCTTTAGTCAGCTGCACTTTTTTTTTTTTTTTTTTTTTTTTTGGAGGTTATAGAAAACACTACTTTCAGAAAACACTGTTTTCTATTTGATTTTAGGTTGGTTTTCTTGTGGTTTTGTTTTTTTTCCTGGAAGGTACAAGTTCTCTCCTCAGCTCACGTGCTACCCTCTAGTACAGGAATTGCTTTTTGAGAGCAAGATATGGAAATTATATGGTGTGTTTCTTGGGGTGTCCTGTGCAAGACCAGGAGTGGGACTCGATGATCCTCTTGGGTCCCTTCCAACTCAGTGGATTCTGTGAAATATTGAACAGTCTGCAAGCCTTTTTGCAGTGCAGTTTCTTTGACCATTTTGCACCATCTTTTATTTCTTCTCTAGGATTCACTTCTCACTTCATGCTTTATTTATCACTGCCTGATCTCATCCTGTTTCCTGGAACATCCTATGTTCTTTTTATGTTTCAGTGGCTCAGAAATAAATGGGAGAGTGGACAGAGTTTTGAGGCTCTGGTTTGCATTCTGCCTTGCTCCTGTCCTGGACTCAGCAGAGGTTTGCGAGCCTTGGTAATTTAGAGTTGCTCTGAGAGTGCCAAGCAGTATCTGTCTCTCATATTGAGAAGGGTGCTTGTTCTGTGCTGTGTGATGCCTGAAAAACTGTAGTGCGCAGTGGAAGATGCCAGGACTTGACTGCTTGTAGGATATTTTAAGTAAAGATCTTGTATTCCTAAGAACTGAGCTTTAGCTGAGTCTTGGTGTTGGTAATTGCTCTACAAGCCTGGGTAATGGCAAAGGACTTCAACCCCTTCTGGGGATGTCTCTTGCAATCAGGATGGCTTTTGTGTTGAGAACAGACTAGAGCAAATCCCAGGGCTGCCCCTGCCAGGATGTGACAAACAGGACTGTGTCCCTCAGCCATAACAGAGATGTGGAGCCAGCCAAAGTACCACATGGGCTGGTGAAACAGTCTCTGCTTTGTCTTTTCTGGGCAGCCCTGAGGAGGCAGTGGCCCTGAGGTGGTGAGAGACTGGGGGGAGGCTGTGAGGGGCAGGCTTTCCTGGTGCTTGCTCTGTTCCCATACTCTTCCCTGGACATTTGCTGTGACCGGTGCCAGATATGGACCTGATCCAGTGTCACCATTCCTATTCTCCTGTGCTTCCTCCTTATTTTGCAGCAAGAACAATGAAATCTGAGGTGTTTATGCAGTTCCTCTTTCAGTCAAGTCAAAGTCCCTGTCATCTCTGTGACTGACCACCCAGCCATATTTTGTAGGTTGTGTCCTCAAGAGGTTGCAAAAGGGACAAAATCACAACCTCTTCTGCAAAGATTTGCAGCATTGGTCAACAGTCTGGGCTAAATCTTCACTCTGGTCCTCTGCTAACACAGAGCATTTCTGCAGCCACTGTAAAGCATCATCCTGTTGGAAATGATAATTTTTAATCCTGACCCTCCCACAGGCAGTAAGCAGTGGGCCTCAGGTACCAAGTCAAAAGACCAAAATATAAATTCTCACCAAAGAAAAAAATTGTTACATCTTCACTGATCTTAACAGAGCCTTGGCAGTTCATAATGACAGAGCTGCCTGTAATGACTGATCTGGTGACAGATGAACAGCACAGAATTAGGCAGGTTGCATAAATCCTATACCTGTGCTTCCTTTTCTGTAAATTAGGTTTACAGATATTTACATGTCTCTCACAGGCCATAGTGTGGAACATAGTGAGTTGCACTCTTAAGACACAGAGCAGTAAATCTTGAAGAATAATGAGCTTTTCAAAAATTTGAAAGGAATCAAATAATCAAAGTATGTGGAGTTGCATTATGCTAGAGGAGGAATGACTGATGGAAAAGAGATCAGGTGGATGCATTTGCTGGGCAAATTCGGGGGGAGCAGGGGAGCTGGTGTCAGTGTGAGCTGCAGTTCAGAAAAGGGATGTGACTTAGTCAAGGACAACACAGTGCCCTGTTCTATCTGCCTCCTTCCATCTCCACTTGACGTGCCATGAAAGCTTAGGCTCAGGTAAATTAACAGACATCACCATGGATTCAACATCTAAATTGGGAGTCTTGACAGCTTAGTTCCTGACTAGTTTCAGTGCGAGAAAGAGCTTTTCAGCTCAAAGAACAAGTTGTCTTGTTGTCAGTATGGGTGACAAAGGGGGAGAAAAAGAAGGAAGAGCTGGAAGGCTGCAGAGGCACAGGGTAAGCAAGAGGATAAAGAAGCATCTTTTCCTTGGCATTTTGATATGGATAGGGTCAAAGAGGCTGCAGACATTTGTCTGGCACATGCAGAGACAATGCAAATCCCTGCCTGCTGCTTGGGCGGGATTTGCAGGGAGAGGCAGGAGTGCTGAAGTTTCTGAAATGCAACAAGGCAGCATGCAGAAGGCCAGCATGGAGATCTGATAAGCTGCTGCTGGCTGCTGGCCATGACCAGAGGAACAGCAGTACAGTTCTGGATCAGGGATTGACCCACATTCCTGCTTGCAGGATAGCTAGGACAAATGCTCCTCAGATAAATGCATGGAGACCATTATTCTCCAAGGACAAAGACCAACTTGTTATCTATGGGAGCATATTGATGAAAGCCATGCTCACTTGCTGCTTCAGTTTTCTGGCAGGAGGGAAAAGGAAACATTTGACAAATGATTTAAAACTTTTTCCAGACTTTGGGCAAGACATTGAGACAGTTGCCCCTGAATATTTTAACTCTGACAATAAGTGATCAAGAGCCTTACTTGGCTCACGTAGGTCTTCACATCTGAGCACTGTCTTGGGAAGTTAATGTTAACACAGAATTCATTCTCTGCATGGGGTCTTTACAGGCATGTGTGACCAGCAGGCATCAGTTCACATCTGCACAAGTGAATGAATACAGGAAAAGGTGAAAGAGCTCTCTCTTGAGTCACATGAAGAGTTGCCAAGCCAGCTAGGAGCAGATTCTAAGTCCCAAAGCCAGGTTCATTGTTAGCTAACAACTATCACCTCATTAAAAGAATCCACATCTGAGGGTTTATAAATATATTTGATTCCACACAGAGATTTTAATAGGAGAGGGAAAAAAAAAATCGTCAGTATTTCACAGGGTGGTTACTTATCAAATTCTGTATCAGTGTCAGCAGATGCATCATCCTTAACAGTTATGAAATCTCATTTGGATTTAACCTCAGATCTCGATGCCAGCAGGAGGTAAGGACTGTGGACATTTCAGCTGGCCAGCAGCTCTTTTGTAAAATCCTGCTCAAGAAACATTTATACTTCTCTCCCAAGGGCACAGATGTTGCTTGCAAGGCAAGCAGGGCTACCAACAGGAACCAGCATGAGGAAATGGATTTTGAGGCTACTCTGTTGTAATGCAAAGTTAACGGTGTGGTTTTGAGCCACAGAGACCGAGAAATTTAGCATTAGATGTTCCTTAGGATAGTTTTCACTTGCTCCTTCTGGTAAAACAACACTGAGAAAGTAATGCTCTTCCTTGCCAAGCATGTGTTTAGTAATTGAAACTAAACTGCATATGGCATGTGCGTGCAACTTAATTGCAGTTACATGTTGCACAAGGAAATTACTAAGGGAACTCTTCTCTCAAGGAATTGTTTACAATATCTGAATCCCCCAGATTACATTCCCACATAAAAAATACTCTAGATATTAAGTGGTTTGGATTGTAGCTTTTTTTAGAGCCAGAAGGAATGCTGCAAAAAGGACAGGCCAGGGCCTTCACTGATGTGCATTGATGTAATTTCCTGAGCTTTCTGTGGTTTCTGGATTTCTGATGGAGATACTTTTGTAGCAGCATAGAGGAATGGTCTGGGCCCTTTAAGATGATCATGCTCAACAAAGCAGCAGTAAAGCAATGTTTTTAAAGCAATCTTTCCTGACTATAACTAAAGGCATTTTACATGCTCAGAGTATTCTTATGATGTGGTGCCTCTAGTAAAAAAGTGTTTTCCTAGTGGTCGGTGTTGATGCAGAAGGAAACTTCCTCATGTTTTGTTCAGTTTGCCTTCTCTATATCCCTCCTGCAGAGTCTGTTGTTCTCCTTGGAGTCTGCCCAGATCCCAGCAGGATCAGGCTCCTATAGTACATAGATCGAACTTAAAGATATTCTGGCCCCATCTGAGGACATGGACTGTTTCCTGTCCTGTTGGGAGGGGAAAAAGACAAATTTTCAGCTTTGGAGAGTGTCTGACTGAACAAACCCTGCTTCATTAAGGCAATACCTTAATGACATTTTACACTTAATTAGTCAAATAATTGTGACCAAGGTGGCCCAGCTGTCGCTGCTTGCCTGCTCTGCTCCACAACAGATGCTCTGTTGACTTCTCTTCCCTGAAGACCAGTGTGGAGGTGATGTGTTTGCCATCCATGAGAATTCCATTCTTTTAAGGACACAGTCATATTTAGACTTCCTCAGTTACTATCCTGGCTGCACTCTTGTAAGGTCATGCTGTGTGGGATGGAGAGCATGCATAGCACTGCAAATAGCTGAGCAAACCTCTGCTCCTGAACTGCTTCTTGGTTACAGCAAACTGAGACTGACTCACTCACACTTCGTGAGGGTGAAGGCTTTGATTAGGTTTTGATTAATCCCTCAGATTCAGGGATAGCAGGGCTGCCCCTGCACATGAGGAGTCCCATTCTGCCTTATTATCCTTAAAGGTGCCTTGTCCTGGTTCCCTTCAGGACAAATTCCAAGTTGCTGTTTGGCTTTCAAGTATAACTATGCACCAAAGCTGAAAGACTCCATTATTCCTGGAGACAGGAGGGAGAATGTGATGTCCTGGTGTGAGACAAGGAAAATGGTTTTCTTTTCTTTATCCTGTGAGCTCTCTGGCAGCAATCCTGAGGTGTGTATGTGTGTGTGTGCTTTTATTTCTACCTGAACACAAATTGCTCTAATTAGGAGGGAGTATTATTGTATTTTTATATGCTAAACCGTTTGCTTAATTACTTTAATAAAAAGAAAGATGAACTCTGAAATTTACTGCCATCCACTCCAATACAATCCAGTATCACTGATACAAATGTATCTGCCTTGTGCTTAGAGTAACCACTCCATTGAGGAGTTGTTTGTGCCATGTGGGTGTGTTGGCCCTTGTGCCCATCAGTAGCTGTTCCTCTTTCAAAGCTGTGGGTTTCACCCCTCTGTATCACCTTTCCACTGTCTGCCAAGAACATGTAGGTGCACAAATGCAAAGAACAGACCATCCCGCTGTGTCTGGGGGTGTGTGACCCTGGGGCAGATGTTACAGATGTTTGTTGTGTGCTGTAACCTTTGCAGTAAGAACTCCCTGCCTACCTGGGGAGCAACCAGTCCTGTGGCTCTGGCTGGGATGGTTTGTTGTATTAGGAGGGTGACACAATGGGATATTCTCTTTTTCCCTTCTCTCATGGAAATGTATATTTGTTCTCTCTTTGTGTAGCTTCTCAATCTAAAATAAAAACCACCCCAAACAGAATTCAAGTCTCCATCTTTGTTTGGAGAAGACCTGGCTTTTCAGTTGGATCAGCCTTGCAGAGGCAGTGGGACATCCTGCTGGATCAGGCTGTGTCACCTGAGGAAAGACTCCTTTGCAAATGCCCCTGCATGAGAATTGTGCAGTTTGGTGTTCGATTCCACTTTCCCAGACCCTGCCCTTTGTTGGCATGCTGGTGTCACTGATTGTCAGCATTTAACCCTTTCCCTGCTGGCATTTCTCCAAGCCCTCTGCACAGCTACTGGGCTATAAAGGGTCTTTGGGAGAGCCTGGATTAGCAGCTATGCAGTGGTGGGGTAGAAGGGCTGACAGACACACCTGCTGCCCTTCGGCCAAGCTAATTGACTTTGTTCCTTGGAGAAGGATTGAAGAGTGGGAGTAATCATTAGGAAATGCTTTTCAATAGGCAGGCAGGTTGGTAAATTCAGGGTAGTTTTAGATTTGCCACATAGCCATCCAAGCAATGTGCTGGTCTCAGAATTGAGGGCCTGGGCTTGCCATCTAAGTGGGTTCGATACAGCTTTTCTATCAAAAACTTATATATCACCAAAGGCTGGAGTCTGTCCTGAGATGCACACACATAACATTAGAAATCCAGGGAAAAACATCTACTATGTAAGTGTAGGTGGGTTATCTTCAAGCATTAAACTCTCAGAACAAATAAACAAGGGGGCAAAATTCACAAGAATTGCAAGCACCAGAAGAAAGAAGCAGAATTTGAAGGACCTGCCCATTTATGATTTACAGATTGTGACTGGTGTTATGCCCTGGAATGTAAATCTTACAAAACCACCAATGTGGTGGTTTCCAAAAAGCCTATCTGACTCCATGGTTGTGTCTTTGGCTTCTCACTTCCTAGCTGAACTATTTCACTTCTGGTCCTCTGGGACCAGAGCCTGGAGCCGTTCACATGTCAGCTTTGCCATACAGGTTTTCTGAAGTCTTCTGGGGTGGCTGTCAGAGCCATAGTGATTTGCCATATGAAACCCATGGAGCCTTGTGAGACCATGGAAAGGGTGGAATGGTTGCTTGTCTTTAATGAGAGCTGAGCTAAGCCTTAGACTGAGTCCCAGGTGCCTCCAGCCAGACATTATTAGCCCTTGTTAGGCATTATTATGGATAAAAGAGATGGTTTCTTATAATATTTCAACAAAGAGATAAAAGTTGGAGAAGTTCTAATTAAAGTTTATTGATTTTATTCTGGTTTTTTTCTACCACCACCTACAGATCTGGCCACCTGCTTTACTACTTCTTAATTTTTTTGGGGGTTTTTTGAAGCATTTTTTGAGAAAGTGCTCCTCACTTCTTTCTTCTAAGCTCTAGGCAGGCAACACACCTTTCTTTTGTTCACATGAAAAGCATTTAAAAGTAAATTTATTACAAAAGCCACTGCTATTGTTCTAACTCAATATTTGCAGAGGAAATGCAATTATGGCTAACGAGCAGATTAGTCCTTTTTTTTTAATCCCCAGTTTGTCTGATTAAGGTAGATAGAATTATAGGAAAGTGCCTTGTGAGTTAAACAGAAGACAATATCATTTATTCTGACCTGAAATGAATGGTTTGATTCACACAGGTTGTGTGGTACAGCTGCACTAACTGGTCACCTTTAAAATGTGTAGGTTTGTTGGAAGTCAGATCTCTGCTATGCCCCCATTATAAGCACTAAAGTCTCTTTGAATCATTGTAGGAGATATTACAGAAGGGGACTGTGGCATTTATTTACATTTTATGCTCATTGTAGCCACCCACACTGGTTCTCTTACAGATCTCATTCACTGTCATGCAGCAAGTTCTGTCCAGCCCCAATCACTTGTGTGCAACATACATCACAAGGGGTGATGCCTGTGAATTCTTCACTAAACATCCCAGTTTTGGGGCAGTTGTTTAGTAATCCTTAACAAACAATAGTTGTTTTGTGATGATCCTTTGCTGCAGTCTCTCTTCCTGCCTGGCTGCAAGGGAGGCAAATGGGAGATGTCTATCCTCCGCTGTCAGGGAGGAGGCTCTCCCTCAAGTGAGTTGTGTGTCCAGTGGTTATCAGTCCCAAACTTTTTTTCTGGTGCAATTTGTTATAAATTCAAACCATTCTTAGTCCCCCAGTTCTATTTCTTCTGGCACTTACATAAAAAGATTTTAATCTGTGCTAATCCAAATATTTCTTTTACAAATCTCTGTGCTGATGACTGGTTCCTGCAGATGCCATCTCTAGTTTTGAAGAGTTTCTTGGTTCTGCTCAGAGAACATACAAATGACAGGGGCCCAAGACACCCAAGCAGTTAGAATGAAAAAGAACTTGCTCACATTTTCCCAACAAAAGCAGAAGTAAATCTCACATTTAGTAAGTAAACTTAATTCCAATTATTCACTGTCCATTATAATTCACATTGATGAAGAGTTGCCACTGCCTCTTGACCACTTGACTCCTATTTTTTCACAGCAGCTTGTCACCTTCCTCAAAGGCAGAGCATCCGGACCACACCAGCTCCACCACCTTCTGCTCCACGGCACCTGGCCCTGGTCTGCAGCTGTGTGAGTGTTTTAGGGGGCCTGGCCAGAGGTAAGGGGGTGCTGTGAAGGAATACAAACCCCTGGAACCCCCTGCCTTTGTGGCTACGTCTGCAATTGCTGGCATGCTGGCCAGGCTGGGTTCGTGGTGTGATGGGCACATCGTGTGGCCAGAGAGGAGAAGTGCAGTTTCTGTGTTTGACCTTTTCCCTGAGCTAATAAATCCTGCCACTCGGTCCAGCTGTGCAAACAAGTGGCAAAAGGACTCAAATAGCCCAGCTGCTAGCACTGGACAACACACCCAACTCAGCACGTCCATGCTGACGTTAAAATACTTGTCACTCCAGTTTTCCCTCTGTTCTTCCTTAATTCTGCCTTACATATTTCATTTGTTGGCTGCCACAGGTGTGCTTAAGTCGTATTTTCAGGTGGTTCTCCAAAGTCAGGAAGAAAAAGCTGCAGCTACCTTTATTAGGAAATATTCAGTAATAGTGCAGTGATGGTCTGGAGGAGCAATGGGAAGTGTGTAGGCTTCAGGCAAGTCTTCTCATAAGAAACTTTATAAAGAAGTTAAAGCAACATGGCTGACCTTGAACCTGCTTATGGAGGCATCACCAGAGCAGCTGTCCAGCTGAATGACTGGATTCCTTGGGAGCCTACTGTAGTTCCAGGGCCATAAGTAACTGATTAGTGACATAAAGTGTCAGAACAGAGAAAATATGCAGGCCTTAGCTGGAGAAGAAGGTCTGGGATAATGAAAACTGCAGAGCTGAAATTCATAGCAACATCAGAAAAATTGAGAGAGAGTCTGGGAAATATAGAGGCTGGAAAGAATTATCTAGATAGGAGTAATTACCTGCACTTCTGCTGGTGGGAAACAGTGTGTGAAGGAGCAGGATCAGGAAATTACAGGCAGTCAGAAGCAGGAGTCCTGTGCTGTGAATAAGGCAGATCCTGTTCCAGGGTGTGTAACAGGATCACAGCCTGGACTACCACACCGGCTCTGCCTAAGTACACCCAAGCCCATGCTGGAGCTTTGGATCAGTGGTGAGCTTCAAAGAAATGTGGCCCAAAGGATGAAGATGAGAACAGAGAGAAAGGTCCAAGATGTGGAAATCCTGACCTCGGGGGAAAGGAAAAGGCTAACAAGCCTTGAGAAGAGGAGGACAGACACCTGGAAACACCTTTCAAAGGAGGGTTAGGCAGCCCAAACAGAGTCCTGAGCAGTTTGTACAAAGACTAATTAATATTGTTATCAGTCAGGGAACAGATAGGTTAGGCCCAAGCCCTGCATTTGCTGACGTCTCATCCATCCCAAACATTTGCATTGCGAGACTGAAATTTGATGCTCAAGATAGTGCAGATGCTATGCAAGAACATATGGTGCACCTCCAGGCTTCAGGTTTCATCCTAAAGAGCTGACTGACTGGCTTGTAGCTTGAAACCCTTCAGGGCAGAAAGAAGTAACAAACTGAAGTGCCAAAGACACTGGATAACTGCAGGTCACTGCAGTCGGGGCATATTAAAACTCTGAATACAAACAGCTGGTGTTCAGGATGGATCCAGTTCTGTGCAAAAAACAGGCATATTCTCATATATCAGAAGTACACTGCTTTCAAATCTGATCATCACAAGGAAGGTCTAGTTCCTGTCATAGATATAGAGATTACTGCTGAATCGTTGCATCCACAGATGCAGAGGAATCCGTTGTCTTTGCTGGAAAAACCCAAGTTTGAAAGAATCCTGAGGTTTCAAATCAGCAAGAAAATATCCTTGTTATTCTTTGCCAGCCTTGAGTGAGTTTGGGTGGGAGTTTGGCTGGGTTGACCCTGTATTATAGATCAAATAAGCCAGTTTCTCTTCAGCAAAGTTCCTAACAAAGCCAGATGCCAGCAGAAGAAAATCAGTATTGTCCCCCTGAATTTCTTTGATAACCTCTCCTTTAGATCACCAGCTGATTCCCCCCTTGTTTGCTGACACCCACTCAGCCCGAGCCCAAGGGGAGGGGAAAGGTTTCTCGGCGCTTTGGCTGTTCCTGCAGACATCCTGGCACTCGTTTGATCGGGGGTGGAACAGGACACAGACCTTTCCTGCCGGGCCGGGGCCGCAGCCGGGTGCTATTCAGCTCCCAGAACAATGCCTGGCAGCTCCGAGTAATTTAAACCGGCTAAAAACAGCCCAGCCTGGGGATGAATCATGAGCCATCCGTGTTTGCGTCCGCCTTTCCACTCAGAGGCCTGAAATCAGCACGGCCTCTACTGGCAGGCAAGCGGCTCCCTGGAGAACGAGCAGTAAACAACATTTTAAAGGGATTTTCTTTCACAAGGGCTTTGCCCGTGTGAACGCCAATAAAAAGGCAACTCTAGGATGTGTGCATCCGGGGCAGAGGGATGTGCAGCCTGCCGGGAGGCTCGATGTAACATTCATCAAAGACACCCCCGATACAGAAATGCTGCACAGGAACGGAGATGATCCTGGATTTGTCCTGGCTCTGAGTTCTGAGAGCACCCACCGTGTTCTACTGCAGGCTTACAGCTCCACTTCTTGAAGCAACCCTGGAAAAGATATTCCCACTGTGTTTCTCTAGGGAGAAAAATGTAAATGGGCCAGCTCCCGGATGTAAATGGGGCTGGCTGCACTGGGTGCAGCAGAATAAACCCAGTTCCTAGCCAGGGAATCTGGACCATAGCACTGGGATGGCAGGCCTGGAGCAGGCTGCAGGGCCAAGGAGCGTGGTCAGGACCAGAGCACTAGCCAGGGACTTGGGATACCTGTGCTGTTCCCCTCACCCTGCTGCCAAACTGATAAGCAAATCCAGGATGTCTCTTTGGTCCTTCCTGGCCTAAAGCTGGGAACAATATTGTCCCATAAAGTGCTTTATCAGACACTTACCTCTACAAAATCTCAGCATTAGCTAAGAAATAATCTCCAGGAGCAGGAGACATGGACAAAAACCAGAATCAGCCAATGGACAGCAACAAGGAGAGAGGTTTGTATTTCTGCGTGATATGGGAACTTGTCAGGATGTGCCCACCCCAGCCACCAAGGAAGGCTCGGGCCAGGTACACAGCCCAGAGCAGCCTGCTTTAAAGCGTGGCTTGGGGATCTTCCCAGAAAGCTGCCCCGAGGGCAGGGCATGGCCGGCATCCCACAGGGATCACCCCTAGGCGAGGTCTTGCACCGGCACGGCATCCCGCAGCTGTGCCCGGAGGACACCGGCATCCCTTGGCCGTGGCGCTCCCGCAGGGCCCGTTTCAGTCGGTTTGCAGCGCGGTGACGCTGCCAGGGCACAGCTCCGCCTCGGCAAGGTCAATACGGGGGTACAAGGAAACACCCTGTTGTTACACAAGCTCCTCAAGGGCGTCCCGGGACGCTCCTCACGTGCCCGGTGTCCCGCGGGGCCCGGGCCGGGCCGTGAGGGGCGGGGGCGGGACAGGGGGCGGGGCCTGGACGGGCCAGGGGGCGGGGCCGGCTCGTGGCGCCCCCGGTCTTCCCGCGCCGGGGTCAGCGCCGGCCGCGGGGCGGGGCTGCCCTCGAGCTCCGCTCCCATTGGCTGCCGGGCGGCGGGGGCGCACGTGCTGACGCACCCGGCGCTGCCATTGGCTGTCGGCGCGGAGGGGGCGGGGCGGGGCCGGCGCTCGGTGAGTGAGGGCCGGGGCGCGGCGTGAGGGGGGCCCCGGGGGGGATCCCGGGGGTCCCGGTCCACGTTCCCTTTGGAATCCCGGTACCCCCGGGTGCGGCGTCTCTTCGGCCTCTTTGCCTTTACTTCTTGTCTGTTTGGTTAATTGCCGTTTTTTTTAACCAGCGGCGGACAGAAAGCGGGCAAAGAGAGGAGCAGAAAATAGCAACTCTCAGAGTCCCGCAGGCCTGAGGGGCGAGAGCGGTGTGGGTTTTTCCCCAAAACAACCCCAGAAATGCTCCCCAGCCAAAGCGGAGCTGGCGGGAGACGGAAATTCCGTCAGCATCCGCTGCTCTCAGTGCATTCCATCATCCAGGCGAGCCCCGCGGGGGATGGGGCCGCTCCCTGGATAGAGCCCTCCTTGTCCGCCGGCCTCTGTGCGGCCTGGCTCCTTTCTGGCGGCGTGAAAAAGCCCAGGGATCGCTTTTCAGGAGACATCCCCGCGGACCTTCCCTTTGAAATGAATGAAGTAGCCCCACTGTCTTCTGTTATCGGAAAACACTGCCACGGGTATCACTTCTGTGAGACAATTGAGGGCTTGGGTGTTTGGGCTGTTCTCCCGTGCTTTTGAGGCCAGTGGAAAGTTTCCACCGTGCCTGTAGCTGTGGTCTTACACCCCTCCTCAGTCCTGCCCGAGGATTTGGGATTGCTTCTTCCTGTCGCCAGTTATTCTGGATGCGTCGCTGCCACTGGCAACCTGACCTCTGAATTTTTTTGGGCGTGTTGGAAAATGGTGAGAAAGCTCGTTTTCTAGACGCTCGTGTAGCTGGGAGTTGCACTTAGTGGCAGTAGTGTTCTCACTTTGTTGTTAAATATGACTTTCTGCCCGATTGTTCTGTGTGTGGGGTGTGTGCGACATCCCCGTCTCGTTTGTGTCTGGGTGTGGTTTGGGTATAACTTCAGCTGCCTCTGAAGTTAATTGAAATCAGCTGCCTGAATTAGAGACTTTGGAAAATGCAGTGAGATCTCTGGTGTCCCTTTAAATACCCTTACAAATCCTGCAGTAAGCAGATTTACTCTCACTCCTGTGTATTGGCAGGTTTCCTGGTTTCTCTTTAGCATCCAATTAGCTTCTGGAGATTTAATGAACCTGTGAACCAGCACTTGCTCTTTTTTTAAAGACCAATGGCATCGTGGAAATGTAAATCACTGCATGTTGCCTCTGTAAGATAACAAATGATCTTAACTTCAGAATATTTGTCCTCCTCCCCACAGTCAGGAAAATAACAGACGGGTCATGACCTGTAAGTTTTGTTTTATGTTGCTTAATG
Source organism: Onychostruthus taczanowskii (assembly GCF_017590055.1). Lineage (NCBI taxonomy): Eukaryota > Metazoa > Chordata > Aves > Passeriformes > Passeridae > Onychostruthus > Onychostruthus taczanowskii. The sequence continues at coordinate 1,892,934 of NW_024499351.1, forward strand.
CATGATTTTCAGATTTAAGGTCAAACTTCAATATTTTTTACAGTTGCTTTTACTGGGGTGACACCTGACCCAAACCAGCAAACCTGGTGCAGGTAACGATGTTCAAATCCCTTTGAATTTAACGTGGCTTCTTTAAAATAAAGCTGTCCTGAGGCTGACTTTTGGTTACAGCACATTCACTTTTAAACTTTAGAGGCTGCTTGGATGCCCTGTTATCTTTTCTTTCTTTTACATATATTTTTAAGTCACGTAACGAGGGCAGATTTATTGATTGCATTTTTTACAGCAACGCCGCCTCTTCGTGTGCAAATCCAACCTTTGTGAGGGCCGAAGAGAGCAGTGCGATCCATTTCGGATAACGTGCTGTGCTCAGGGTCGGCTTTGGCAGCAATCTCAGGAGTGGCCTGGGGGGTCCAGCTGTGCCTGGGGCTCTGCTCGTCCCCCGAGCGGGATCAGCTGCCGGCTCTGGGGATTTGGTCTCCCCGGGAGACCCGGCGCGTCCTCCCGCCGCTCTTTGTTCCCGTGCCCGTGGGAAAACCCCGCTTGTCAGAGGGAGGGGTGGATCATAAAACGAGACCGTGACAAAAGAGCTGGTGGAGGGAGGGAGCATCATCTTGTTTCCCACTTCCAAGTATTGTTTGGGAATTCTTTCTCACTTTTTTTTTTTTTTTTTTAATTTAGATTTCATTTTAGTTGAGTTTGCTGTAGATGCTCCCTTGGCTGGTCTCTTTGCTGGCACCAGCTGGGGCAGCACCAGCAGAACCACTCTGCTGACGTTTCCCTGCTGCCAGCACCTTGGTTTGGGCTGGAGTTGCTGGAGGAGGCTGTGTTGGGTCTCCTTCAACTGGCTCACGGGTTATCCAGCAGCAGCTCCTCACTCAAGCCCAGTCAGTGCAAGTATTTCCATTAATTAATTTCCCAAAGAGTTAATTTCATTAATTGAGGAAGAAGCTGCAGAGCTGAACTCCAGGTTTGAGTTTTACAGCCTCCTACCTCCCTCTCCAACTTTTTATAGCTGCTTCTTGCTTCTGGGCAGCTTCCACTTCAAGGTTTTGGGTTTGTACCTTTAAAAAACACCCACCTTTCCACCCCAGTGGCCTTCAGGGCTCAGCCATGCCAGAAACTGCTTCATGTCCTGGTTAATGATGTCTCATTTGGGCCCAGTGACCTCATGGTGCACGAAGTGCTGGGGACATTGGCCATCACTGCAGGACTCCGGTGCCTGGTATAAAACCCAGGCTTGTTGGCATGGCCAGGGCTGGAATGCGATTTTCCCTGTGTGTCACATCCTCAGAAGCAGAAAATGCTGCTGGGATGTGAGGATTTGCTCTTACCACTGTCCCACCTGGTGTACCAAGATGCTCCTTTATGAATTTTGGGGTCTCACCCCGATCATGCTTCAGCTCCTAGTTACTGGGCAATCCCAGTTTCTTGGCACGGAGACAAGGCGGGACGCTGAGATGCCATTGCTGTGTATTCCAGAGAGCCCGAGGCTCAGCACAGTCCTGCGGAAGAAGCTCTGTCCTGATGGCCGTGGATGTGGGAAAATCACCTTCTGAGGAGTCACTGAGCAGGAAGGCCGAGGGCGATGCCAGGTGGGACAGCGCAGACACGGAGACGGACTTCCCGGAGCTGGCAGGGAGCCTGCAGCAGCTTTTAGGGACAGAGGAAGCCAAGGCCAGCCTGCGAGGGACAGAGGGTGTGGCAGTGAGCAGGCACAGTCACATGGCCGCTGACCTTACCCACGGAGGCTCCAGCTGCCACCCAGAAGTGTCTTCAGCATCTGCACCCGGACTTCCCAAACCAAGAGCGAACTCCTCGGGGAAAGGGTTGTTAGTGGATAGAGCTGCTGATGGTGGGCCGGTGCCTTGTCGAGTTGGCCGCTGGTTCCTCTCCTCAGAAGAACAGCAGGTGAGAGGGTTTGTACCTGCAGGTGTTGCTGCACCACCGGGAAGTCCCAGGAGAGGTGGGGACTTGTTTGTCAGGGCTCTCCTAGCAAGGGCTTTCCATCTCTCCCAGACAGAGTGTGCCCACGCCTGCCCAGGCTAAGATGTGTGGTGGGGAAGGGCTTGGGCTCCAACACCCAAGCTGTTGCTTCCATTCCATGTGGCCAGTGCAGAGCTGGGAACTCGCTCAGGACAGTGCTCTTTAGATAAGCCTCCTGCTGCCAGAGCACTCATGCAGCTTCCCAAGCCCTTGAGATGCCTTTCCTTAAAAGCAAGCCCTGCTCTGAGCAGCTGCCGGCCATCCCACAGATGGAACAGGGTCTCACTTCCAGCCTCAGCTCATGGCAGGTCCGGGGCTGGGCTTTTCTCTCCATATCCCAGCACAAAGGACCCTTTTGTCTGGATGCTGTGCTTCATTTCATGCATGTCTCTCTCTCTCTCCTTTCCTTTTCTATCCCATCCTTGAGCAGGTGAAGGCATCGGGCGGTTGGGACCCGGTGTCCAGCCCTCCCAGCCGGCGCAGCTCTGCCGAGGAGAATGTCCTTGCTGGCAGCCGCCACGATGCCCATGCTGGCCGTCGGAGACAGAGTCTGGGAGCTCAGTCCCCGTGTCCTTCCACCCCAGAGCTCCTGCGGCCCCAGACCCCGCCCAGCCCCGAGAGCGCCCTGCGGAGCCGCTCCGTGCTCAGCCTCTCTGCTCTGTCCTCAGAAGGAAACGGCCCCTCCGAGGAGCCGTCCGGAAGCTTGCCAGCCAGCACGGATGTCCCTTCTGCGGCCACCACGGCTGCCCAGGACCTGTGCTGCCGATGGGGGGTGGAAGGCAGGGCCCTGCAAAGGCGGGAGCCCCCGGGCGCTCTGCTCGATTACCGCAGCTCCGTGGGGCGCATCCGGGAGATCTCCTCCTACCAAGCCGATTACTGGGCCTGTGCCATTCCGGATTCACTGCCCCCATCTCCGGACCGCAGCTCACCCCACTGGAACCCCAACAAGGAATACGAGGACTTGCTGGACTATGCTTACCCACTGAAGCCGAGGTACAAGCTGGGAAGGATACCGGAGCCTTTCCTCCATGACTCAGGAATAGGTCTGGACAGCTTTTCTGCTTCTCCTGAGGGCATGTCCAGGTCCACCAGCATCTACGGCCGAGCTGGGCAGGCTCGGGGAAGCAGAGAAAATGGACTTTGGGAGTTTGTGGCCTCTTCAGAGAGATTCTCCACCCCGAAGCCTGGAAAAAGAGGCTGCTCAGGAGCTGTCTCATACTTTGAATCTTCACCTATTGCCAAAGCATCATTTACAAGGAGTGCTTCCTCTCACCTTTCCAGAGGTTTTGCTAAGGATGTAAGGGTGGAATCATCTGAGCCAAGCTCACCTGGGCGCCCTGCTGCCGATGGGAGAAGCTGGGATACCAGAGGAAGCCCCTGCCCAAACTACACAGGGCAGGTGAAAAGCACCAGTAGGTTTTTACCCACCACAGGAGTGCTCCCCCTGAGGAAGGAGTGGGAGAGTGATGAAGAATTTCTTTCCCTGCCTCCAAGACTGAAGGAGCTGGAAAGGCTGGCTCAGTTTTTGTCCAATCTTTCCTTAACTATAAGGACGCCTGGGCATGACCGCCATAACCTTCCACATCACAGCACCAGCAAGGAGCCCCTTTCATCTGGGTTGGCTCCTTTTGAAGAAGTGAGAGGTGGGGGTGACAGAGGGAATACTGAGGGTTATGCTGGGCTGTGGCAACACCGCAGCTCCCAAAAGCCCAGCTGGGAAAGCACAGACTCGAATGGCTGGATCCACAGGGATCCTCCCCGCGGGCTTCATCTACCAACTGGTCTCAGGGACACGTCGGATGGGATGTGCCTAAATGAACCACGGGTCAAGGGGCGTCCAAAGAAGAGCCAGCAGAGCGAGTCCCTTATCCAGTGTGTTAAGGTAGGCTGAGACCAGAAATAAACTTTATTCTGGGAAGATCTCGCATAAAATGTGCCTGTCTTTATGGCAGGATTAATTAAAGCTTCCCGTTCTGCATGATGTGCCCTGCCTGGCAGCTGGTGGTAATTTATGCAGGGGGGCTCAGCAGAGCAGATAATTCCTTCTGATGGAGCAGGAGCCCATCTTGCTTTCCCTGGGGCTGTGTCACAGGCCAGGCTGGCTGGAGATGTGGCACTCAGCTGGGTCCCCCAACCCACTCGTCCTGCAGTGCTGCTGCACCGGGCAGGAGGCAGGAGCTGCAGCAGCTCTGAAGAGTTCTCCTGGTTGGTTTGTGGATTATTACATTTGTCCCAGCACTGTGCTCCCACCCTCCTCTCCATCTTCCCACCCCAGTGCTGGGACAAATTTGGAAACGATGCTAGGCTGTTTGCACAGGAGCGGTATCATGCACATAGCTGCAAACTCATCCCCTCCTCTGGTATGGAAATAACTCTGTTGATTTAAAAGCATCTTGTCTGTATTTGTCATGCCAAATTGCAATGCCAGAGAAAGGCACTGCTTTACGGCAAACTCTTGAGGAGCAGGAACAGGTCTTGAGCCTGATTTTGGTGCCAGCAGAGGCCCCTGGGTTTCATGCAGCATCTTACAAAAATAATCCCTTACGGAGACACTTTAAAAATAAATGAAAGCACTTAACTGAACGAGACAATCTCTTGGGGAAAGCAGCTGCAAATTAACTGTATGGCTCTGGTGAAGAGGATGAGGATATCTCCTGGGCTGGGAGGTGGTGGAGACCAACCTCTCCTTCAGCCTGAGTGCTACCAGCCTCCAGCACCTCTCCGTGCAGACATTTCATGGTGGCCCTCAATTCTTGCCACACAGTGAGTGCTGGAACTGTTCAGGAGTTTGTTTTTGCCTTTTTCCCGTTGACCCTTGGTTTCCCAAGCTTAGGCATGTTTGTGTGCTAGGGTCAGGTAAAACCAGGGAACAGGCGCTTTCCAAAACACCACTGGCTCAGCTTTTCATGTCCCTTTGCTGTCTCTGTTGCAGAAATAGATCAGTGACCCCTTTTTTATGCTTTGTTGAGCAGGTGTTTTGCTGCCAGCTGGAAGAGCTGATCCGTTGGCTGTACACCGTGGTGGATGTCACCGGCAGCTGGGTGCCACCCTCGCCGGATGCCGAGAGCGTGTTGGCCTCGCTGCACCGCTACCTGGTGGGTGTCACCCTTGCTCTGCTTCCTCCCCTCTGCTGTGCTGCAGGCAGCAAGCAGTGGGAAGCCAGGCATCACTGGAATGGGCCAGGGTGCACTGGGTTTGCCAAGCCAAATTTGGGAGCACCAGGAACCTGCTTGGCAGAAACTGCACCCTGGGCAACCTGCCACAGGTGTGTGCTTCAAAAACCCTCCTAAGAAACGCTGCTCTTGTCCTTGCTGTGCCAGGAGTTCAGGAAGGATGTGGCCGACCACCGGAGTCTGACTGAGAGTGTGCTGGAGAGGGGAGAAGCCCTCCTGGACTGCATGGCATCGAATTCGCCAGGTGAGGAGGAGCACTTGTGTGGGGCTGCTCATGGACACAGTGATGCTGGCCAAGGCATCTGCCCCCCCAGAATCCCTGGCCCAGCCTGGCCAGCACCACAGCACACGCAGAGTGGTTGCTCTGGTGATTGAGAAGAAGGGATTTCTAAGGGCTGGGCTGTAGCTGCAGTCACCAACGGGGTTTTAGAGGTCGAGTGCTGCATTATGGATGGGCTTTCCAAAGGTTTTCTCTAAGACCCCCTATTTCTGCATCTTCATTATGAGCCTGGAGCCTCCTGGGTCAGTCCCCTCCCCCTGCAAATGCTACATCACAATGGGGATGGGATGAACAGCACATTATTGATTTTTAACACTTGATTTCCTTCCAAAGTCTGCGTGGACGAGCAGAACTGTCAGCTCTGACAGACACTGAATTCTGGCATTCCAGTCACCTCCATTCAGGCATTTTTTGCTTTCCAGCTCTGAAAGACACGCTGGCTCTGATTGCCAAACAGTCGGAGGAGCTCGAAAGCCACGCAGAGCACCTGTACAAGTCCATCCTGGCTGCTGTGGGGCAGGACAAGGCGGCTGCAGCACACGGCTGCTCCCTGGGTAAGCAGGGGCAAAGCAGCCTTGCTGCAGCGGGCAAAGAGGGGAGGAAGCGCAGGAAGAGAAACACTGGAATTAGCAAACACCAAACATCAGGCTCCATTGTTATTTGTTTGATTCTGTTTGGAAAGCCTGAGAAGGCAGCAGGGAGACTCAGAATAGATGCCCTGTCGTGTTTAACCATGTCAGGGAAAGAGCAGTGCGGGTGAACCAGCTGATGAAACCCAAGAGCACGAGGGGAGCGATGGCAGCTCCGCAGGGACTGGGCAGGCAGGTCCCTGTCACTCAGGGCTGGGGCACGGCAGCAGTCCAGCACAGACACCTGCTCTCCCCGGATCCCTTGCACAGCACAGGGGAGATGAGGAAGGGATACATTTTGGTTTTCTATTTTCTCAGAAACATTCTGGTTGCTGTATTAATGGTGGGAAAGGGAAGCAAGTGATTTCAGGTATAGGGGCTGGAAAACTTGTTTGCTTATTTCTTGACCATCTCCCTTGAAAAAAACTGGAGGCAAGTGTTTCAGGGGTGCCAGCCTCTTAGAAGACAAAACCAGTGTCTGAAGTAGTGTTTGGTTTGTTGTGGTTTTTGAATTGCTGCCTCTACCCAGCTGTACCCTCTGCAGGGGTGAGTGGGGGAATAGAGCATGGGGGTTTCTCTTTGTCAGACTGCAGGCAAAGCACAGCACCAAACCCCTCATTTTATTTCAGGTGCTGCCTCTGTCAGACCTAGGCTGCGTTAGCCCATCTCAGGAGGGCTGAGAAGAATTGCAGCAAGCACCAAACCACCTCCATCACCTCGCCAGAGATGCCAAAATCTGTGTCCAGTTGCCCACGGGGCTGATTTCAGTGTGGGTTTGTGCCATGGCTTGAGAAAGGTGTCCCGTACAGCAGGTGTGCTGGGATGTCCAGAGTTGTGTAAGGAATGTACAGTTGGCCTTTTCTAGTTTGTTTTTTTTAACATAGCTTCCTTTTTTTTTAATTGAAGTGGGCTGTTCTGTGTTAGCAAAACGTCAGGGGAGAGTTTTTTAACTGAGCAATCCATAGTGTGCCGTGCGCTCGCTAAGTAAAGCCGTGTGATTTTAATAGCCCTGTTCTCATGGTTTGTTTATGCTCATCAAAAATAGGTGCAAGAAGCCAAGAAATAGCAACTCCTTCTGGGTCTTGGGAGCAAACTGAGGGCCTGTTTATAATTACCAGTCCCTGCTGAAGCAGAGCCTACTTAACTTTCAATTTTGTTATTCATAAACACAAAAAGCACTAATACTGAATCCAAATAAAATAATCAACAAGCGAGTTCAGGCAGGGAGGAGCCAGGTTCCGTGTAAGCTGCTGGTACCTGCTGCTGGCAGGAGCTGGGTTAGTGCTGTGCTGGTTTGCTGGGGTGAAGTTGTGCCTTCCCCCCTTCCAGCTACTGCTCCTGAGAACATTCATCAAGGGTTTCCACGCCCCTTCTGCAACAGAAAAAGGGCAGCTCTGAAGCAGCATAAGGTAAGTGGCCAAAAAAAGCTACAGAATGTTGGTACTTGGCTTTAATTAACCTTTAACCTGAATGGTGATGATGTATTCTGCACAAGAACACGATGATTTCCTCCCATTCCTGTGAACAGAGCAGAGAGGTTTCTGTTCTGCACAAGTAGAAAGTGAAAGCAAAGTTAACTGAAGCAGTTACAGCAAATAATTCATTGGGGTTTGTGGGGGAGAGTTGGTATTCTCCCATCTTCTACATCCTTGGCTTAAAGGACAAATTTTTTTGGCCCATTGCGGCAAAAATATTCAATATTTCAGCTCACAGGTAAGAAACAACAGCGCCTTTTCCCAGGAATTTTAGGCCTGCTCATCACACAGCTCAGCCTGACAACCCCAGGCTTCAGCACGGAACAGCACCAGCCCAGTGACCCATTGGTGACTGAGGGGGAAACAAAGAACCACCAAACACCTGGTGTAGCCCAACTGGTTTTGCAATGCTTTTATTACTGTATATATTAACATTGGTTTGGATAGTATGTAGCAGGCATCTGACATTGAAGTTCATTTGTGCACTCTCTGCAGGGAAGATGTTTTACCCTCAACACACCTCCTTCTGCTTCACTTCCTGATCTCAGCAGCACTCACCGCTCCTGAGAGCAGCAGGTCACATTTATAATGAATTATACCAACAAGCACATCTCTACTAGAAAGCACATCACTTTATTGTGAAGGTCTCAAGTGGAAGAGTTCAACTTAACCATGACAATACTTTATGTATTACAATTGCCTGTTGATTTATGCAACTATGTTGAAGAAAGCTGTTAGCCAAAGTCACCCCCCCCCAAAAAAAATCAGAGGATATTTGCACCAGTTTTAGTTTATACCTCACAACATACCTAGGCTATATTTTTACTATCACAGGGTGTATTTACTACTAGGGGAATGTTACATGGTCTTTCAAACATGAGACTATTTACAGAATAGGCTGAACATTTGAGTTTAGATAAAGCTGAACAATTTTACATGTATAGGAAGTGTTATAGGCTAGCTTTCCTGTGGCTTTTAGCTAGACATCAGGCACTAATGATTTGATTAGCTCTGTACAAAGAATCACACACCATCCAAAACCTCTTGGCTGCTGGTTAGTTCCAAATTGTTTGAGAAAGCGCCTACTTTGAGCAACAGTATGGTGGGGGCCTTGCTATCCCCATGTCACCCTCCTGGTGCCTCGCTGCAGAAGGGAACAGAAGCTAAGCTGTTGCACTACGGCAGAAGGTACTGATTAAAAGAGGATGGAATTAACAGTATATAGAAAAGACATAATATACTGGTAGAAAGTCATACCTCCTCCTCAAGGTTTCGCTGAAATCATTCGTGTTAGGGAAATACAGTTCTCTCCCCTGCTATGCAAAGCTGATGGGAATTCCCTACATAGAGTCCTTGAGAAATAAATTAAGTTCCAAGACTAAGTTAGGGAACTGTTGTACATTCAGAGTGCATTATGCCTCACGAACCTTGGCTGGGTGTTTCTGGTACAGCACTCGTGCCTTAAGCACCATGACAGCTCGGGCTTTGGGGCCACAGTCACTGGGCGAGTTGCAGGGAAGGTCTGAGAGCCATGGCTGCACACACAGATATGTTGTTTTGTGCACAATGCAAGCCTGATTTCCCCCTTAGCCATACAAATTAAGACAATATTTATCACCATACAGTTTGATATTACTTCCAATAAGTACAATATTTATTAAACATTTCTTCAGTTTTGTTACATATTGTGCAACAAATTACAATATTCTGCAGCCACAAATTATATGCAGAGTATGAAGAAACTATTAATCAGATAGTGTGATCTCTCCATTTATAATTCTACAAGAAGGAACTAGCAAATCAGATCTTACATATATCTTACTAAATTTTATGCATGGAAAGTGACAGACACTGTTGTGCTGTTTGATACAAAATGGCTAAACTTCATCTTCAGAAGACTAAACCTGACATCTAAACATGCCAATAGAAACATCAAAACAAAAATACATCCTAACCAACCACAGGAAACAGTCTGGTATCAGGAAAAGCAACAAGGATTACACGTTTATAAACCAGCACACAAAGGTTTAAAACAGTTCTGAAAATGAAGTTAGCTGTCTTGAGTCAAGGGAATAAAAAAAGTCAGTATTGACCATTTACAATCTCTGACCTTTGTGGAGACGGTAAGAATCTGTTGTAGTGCAGCTACATACAGTACAATTCAGGCAAATTTTTTTTCACTTGGGTTCAGATTGCAAATTCATTGTTGTGAGACAAAAGGGGGGAGGCAAGTTTTAGCAGCAACCTCCACTAGACTGCTTGACTGGAGTGCTCTGAATTTTAACATTGGACTTCTCTGCACCACCAGCTGTCGCTCCCGGACCCATTCGTTTTTTAATCTCGGCAGCCATGGTCATGAAAGACTGTTCTACATTTGTGGCATTCTTTGCACTGGTTTCCAAAAACGGAATTCCAAGAGAATCTGCAAATTCCTGCAAATCGAGAAACAGTGAACAGTAAGCTCATACACAGGTTCATAGCTCACCTCATTTCCTGGAGCACCACAGGATAACTCACAAGTTCCTGGATCCCGCCCCACACCCCATCTCCAGTCTGAGGATGAGCTGCAGGGCAGGAGGTCATTAACCTGCCCCCATTTGTGGCACCAGGACACCTCCATGCACTGGAACCTCTGTGCATGACAAACCAGAGCAGGGGCTCAGCCAAGCAAACACACAAGTCCTGACATACCTTTGCTGTTGTATAGTCTACTACTTTCTTTGTGGTCAGATCACACTTGTTCCCCACCAACAACTTGTTGACGTTTTCACTGGCATAGCGGTCTATCTCCTGCAGCCACTGCTTGACATTATTGAAAGACTCCTACGAGATAAGAGAACTGTAAGCAAGGCCCTTGATGAAGGGGAAAGTTCAGCACTATCCCTTTGGTCATGACCAGGAAAGAGTATGAAGCACTGCACTTATCCATGTGATTCACAACCATGGGAAAGGACTCTCTAATGCTGCCCAACTCTCCTGATGGCCTCGGGACAGGCCGGTCACCACAGGGGCCATACAGTCCTGTTCCCAGCCCTACACAATCAGCCCTTCCTGCACTCTTCCTCCCATTATTTTTCCCTGCTCCATATATTGAATATTCTACATCTTCTCTCATCTGGGGCTCTTCTTCCTCCTCTTGTAGCAGAGATAAGAAATGTGGCACACAGCTGGCACCAGATGCATCCCACATATTTACTAAGCATCAGGTGTTAGATGCAAGCCACTTTGTTGTAGATATGGTGGAACAACCTCTGACTCCAGAAATGCTGGACTGATACTCCAGTTAGTGACTGAACACAAGTGTTCTTTTTTTATTTATTCAGGAAACGCTATACTTCCCAAGTGCCCTTCAAACAACTGCACCAGTAGCTCAGAGATCCTTTCAGAGAAAACACTGGCTCAGTTGTATCTTGCACACAGGCTGACAATTTTCTATTCCAAATGCCGGTCTTTACTGCAGACCACAGTTCAAGTACATTCAGAAATCTTTCAACAACTTCCATCAGTAACTCAGATTTCCTGCTACCAAAGGCAGGGCGAGAGGGTTCACACAGAACAATCAGTTACCTGCTCACCAAGTTTTAGGTTAAGCCTAAGATACAATTGCTTAGGAGCCACAAATCCCACTGCTCTCTTTATTTCTGTGTTTTATTTCTGCCAAACCAGAGGCAAACACACACACTTAGCTCGATAAGCCTTAACACAGCCTGCAGAACTCCGTCACTGTCTCCCTCAAGAGGTGCCCAGCTGTTAAATTCCCAGTGTTCTCATCAGCCTGGAGAAACTGCAGGCACAGGTTTAACACATACCTGATCTGTAACATCATACACAACTATGATGCCATGAGCTCCTCTATAGTAACTGGAAGTGATAGTCCGAAACCGCTCCTGTCCCGCCGTGTCCCACTGCAAGACAAGTGACAGGGTCAGCTCCTGCAGCGTGGCTGAGCCAGTGCTCTACATCAGCTTCCAGAAACACAGCTCAGCAGAGCAGCCATCCAACTGCAACCACATCCATGCTACAGCTACAGCAGCTCTGAAGCTGTACGCATCAAACGGGATCGAGGAGAGCACGTATTTTAACTGAGAAATACACTTTGTGTGTACTTTTCTAAAGTGCTCCTTTGTTTGATTTCAGCCAAGTGTAGTCAAGAGATCTCTCTGGGGAAAACATTAAGCAGTTTTGACCCACGAAGAAGCCATGGTTCAATGGTCAGAAAAGCAAACACAAGCCAGGGCTTGAAAACCTGCTAGGAATAAGGTCAGAGAGCTGCAGGTCTCTAACATGACCGCTCCCTTCAACTTCCTTGGCACACAGGCTTCAGCAAAGGTATTTAAAGGCAACAACTCAAACCAAACTTGGTTCCCTTCTCCTGCTGGGAGAGTTAAGAAAGGACAGAAGGCACTTGATCTCTTCTCCCACCCAGGACGGGAACAGGACTCACCCAAACATTTCTCTCCCTGGAGCTGTGTCAAGAATAGGCCTGGCTGTGTATTAAAAACAGACTTCACAGACAGATTTCAGCAGTGACAGCACTCCTAGTGGGCTGCTCTGCACTCAGGACAGTTACATTAGCGTCTGGAAGCTCAGACTTCTGGCTGTAAGCTGGACTCTGCTCCACAACACTGAATCCCTGAGTCATTGCCTTCAAGTCCTGAGAGCCTCTGCTTGAGCTGGAAGCAGTGGCTGACAAGGATTGTCTGACCTTGCACAGATATTAGATTTCATCACACCAGTCACCCTTTTAGAGTGCTTCAAGATTAAAGAATTGCCAAGTCTCTTCCCCTGTTTATTCCAAGTGAAAGGCCAAAAGCATAACCAGAAAACACTGTCCAGTGCTAAGGCAGCCAGGCCAGTTACAAGCCTTTGTGTCAGTTTTTCCATTCAGGTCAACAAAAGTAGTTTCCAGCACTTAAAGACACTGCAGCCTGGTAGTAACAGCTGCTGTGGAATTCAGGCATCTTGGACAACTGTGTGGTATTCCTGCACTTACACTGGAACTACACCAGTTTTGATATGAGAGCACTCCAGCACAGAATTTCCTCTTCCAGGCAAACAGCCTTGATAATAAGCACCCTTCTTTAAGGACAGGTAAGTCTTGCAAAAACTGCCTCACCTCTTGTAACAGGGAAAATACCCCTTGTATCTGCGAGTATTTTAAAGTACCAAGATGACCACCAATAGCTACGGATATAACTCATGCTCCAACAGACTGAAGCACACAGGAGTTGAGAAATACTACTTACTATCTGAAGCTTGATTGTTTTCCCATCTAGTTCTATAGTTCTGATTTTGAAGTCCACACCAATCGTGCTGATGTAACTTTCTGTGTACGTGTCATCCTAGGAGAGAGAGTGAACATAAGTCAAGCCAGCTGCACCTCTTCTGCAGTCACCTACTTCATTATGCACCAGTCAGACAAAGGTGCTTAATTTCCTTGTAAAACCAGCCTGATCTCTCATAGCAAAGTCCAGGAGGTGGCCAAGCATTTCCACTGAGTATTTACTTTTCAAAAATTCTGCAGCTTTTAAAAGCACCAATCAGAACCAGTAAAAAAAAAGCCTCTTTTCTGGAAATCCCATAGTGTCAATGCCCTGTGAGCTGCAGTGTAAAAAACAGTCTTTGCTCGTGTTGCAGACTGAAGAGCTACTTAGAATAACCACTAGAGTTACTGAAACACATCACATTTTTATTTTCCTTCGATGGCTTTTCATCTGTGTTACAGAGCAGCTACCTAGAACAAGCCAGAGGCTCTGTCTCAGTCACACACGAGTGTCAGATCCTCTGCTGCTGCAGCTGGTTGCTAAGGCAGGTTAGAGTTACAGCTGGAGTACTCGTGCTGAGGCTCTGCAGCCCGTGTCCATACAAGAGGGGAAGCACTGCCTCAGCAGCTTGCAGGGACCTGACTGCAGTCTCCAACAGGCCTTAAGGCACACAGAAACTGCTGGGTCAGTCTTTGCTGCCTTCTAGTGATTGTCAGCATGAAGGAAGTTTCTACTCCTAAAGTACCCAATGTACCACAAAAGGCTTTATGCAACCAGTAGGTATCAGAAAAAGCAAGGGATTCCTCTGGGCTGTGAATGGAAGACATCTTAGGTAATACATGCAAGTAAGAATAAAGTATTAAGCCTTTCAGAATGACATGACATTTTAACGTACAGCAGCAAGAAAACACAGGTATGGTATGCTGTGGTAATTCCTTATGTCAGGGTAAAACAGTTTAGTTGGAAAAACACATGTCAAAAGGAAAAGGCTACTCAGGTGAAGAAACATCAGATAACAGAGCACAAACTTAAGCTGGCTATCAAAAAAGAAAAGTTGGATTATTTACATGAAGCCAAAATTAATTCAAAAGTATCTGCAAGAGGAGCAGGCTAGACCACTCTGGGAATGCTGCTCTAGCTGTGGTGTCACTTCCAAGCCACTGCCTCCATACTGTGAGCACAGCAGGTGACATCCTCCTACTGCTCATCCTGCTCCAACAGCAGCCACAATGGCTTTAACTGAGGCTGTCTGGACACCCAGGCCACCACTTCACATTAATAACACCAGGTACAACAGGCTTGTTCCAGAGGTGCCCAGAGGAACTGCTCAGGCTGTGAAAACAAAGCCATCACCTTGCAGCAGTGCCACACTCAAGTTTCTAGGTTCATGCTCCATATCCTGCTTCCCTTCCTCTCCTCCCAGGGACACATAAAGCTGCACTTTGGCACAGACAGAGATAAGAAGTTCACTGGACTTCAGCTTTTTCTACTAAGGCCTGTCAAACCCATTTTACATTTTCTTGTTGACAGGAAAACTAGAGCCAGAACAGCTCATCAGCAATTTTAACATTCACTAAAGAAAGCAGGAGGCCTTATTATTCCTAGAGTATTATTTACATTACTTCTCTGACTAAACAAGACCTACCTAAACTGGTAGGTCTTTTTACTGCAGATACCAAACTTCATCAGGCTGAAATGTTCTTATCAAGTAGTAACTGATCAAGGTCTGCACTCCTCATGCCTAAGGACACACCCGAGAATTCCTTCCATCCTCAGCATTCTATCACTACTGTAATGATGGAAGTTAAATTCAGGTACCTTGTTCTCAAGTAAGAGGAAAATTAGAATTAATCTTAGCTGGACATATTATTGATATTATTTCTTTCCAATTTAGTGAAACAATTACACCAGACAGACACAAATTCAGAAGACAGGAGGAGTTTGCAATACTGTACTTATTCTTTGGTATTACCAGGCCTATCAGACATCAGCCCTGCTACCTGAAGGGAAGCTCTTGCTAAGTACCTCTTTTACATAGCTGCCAAGCATGATCACTTACTGCAAACCTAAGTAGAAGGCAAGATTTCCCAACACCGGAGTCTCCAATCAGAAGTAGCTTGAATAAATAGTCACTGCAGAAGGAAAAAAAAAATAGGTCACTTAATGAACACTGTCAAGAAAGAAGTTCCTTACAGCCAGTATATTATGACTTTTGAGACGGGTAAATTAATTCACTGCTAGGGAAATCACCTACAACTCCAAGCTCCTCTATTCAGTTTAGAAAGTCACAATTTACTTGGAAAGGGAAGTGTGAGGTAGATGCTCTGAGCACAGCATTGTTGTGGAACTGTGCCTCCCTGGGAAGTTACTCTGAGGATAACAGAGGGACTAGCAGCAGGAATAGCACAGTCCTACCTCGCCTTTGTGGTCTAGCTGAGATGAAAACCGTGCCTTGCAGTGAGTGCAAGGCCCCTGGTTTGGCAGAGTAACTCAAGTAACACACGTGGTGGTAACAGCCTGCTGCCCTCCAGGGCCATTATCTTTGTTTCTCTGGACTCAGAGGTTTCATCCCACTGCTCAGCTTCACCAACACCAGGGAGCTGACAAATGCAGCCATTTCTTTCCCCAGTTCAAGTTACTCATATTTAAGTTCCAGCAGAATCCAACAGCACAACTGAATACCCACCTCCCACAACAGACTACGAGCGGTGACCAATACCACACCTGCCTTCCAGGAATTACAGCAAAGCTCAAGTCATTTCCAGATGAGGATACATCTCTGGGGGATGTCAGGTGTGGTATTAGTAATTCTCAAGATACACTGGAAGAACTGACAAACCTTTTGCTTAATGTTGAGTTTTCCCAACATTAAAGAATAAGCACAGTTCACCAACCAGCCTAGATTTACACTTCAAAGAGTAGTGAAGATTTCATGGTTGGCAAAACAGGAGGTTTTGTGTTGGTCCTAAGACTAATGGGGAAATTTCATGCTAGAGAACAAGTACCAGAGAAAAATAACAACCCACCACTTACACAAGTTATTTTGCCTCTCAAGTACTACACTAACTCATTCTCAGTTAACAACTCTTCGGCCCTGTAATGGCCCAGGACTAAGTCTTGTTCTCACTTAACCACAACAGTTCAACAGCCATATTTTTATGCCCACTTAAGCAAGGAGAGGTAAAGATTAAGGATATGTGGAGTGCCTGAAGTCCACTGTCCCCACCTATTATTCCCTAAAATCGCCACTGCCTCTGGCTGGCAGGAATCCAGCCAGGAAACTGCATCCATCCCCAGCTGATAAGAGCCAAGCAGATGGCCAACCACGGCTTCTCAGCACTTCTCTGCTCAAGTGCCTCTCACCTGGCTGGGCCCCGGCTGCAGAACACACCCAGCTGGAACCTCCAGTCCCTGCAGCACTTCTGCCAAGACCAGAGAGGAGTCAGAAGTGCTAAATGTAGCAACTAATAACCCAGTCCTTAAAAATGCAACCTTTCCTAACAGTGTACAGCTAAAAGCACTAAAAAAAAAGTCAAAGGATACCTAGCAGTTTACAGTCACAGAATTCACCACTCTACCTGTCAAGTCATGTACTACCACAAGGCAAGATGGGTTTAGGAGAATGACAATTAACCCAAACTGTTCAGGGGACCTAAACTACATTGCCCCACAACCCACACATCTCAGTAGGTTTGAGGTGGCTGTAGCACTACTACAGACCAGAAAACTTCTCACCCCCAATAACAGTTTGGTCCCCAAGAGCAGGAGAAACTCTGTAACCTGGAGATCCAAGTAAAGTATGAGGGCTCCAGGACCTGCTCCACTGTTACACCTATGCCTTGCCTTTTTCCCCACTGCTGTGCCTCAGCTTTCACTCAGCTCCTTCCAACTCCAGCAGGAAGCTTGGGTTGCTCAGTTCCCTATAAACACAGAATTTTCAGCAATCCTGAAGTCAAATTATTACTTACAGCTTGTAACATGTTATAATCCCCTTGAGAATATTAACACAAGAATATTAGCACTGTATTGCCTTCAGTAAAATTAATGGAAAAAAAGTAATGCCTTCCTGGTAGAGGTAAGGCTTCAGCCATGGGTCTGAGATCCACTTAAAAACTTCCACTTGCTTCCAAGAGTAATTCAGGTTCCCCCAGGCCCCAAACATGAAAACTTCCCTTCCTCTGTTACTCCTCGTGCTAAGAGCAGCTCCCAGCCAAACCTACCCATTACATCTCTCACTCTTCAGCAGCAAACAAGAACAGTAACAGTGGGTACCTAGAACAAATGTTAAGCTAACACAGTAAGACCTCAGAAGCCTTAAACACTGGATTTGGTATCTTTGCTATCCCCTCACTTTGGGCTTCAGTATTTCCAGAATCACAGAGACAGACAGTGGTCTTAAGCCACCTGCCTCAGCCCCACCAAAACCAGGGCCAGCACCAGGTGCACAGCTGGAAACAGCCTTTACTAAGTTAGCTCTGTCTCTGACCCTAGAAATGGGTGTTGTGTCACAAAAACCTAATTTTGGTGGTAAGACTTTCATCAGTTTGGGAATACTATAAGTAAGACTCTAGGAACTTAGGGTTTTAATTCTTTGGAACACTCCATATTCCAATATTATAGGGCCTTCCTTTCCAAGTACAGCTTAAAGCTTTAAAACATACAGCTCCCAAGGCCTTTTAAAATACAGCAGGTGCCTATTTAGGGCCATAAGAACCAAATGTGCAGTTTGTTAGAGTGTGATGCTTGAGACAGCTCTTGGGTACAGCAACAGTTTAAATCAAATAAAATTTTAAAAATCTATAAAAATTTGCAGAAACTTATTTCTAGACTGAGCTACACCAATAGAATATTTGGGTAAGGGGTTCAACTGTAGCAAGGCATCCAATAAGCCACACAGGTTATTTGGTATTTACTCCTGAAAAGCCACACAAACATTTCTGAAGCCACTGAATTTTGCTCTTTAAATCTGGAAGCTCATCAGCTCCTCTGGTTGAGGGAGCCTTCATAAAGCTGGCTGAGCTATGCAGCACAGCCCTCTCCACACTCCTTGGGAGACACTGGGAATTCAGGTTAATCATTCAATTATTTCTCACCATTTACATAAGCCAGGCATACTTGGGTCGTTTAAAAGAGCACACTGGAAGAGCATGTGCAGCAAGGCAGGTGGGTACGGTGAGTAAGAGTGAGGCTTTCAAATCCTCCCCATAACTTCCTCTTGCCAGAGAGATAAAGGACAAAGATGTTAAATGTAACTGCTTCTTGCCAAAAAAGAAAAAAAAAGGCACCTCCAAATCAAGTCGAGGACAGACCTGGCCAAAGCTGTGTGGAACAAGGGATCTTTGGGCCTCTAAGATAGAGCTGTTTATCTAATTTATATAAGGAGGCATGTGGGGATTTTTTAAATGCCTGGAAGGTTTTATGCCAAAACAGACAAGGCTAGGTAGTCAGCTGCAGGTTTACTGTAAACAGGTACTCACAGCAGCCTCAATCCCCACTCTTTGTTCTACCACCCCAGACATTTTGAAGGGGTGCATGAGTGTCACTCTGTAGGTAAACAGAGCCCGGAAGACACGCTGCCGCTTTGCATGGCAGATTGCTGTTCAGAAAGGTTAGAACACAAACACTTTCAGATGATTCCAGCAACCTAGGAGCTGCCACTCAATTGCCATCTCCTAACCACCATCACCCAAGACTGAAAGCCACCTCGCTGGTATTCCCAAACACTTCTGAAGATCTAGAACAAGATCCAGGCAGAGCACTGATCTGATCAAGATTAACTCCAGATCCACCTGGCTGCTCTGGACGGGCACTTCACCAGCGTGTTTATGCCACATGCAAGCGGCAGAAGGGCAGGAAATGCTGAACCTGACACGATGTAGTCACAACAGAGTCAATATTGACATTCTGCTCACTCAAACACCGCCAGGCAGGGAGGAACAGAGGGAACACATCCCAGTGCTGGGTGGGCAGATGTTTTCAGAATTTAGCTTCCAAACACTAGTTTTAGTATCACATCCAGCCCTCTTCAGCTCCTTCACTCAATCTAAAAACTAACAGTCCACTTGGCTGTCCCACAGCCCTGAAGCTTCAAGGAAGCTCTCAGAAGCACAACTCCCCTTCAAACCTTTGCATGAGCAGGATCTAACCCTGTAGCTTTATCAGGAAAGCTGAAGGAAGTATGTCTTTAGTTAGAAATTTTAACTAGCCATCCCACTGACTTCTGATGGAGTTCTGGCATGCCCAGGAGAGAGGATTTGGGGCTGCAGCCTGATCTGAAGCTGTGATAGGGAAGTGAGAATGTGTTACAATATATGTAAGGCACTTCTGAGAGGCCAAATGGACATCTCTCTTCACAGGGAACAGAAGGAGCAATGTCGTAATCCCTTAAATCTTATTCCTGTTTTAACAGGGATCCAAGTACACACATCACAGTGACAGGTATTTTCTGTCACTGTCTCACCACACCCTTCCCATCTCCTCCCCTCCTCCTGCCGACTCCACCCTCTCAGGAAGTGGCAATTTAACACTTCGAGTTAATCTCCAACTCCAGCTTTTCCTCTTTGTTTCACTTTCAAGAGCTCGGCTGTGCTCACCACCAGGACCAAGAGCTCTTCACTGAGTCTCTCTGAAAACACTGTCCTCAGCACTCAGTACCTGGCTGCAGGGAACCACCCTCTGCATCAGTCTAGAGGGCTGATGGACTGCAAGAAAGGCAAAAAACAAGCTGTGGAAAAAGCCCCCTCCAACTCATTTCTCTTAGCGGCCCAACACTCTGCAGGCAGCTTTCCCGCTACAAAACTCAACAGTCTGCAGGGTAAATTTGAGTTTAACTCTTGAGAGCCATTAGGACCATGGGGCACCAGCAGTTTGTTGGTTTTTCTTCCACTGCCCACCTCCAGCTACTGTTTTGGTGTTTTCCAAAGCTACACGAGCAAGTTTGTGATGTAATCTTGCCAAGATGTAACTCGAGTTCCTGGCTGTACCTCCCGCGTGTCACCAACTCCCTCGCTAGCTGATGACTACTTGTTTGCTCCTCAGGTGATTTTAATGGACTCAGAGTGCTTGCAACCAACCCCACTGACGCAAGTGGAGAGCACAGGAGCCATGGCCACACAAGTCAGGAGCCCCAGCCGAGAGGACAAAATTGTGGGTGTCTTCCAAGAGCAGCAATGTCACATCACATGTGCATTTCAGTACCAGAGCCACTCCAGTGGCATCAGATGTGACAGTGGCTTCATCACCCCAAACTGGGGTGCCAGCAAAGCCAGCAACAGGGAAAGGCTCCTAAACACACCCTGCAAGGCTGAAGGGTTGGAAGAGCAGCAGCTGATTTTTTCGAACTGCTTTCTAAATTAAGCCTAAATCCTTTCTCTATCTCACACAAGAAAGTCTTGAAAATAAAGTTTATTGTTCCCGACAGCCTGGTGGGCAGGACACAGCTCCCCGAGCTTCCAGAACAGAGACAACCCCTGGGCAGAGCTCAGACAGCTCAACTCCCGAGCAGGCCAACTAAAGAAAAAGGCCACACTCACACAACGACCCTCCCAAAAACCCCTCGTGTTGTCACCAGGCTTTCTAAGCAAGTGCCATTTCAGCTGGAAACAGCCTCAAGAGCGTTCTATTATCAAGTCACAGCGTTGCAAAATCTACATAGGCAAGAAGTGTTTTGCAAGAGCCATGTGACACACACATGACTTGCAGCTAAAGCGAAGGGTGGACCCCTGGCTCCGGAGCCGCCACCGGCCGGGGGATCGGCTTTCACAGGGCGCCGGTGTCCCCCCGGTCACTTGTTGGAGTCAAGGCCCCGATGTGCATTCCCGAGGTTCGGGAAAATCGCCGTGGCTGCGCCCCACGGCGCTGCCGGGCGGCGGATGCCGGTTCCCAGCAGGGACCCCACAAACCCCCCCGGCCCCGCCGGACCCACCCCCGGGCGGCCGCGCTGCCTCCAGCCCCGCCCCCCTCCTCCTCCTCCTCCTCCCGGTCCCCCCGCGCCCCGCGGCGCCCCCAGCGCGGCCCCGGGGCCGCCCCGTCCCGCACTCACTATTCGGGGTTCATGCTGGACATGTCCGTGGGGCCCGCGGCCCGAGGGACGGCGAGCGCGCTGTGAGGGGGCGGTGCGGCGGCACCTCCCGCCGCCGAGGCAGGCGCTCCGCGGTGCGCTGGTCCGAGGGAGCCGCGATCGCCCGGCGCTCGGCTCGGCCCGTCCGCCCGCGCCCGCTCCGCGGCCTCCGCGCTGCGCCTCAGCCCAAAATGGCCGCCGGAGCCCGACCAGGAAACGGGGCGGCCGCTCGCCGAGCAGCGCTTACATGGCCGGGGGGCGGCCGAGGGGCGCGACGGGAAACCGAGTCCACGCCGCCGCCTCCTCCCGGCCGCGCCCCCTCCTGCGGACTCGCTCTCCCGGCGGCCACGGCGGCGGCGGCGACGCATGCGCAGTAGCCAGCCTTTCTTCCCTCAGCCCCGTCGGCTCGGAGCGGCGGCCGGCGCCGCTGATTGGCCGGGAGGCGCCGGCCGGGGGTGACGTCAGCGGGCAGACGTGGCAGCTCGGGCGAGTCAGCGCGCGGGCGGGGCGGGGGCGGGGTCTCGGCGCGCGAGGCCGGGCGGGGCCGCGCCCGGGCTCCATCCCGGGCTCCTTCCCTGCCCCAATCCCTCCTCCCGTCCCTTCCTCCATTTCTGGCAGCAGCCCTCCGTCCATCCCGGTGCGGCCCCTCAGGCCGATGGTCCCCTTGGCTCCGGGCCCGGCGGGTCCGGCTCCGCGGGCTGCCCGCGCCGCAGCCGGGCCCGTGCCCGGGGCTGCGGGGGCGGCACCCGGCGGGGCCGGCGTGCGGAACGGGGCTCGCTGGGAACGCGGGCAGGCCTGCGGCTGCGGGGAGGCGGCGAGGAAAGGGAGACCCCGCTGCGCCGCCCGTGCTGGCGCTGCCGTCCGGCCGGTGGCGGACAGCGAGGCAGGCTGTGCTCTTTGAGGCTTCCCACTTGGAACGTGGGAAGCGCATCTGGGGCAGCACTGGGCATCTCTAGCTCCTCTACGGCCTGTGTTCTTCACTGTCCCTTTTTGCATCTTTTATCAAAAAATTTTGCCATTGCATCTATTACCTAAACTTCTTTACAAGCATTAATCACATTTCCCTACATTCTGCAGGCACAGTAAATATTTCTCCGCTCTAGTGACTGCTGGGAAGTGGGCATGGAGAGACTGCCACACGCCTGGGATCTCTGAGCAAGCGACCTGTTAAAGCTGGAAGATTTCACAGTATGGGAGACTGGTTTGTGGTCAACCACTTTTAACAGTCTCACCATATGTCAGGTTGTATTGCTGACACTTAATTGTTGACGATCTCAGGTTTGTTCCTAGCAAAGCCCTGGCATTTTCAGTAGCATCAGAGAGAGCACAAGCACTGCAACAGTACGCATCATTCCACAGGGCGCTGCTAAACCTTACAACAGCTCCTTGTAATCAGCTCGGGAATTTAAATCCCACCACTAATACACATTACCCGACGTTATTTCATTACAAAGGGCACAGTATAATACACTGACCAAAGTTTATCTTCCAACCAGCTCAAAGGACAGGAGGAACAACCTGCAAATGGACTGTGAGATCACCGAAACACCTGTGCAGGGGTGTGTGTGCAGGACTTGGGCTACAAGCCCAAGGAGGTGTTACTGCAGACATCGGGGTGTTAAATGTGCTCCATGCCCAGGGACTACTGGAATAACCCACAGGAATGGGGTGCCTTTCACTTGGACAGCATCAGAGCTGAAGCCGCAGAGGAACTGAAATTGCGCTCTAGTCCCTTTTTCTCCCCACAATAAGATGAAGAAAAGCCACTCATGCTGCACACATCTTCGAGGTTTTAGTTAGGTTCAGTTCCTTAGACAAAGTTGGTGAAGTGTGCTGGCTGCAATAGGAAACACTGAGCACTGCTTGCACAGGGTTTGGGTTTTCTCAGCTCTTGCTCTGCTGGTTGGGTAATGCAATCTGCAGCTGAATCTACCACATAACTTGCTGTATGTTCTGCTGTTTCTGTGGGGGTCATTGCTGAAGTTTCCACTTCCCTTTCTCCATCAGTTTGTGTATCTGTGAAACAACGCCTGTTTTGTTTGATGTTTGCTATCAGAAATCCAGCGAGTCCTTTGAAATGTGCTCTCCTCTCTGGTACAGTAGTTCTCTTTAGGCACTCCATGGAAGGTGACCAGATGTGCAGGAATACCCCAGATGACAAACTTCATTTAGCAGACAGCAATTCATTCTCTGCTGAACACAAAAATTGGTTTTGCAGGGACATTTTAAACGTATGTGCTTTAACTTTTCTCTACATCTGTGAAACAAAAAGCTCCAACCACCCCAATTCCTTACTCTGTTGTGAAGAATGATGCTCAAAAGCCACAATAAGCAGGACTCTGCCACATATGGCGCTGCTAAATGTACCCAGCCAAATCAGAGAAGACACAGGGACAAACCAACATCAGCACCAGCTAACTATGAAATTCCAAATTAGATTTACCTCTGAAGTAGGGCACAGGTTAATAAGAGTGTGGGAAGCTGTTTCATTTCATAGAAATAACAGCTTCCATGTCTAAAAGCATATTTAATCTGTGTGACTGTCCGGGCAGCGTGGCAGCCGTAGCAGCCCACGGCTGCAGGGTGTGAGGGCCGAGGGAAGGAGTGGGTCTCCTCCAGCTCTGCAGGAGCTGCAGGGGGGCTTTCTGCTTCCCATGCGGCGGGCTGAGGTCACCTGCTGCTGTGGTGTCACCTGGTGCTGTTGTGTCACTGTCTGCACGGGTACCTGTCTGACTGGATGAGCAGGCTCAGGACCCCTGCCTGGTTTCTATCTGGGATCGCAGTGATGATTTATACCCTTCTACCACATTCTGTCCTGTCCCTCCTCCTGCCTTCAGGGGTTATTTGTGGTTTGTCCTGAACACCACCAACCACTGGGAGGTCAGAGGGGCCTCGCTTGTTTCCCCGCTAACAGGATCTAATGCAGGGAGCAGTATCAGATGCAAGTCCAGGGGACATTATTCATGTACCTTCAGGCAGAATTCTGCCTGTGAAAAGAGAGGTTTATTTCATCCTGTTAGTAAAATCAGCTGCACAATTTCCTCCGGCTTGGACTGCAGTGCTCTGCCAGAGCAGCCATGGAAAAGCCATGAGCACAGACTGGCTCCACCTCTAAGCAACTTCCTCAGTCCTGTCCACCCTGGGGCAGCATCCTGACCCACTAACTCATGTTTTTGAGGTTGTACTCTGCTGGTTCCTGGTTCCACTCAGGTGATCTGCCCTCTCCTGCTCCCATCTTTCTCCTCCCCAGGCCACAAAAGGCCCTTCCCAGAGGAGCTCTGAGGAATGAAGGGACAAGTGGACAGAGGATGGGAGGGAGAAAGCAGTCAGCTGTAAAGGGGGAAAGGAAGGAGGAAAAGTAGCACAGATGGTGGAGGAGAAATGCTACAGCTGCATGAGCACAGGTTTTGCATAGCAGTACAGAGCCCCAGTTCCCCCATGTCACGGGGCTGGCAGTGAGACTGGGATGGGACTACCTGCAGAGAGCACCAGCCTGCACAGGATCCATTCTGCCTTTCTTTTCTGCCCTTACTTTTTAGGAAATCGTCCATATTTTTAAGCTATATAATCACACCACACAGTCACAGGGCAAAGGAAGGTTTCAGCTGTGCTATCTGGCACCCTACCATAATTTTACCCTGGAAATGTCTTTCTTTCCCCTGCGTAACAGTTCTTGAACCAAAGGTAGGAGGAATTGGGCTCCTGACCCAGAACTGCCTCTCCATAAAGCTGTCATGTTAGCACAGCAGTGCTCAGAAATCATTTGCCCCCTGCTAGGTCCTTTTCCCTGGATCCTGTATAAAATCAGGAAAAAAAGTAATACAGGTATTTATTTGCCCTCCTGCCTTTCCTTTCCCCTCCCCCTTCTCAGTGTCTGGTCCGTGAAGTGGGAAGCTGTCAGGCTGACAGATGCACAGCAGCCTCGGGAGAAGGTCAGGCACCAGGAGCACACAACATTGCAACTGGCTGTTTGGGTCCTGGGAGTGCTGGGGAACAAACACTGATTGCAGCTTATCAACAGCAGCGTCTCTCTCGCCTCGCTCACAGTCCTCCCATGTGCATCATTTCTCTGCAGGACTTGTCAGCTACCAGTGTTTTTTAGACAATATAACCAGGCCATTTCAGATGTGCTGGCAGCACACCTAAAATGGTGTCAACAAATTCTTCCTATTAATTCTTGATTTAGGAACTCAAGGGCAAGGGAGAACTTGCTGATGGACCTGTGGTACTCCTGGGAGGGAAAGTACAATGTATCCATACTCAGACATAGTAAGATATCTGGAAAATAGTCATGGACAGGACAATGGTATTCTGGAACTGTTCAACAAAGCTGGTCCACTATCACACATTGCTTTAAGGGAATTTAGTGGTCTGTGAATCACCAGGAACCAGCTCATGTCCAGCTCTACCTCTCACTTTGGCTGGACATCTGGCCTGTGCTTTCCCCTCCTACAGCGAGGGGAATGGAGCCCAAGGTTTCACGTTGGTCCCAGTCACAGGCAGGAGACAAGAGGTACAGGCAGGGTGGAGTGTCAGGAGCACTTGGATGTGAAGTGATAGCAGGATGCTCTGGGAGCAGATGTCCAACTGTGGTGAGCTACATCTCTTCTGGAGAACTCCTAGAAGTTTTCCTTGTTCTGGTTCCTTTCTTCAAGCCTAGTTTGCTTCAGTATTGCTGTGAGCACACTTGTGTTTTTAGGGCAACTGTCAGGCAAATTTGAAGTAGAAAATTATGTTGAGCAGGACACAAAACACTGTAATAAGCAGGTTACCTATTAACTTTGATATCTTTCTGTTTTACTTCACACTGTTGCCACAGTTCAGATCTTGATTTCACAATATTTTGCAAAACTGACAAAACCACATTTTATATTGTATGAGTAGCCATGGAGGAAGTAGAGGGGTTTGGGAGCCACAAGCCTCTGGAAGCAGAGTCATATTGCCAGCTTAGGACAGCAACTAAACAGATTTGCTAAAATCATGCAGAAAAGAAGGTTGGAAGAGACTCCAGGAGATGATCTACTCAAGTTCCTCTGCTTCAGCTGCATCTATTTGAATCTCAATAGTGATATTCGTGAAAATGTCCAGATATGACAATTCCACTCTTCCCACAGGCCATTTATGACAGCACCCACAAGAAAGGTAAAAAAGGCTCACTGCTAAAATGATTCCAAGGATAAATTAAGCAACTTAGGCTTTTACTTAAGGCTGCTGGTAAATTCAGTACACTTTACTTCATCTGTGACATCCTGGGCATCTTTTCAATCATAATCTTCAGTGCCCCAAGCAATAAAGAACATGCAGCTCGAGCTACTGTGCTGAGTTTCTGTGGCTCTGTGCCAGCTGAGGATCTGGCCTGTTTGTTTTTATAATGACAGCTCAGACTCTGGACCACAACTCTGGAACAGGAGGTTGGGCTTTGAGGGTGCTGTCTCCTGATGTTCTGCTCACAGCACTCATCTCCTTTCAGCAAATGAACCCTTTGTTCCTGCTGCAGACCTTGGTTCACCTCTCACAGACATCGGGGCAGAGTCCTGCCTGGAAGCACATTTGAAAAGGGCCCAGAAACACAAGGTTTGCACAAGTGGGGGGTCAGAGTACTCCCTGCAGGTACTGCCTGGGGCTGTCTTCTCCCTCTGACTCACCTGACTGGATTTTGCAACACAGTGGAGATAGCAGGGCAGTGCTCCCTGGAATTTGGCTGCTCTGCTCTTTGCCTAGGTATATGTTTGCTTAAGAGTTCGATTCATCATCCAATTGCCATCCAAATGCTCTGGCACATACTCACCCAGCTGGGCTGGCATCTCCCTGCCTGGCACCGGATGTTATTGAATAGTGACATTGATTTCATGCTGAAGGTTGTTTCATTGGCTCTTGTAGGTGCCTTTGACACCAGAGTTCTGGAAGGCAGTTTCACCCTGGCAAGCTGAAAAGCTTATATGTTCTTACACATGTGCATGGCACCCAGAACTGGCAAAAGGATACATTTCCAATGAAAAGCAGCAAATTAAATCAATGACTGTGCTTTCTTTCAGCCTTCATTCTGCTGCCATGCCCCTTTTCTTCCCTATCAGCTTTTGTGCCACCAGGCTCTATTCTGACCTCTTCGTCTTTCAAAAACTTTCTTCTCAATTTTTCCTTGCTCACGATCCTCCTCTCTTTGCTCATCCTTTTTACACACCTGCCTTGCACAGCATCTTCAATACTTTCTGTACTGCATGCTTACAGGAGCCTGCAACATGAAATTCAACCACAGAATGCCTCCCTTGTTTCATGGCCTGACCTTGACAATAAAATTTCACACTTTCCATGAGCTAAACTTTGAATCTCTGTGCTTTTTTGTCTTTCTTGGCCCTTGACATGTTCTCATCCTGTTCAGCCCTTGGACTCTGTCTAACTTGGTTTGGGGCATTTCTGAGCAGGCTTGTGACACTGCTTGCACATGCGTGTACAATTTAGCTGTCAGGAGATGCATGTACAATTTAGTGTCGGGAGAGAGTCTCAGACCTCTATCATTTGGGTCTGCAATTGCATTATTAGACTGTCTTCTGGAATTATCTGTTTCCATGGTGGCTACAAATGCAGGAAGGAGGAGCCACCTCCCACACTACCCAGGAACAAATGCATATCTTCAGGAGGAAAGGACAAGCAACTTTTGCCAAGCTCCACAGGCACTTTCCTCTCCCCACAGGATTAGTCTGGAGTCCTGCCAAGGCAATGGTTAGACACAGGGTTTGGGAAATACTGTTACAGCCCAAAGATGCAGCACTAACTATACACTCAAGACACAGAACATACTGTTCAGAACTTACAAGCAAAGAAGTCTTTTTGAAAACTCTCAAAATTCTTTCTTACAACTGTGTTTTTCTTGTCCATACTTTCTTTTCAATTTGATATATTTCATACCTAAAAAAGGCAACAGAGGGAAAAAAAAAAGCAGCCAACAAGGTCAATTAGTCTGCCCAAAGTTCTGAATGAAATCTCTATTTGATGTTGTACCTTTCTGTAAACAGGTCCATTTTAGCTCAAGGGTTTTACTTGGTTAAGTATTATGGGATTTGGGGAGATTTGAAAATAAGCTTACATAATTGGTTTATCCTATCAGTAATGTTGATAACTGCATACCTTCGTTGGCTGGCAGACTAAACTTTGAGTCGTCATACACTAAATTAAACTAACAATCAACAGAACACCAGATGGGATTAATCTTTTATTATTGTTATTCAGCATGAATCCTTAAATGTAACAAGAGCTCAAGGTAAAAAGCTCACGCTCTGCTTCTATTAAGACATTCAAATGCCTTCATCTTCAGCCTGACACAGGCCAGACAGAACTAAGTGAGGGCAGCTTACAGGCCTCTCAGTGACAACCTTTATTTAAAATCCTTCTGATGTCTGTTCAGGATTAGGCATCATCCCTATTATTTCAAACAGAAGCTCAGCATTGGTATCATATGAGGTTACACTGCTACAGTCCTGTGAGAAGCATGGGACAGATCAGTCTAATAAGTCTTTGAAGAAGCAAAGAACTGTCTTTGCATGCTGAAATAATGTGATTTTTGGTAGCAGATTTTGAGAAAAATAAAAAAGGGCTTCATTCTGCTTAGAACATAAATCAGTGAATTCAAGAGGAAAACTCTTCATAGTGATAAAGCCAATATGAAAAATCAAGCATTCAGTGGGTCCACAAATGGTAAGGAACTCAGCCTCTGCTTTACTGAGACAGGTGCCCCTCTAGGCTTCAACAAACAGGCAACATGTCCTATTTTACACAGCTTAACACTTACACATTTTGAAGACCAATCTGTGAGTAAAAATGAGTCTGGACAGGAAAAATTTATGTGATAGCACAAAGCCAAAATTAGGAAATTACACCCAAGATTCAGCAAAGTGTAGAAAATTTCCAATGCAATTCAAAGTTTTAATGATTGGTTGAATTTGTTTCCCTTCTCTCAATTTCTTCTTCTCTTTTTCCTCTCTCTTTATTCTTCCCCCTTCTTCATTTTGCTTTTTTAATTTATTATTTTATGATTGCACTGTGCCTGCACTGACTTGGTAAACCTACCCATACTATTTAGACATGCCCAACCTAAATAAAGCAAGAAACTCTTAAATTCCTTAGAGATGTTTCATTTTCAAGCTAAGAGGCAGCAACATTTAATTACTAGCAGGCTAATCCTGCAATCATCACTCACCACAACCACTCAGCACATGGAAGGGTGCAAAATTGATTCTAAATAGCACTGTGTAATGACTGACAAACATAAAAAAACAAACAAACAAGAAAGCAAAGCTGTTCAGATAAAGGACATGTTCTGAAATGTGGTGGAAGAGCATGAATTAAGACTAAAATATCCACAATGGCAGGTAATTTAGATCTAGGTTGATTTCTAGGTACACCAGAAATTTTCTCCCAAATCTCACAGGCTGCTTACCACACCTATTAGTCACCTATGGATCTTTTTGTATGAGACATTCTTCCATGGCTGGGAGAGTAGCTGCAGTAATTCATCAATAAGATCCTTTTCATGAGACCAACCACAGTATGGATTGGCACTGATGAAGCAGCTCTCCAGCTTCTTCCTGAAAGCAAGCAAAAGGAGAGAGAACAGATATAATGTCAGGAGCTATAAATTCACCATTACCTATTTACTTTCCATTTGCTATTTTGAAAAATAACTACAAATAAAATTATTTGAGATAAGGTACTGAAATTATTTGATCCTTTTACCTTAAGAAAAAAATCTTTTCAAATGCAGTCACTCCCTACACACTGCATGCATTGCCTCTATTCATTAAATGAGATTCCTTTTGTACCCTGCAAAAAAGGGTGACAGTTTGAGTACATGAGATTAAGTACTTAATTGTGCTTGTTTTTTAACACAATATTGCCCTGTGTAATATGCATTCCATATCCAGGCTTTTATGTCCAAATACAAAATCTGCTAAAATGCGTGGTTCAAAAGCCATAGCAACATTGTACCTAAATCAAGAGCATCAAAACATCGTGTGGGGCAGAAAGCCACAGAGGATTATTGTGTGTGATGGGATTTGAAGAATCAAGAAATAATCAGGACAATTACATTTCCTCTTTGGTATCCATGAGACCTCCCCGTAGAAGAGATAGAGCACACAAGGGAACAAGGGTGACAGCTTCTGCAGTGATGACTTTTCACTGCTTTTGTTTCTTCTAATACTCTAGTTCAGAAAGCACAATGGGCTACTGTGCTTTCCATGAACACATAATTAGCAATATCAGAGATCCCAGCCCTCCCTGTTAATTCAGAGCAGTGTCTGATCTTTTCTAGAGTGTGCCCAGTGTAACACGTGGTGAATTGAATGAGCACCCCACTTTGAGCAGCTATTTTGAAAGGCACCCAGTTCTACAAAACTATGATACATTTTCCCCCAAAGCCTGCTTCAACTAGTCATTCAGAATTGTGCAGAAAAAACTATCTGCCCTATTTTAGTGGTTACATTTTATGCTGAAAGTTATAAATCTCAAAGATTAGTGAGGAGGATGCAGCCTATCTCAAATGAAGAGGACAAAGGGAGATTGTGCAGTGGCAACATGTACTGTTGCAATGTTCATTGCAGGCACAGGAGCAGAGAGACCTAACAGCCCCTGGAGACTTTTTGTATTCAGGGATACAACACAACTTGCCACTGATCTTTCTTATAAAAGCTGAAGCAATGCACCTTCATTTTCTTTTGGTGGGCAGCCACTGTACATGACAAAAAGAGCTTCATGAAACAAGCTGTGGACATGGCATTTAGTCCAGCTGTAGCTTTTTCAGTCCTGATAAATGCACCAAGCTGAGTCAGAAATTACTCATTCCTCTCCACAACATTGCTCCGAAGCATTTGGCTGCAGAGAGCTGAGATACTGGCCTAGGATAATAAGATAGGAGAGAGTATTCCAAGGAAGTTCCAACTGTACCTTTATGCTTATTGCCATTTTGCCAAATTCAAATCCATTTCTCCTGCTCACTGGGCTATATCCCAAAGGACAATCTGGCATGCATCCAGTCACAGACAGGCCCTGAAAGAAATAACATGGGGCACATGCACTTCGTCTAGTAGGTAACATCTATTGAATGTTTGAGGCAAAGTTGATGTTACTACCCACCACTTTCTTAATAACTGAGAGTGATAACAGGGAATGACAGGATAAAAATGGTGCCCTCTGCCCTTCATTGCATCTACACATGTATGAGAATCACTCAGTACTTTAGACTCTTTCCCTTAGCTGAGCCAAAAGCTAGTTTCTATTAATTTTATTAATTTTAAACAAAAAAAAAATGTTCAAGACAGAGCTGACCTGACAAAGCTGCAGAAAATTATCCTCTTTTTTTATAACAAGATCCTGTTGGCCTTTCCAAACAATTGGAAGGCTCCATTTGGCAACAACA
Organism: Onychostruthus taczanowskii; assembly: GCF_017590055.1. Lineage (NCBI taxonomy): Eukaryota > Metazoa > Chordata > Aves > Passeriformes > Passeridae > Onychostruthus > Onychostruthus taczanowskii. The sequence goes on from NW_024499351.1 coordinate 1,924,211, forward strand.
TCCTTAAGAATCCATTTACATTTTTAAATTAGTTTATTGTGATAGTTAATAGTTAATTATTAATAGTAGTTAGGTATTGTAGTTAACTTTAAAAAAAAAGAAGCTATTGATATAAAAATGGAGACTGAACCATGACCATTTTAAGTTTTCATGTTCCCTGAAAGAGTAGTAAGTGCTGACACAGTCTGCTCATCCCTACTGTGAAAAATGCATATTTTATGACTGGCTTTTCACAAATATTAAAATGAATATTATATGTGTTATGTTAGAAAGTTATGCTGTATTAATTTTCTTAAATAGTGCGTTAAATATAGTTTTAGATTATAACATAATGTTAAAATAGAAACTATGCTATATAAGATACTTTTTTAAAAAAGAGGACTCGCACGAGATAGCAGCCACAGGACACCTAGATCTTTCAGAGAAAAAGCATTTATTGCTCTCTTATCAGAAGAAACTAACTTCTTCCCCCCTCACTCAGCCCTGAAGATGCCGTTAGGATTAAGAGGAAGAAGTTGACACTGACCAGACAAAATCCTTTGTTTGAATGGAATTTATGCATTATGTATGAGGTGTATGAATGTGCAACAGGCTATTGCTTTTAAGGGTTAATCCTCTGTTAACGTGTGTCCTTTTTCGAGCTTATTTTGCCCAGAAAAAGGTACCTGGACTGTCCATAACTCTTTGTTCTTATTGTCTCATATTGTCCTAATCCAAATTGTCCAAATTTTTATTACACTAATTATATTGCTATTTTAATGCCAATTTTATTACTATTAAACTTTCAAAATTTTAAAAACAAGTGATTGGCGTTTTTCACTCTACTGACATCATCACAACCAGCTCAGGTAAAGATGTTCCCTCTCATTAGAACAGCACTGGTATGGATACTATAATGCTTACAGAAATGTTAATTTGGCAGCAGTTTGCCTTCTAGTGCAAGCAAAAGTGGTTGTGTATAAAACCCAGGAATCGCAATGCCTTAGTTTCACTTTTGTTTCATGGCTGCAACCCTGCAACTGTGAAGCTGCAGGATCAAAAGGCTCCATCTTGCTGTGATACAGAAGTCTCTGTAGACAAGCTTACAAAATAGGTCTCCCAGGAATATATTCTGATTAAGAAGAGAAGTGATGTATAGATGGGCTATTAATTTAACTGGATTGGCACAAATGTGCCACTTCAGAGGAATATACTCCTTTTGACCAGAAATTTAAATACCAGGGATTTTAAAGGTGTGTCTGTTCAACTCTGAAAAAAATTCTTAGGTTATATCAAAGGGAAAAGTGACCAAACAAAAAGGAGGCATTTGAAGTTGGGCTTTTGAACATGTATAAATGAGGTGTATGTAAGCAAGTAAAGACAAATAAGGAGCATCCAAATTTGTGGGTGTTCAGGATGTTTTGGGAGACTTGGAGATTCCTGGTGGGCTGCAATTACATGCCAGTCCTTCAGCAGTACAGATCACCTGCTGAACAGACCTGAACTTGTCTAGGTCCAGTTTGAAATAAATTGTGTTCTGCATGCAAAAAGCCAGTCCTGTATCAGTCTATATCAGCAGCTGGAGAAAAAAGGAATGAAAGGGGAACTTTTAGTGGTTTGATTTGATCTAATACATACTAAAAAGCCATTTCATTTTCTAAAGAATGCTGCTCTACAACTAGATAACAATGGATTGTAAATTACTGGATGTAAAGATAAATTTTTGATATATTTATATTATACTGGCAATTTTTGCTACTTACATGAAACAAACAAAAAAAAATATCATCCTTTTACTGACTTTTATATAGAATATTATCATATTCTGGCAAAAAAAACCACATCACCCGAGAAACTGTCTCACAGTGAGTGATGTCTTGTATCTCTGCCAATATTAGCTTTATGGACCAAGTAACAATATTATGTTAATAACTGCTGATTGCTATTTGTGTACCAGACTGTTCCAATACCATGGTGATGAGCATGCTGTTGGTGTCTGGAACAGATGGACAGAACACAAGAGATCTTTCCCTTGATTTCAAGACAAATAGGATTACCTGTTTCATTAATAATTCTACATGAAAGCACAGACAAAAACCACAGTTCTATCTCCATCTCCAGTAACTAACAGGAGGAAAGAGATACATGGCATACATTAGATGCCCAAAAAATTTACCCTGACTTTAAGGGAGAGCAAACCTTTGAATCACTTGTAAAGCCAACACAGCTGCTTTATACAGTTTAGAGTGGAAACAAAATTCATCATCTTATTGTCAGCAAAAAAACTCCTTTGCAGCTCTTTGCAAAGGTGATACTTGAGGCTGGAGATGAGGCAATTGCCTTTGTCCTGCCCAGCACCACTGATTCCATATCTGCTCATTTAAACACTCCTTACAAAGAAGTCATTGCAACTGCTTCCTGCCATTTGAGAAGAAAACTGAAAGCACTGTGAGTGACACTTGGCATCAATGCTTTTATATGACAAAGAAATAGTAAGAAAAGTACACTTCAATTCCATGATGTTGTTTCTTAAGCCCTCCACCAGCACCAGATAGACACTTTATTCTGAACTCTCTCATTCCTTCATAGAAATGAGGAAGAAAGACCAAGAGACAAAAGAAGGAGGACATCTTTTCACTGCAGGTTGTGCAATTCTGTTTAGAATGAAGCCTGTGATATTGGGGGAAAAATGATCTCGCAACAATCTCATACACAGTAGAAGATATGATGCTGTGTGCTATTGACAAACTGGCTTTGAATGACTGAAAAAGCAGTTATGTGGGGAAGAGAACTTGGACAGAGCACTGAGACCATAACAATAACAACTCCTTTCCTATCTCAGTGGAAATCAAAAAGAGGAAACTGGATACTGTTTTCATACAAGAGCTGCCAATTTCCTACTGATATCAGAAGCCAATCATGTTTGGAAAGGAAATTACCTATTCCTGCATGGCAAGGCTAGCAGGTGCAGATGGCATGTGAACAAATTTCCCTACCACTGATCTGTCAAGGGCACAAAACAAAGTGCAAATGGTTTTATGGACCATTCAGTTCCTGCCAGGTCATCCGCAGATTCTGGAAGCACTTCATTCAACTTGGCATCCAGAAAGCTTTGAAATAAGGCCACCTACATAGGTGAGGTGTCACAGGATCTGCGAGAGCGAGCACGACCCGGCTCACGGCTTGTGTCTCGGCACGAAAGGAGGAACCGTCATGAAAAATGCTGAAAGTCTGAGGAAACGAGATTCAGCAGCTTCTGCTGAACGTGTCAAGCAAGGGCAGCGCTGCGGGCGGCTGCTCGCCGTGGCGTGCTGGCCTCCAGGCATCGAAGCCTCACAACTAAAAGGAGAAAACTTTCTGCAGTGCTTTTGCTCTTCATTCCCTTTTCACTGCACCTACATCTGTCCAAGGAATCACCTCACAATTCCACAAAGATTTTGAGTGAGTCCCCGTTCTCTTCTGAAATACAAAAATGGAGAAAATAACACATCACCTCACAATTCCACAAACACAAAGATTTTGAGTGAGTCCCCGTTCTCTTCTGAAATACAAAAATGGAGAAAATAACAGGAAATAGCAGAGTAAAGACGGTTTCCAAGAAGCACAGAGCCAAATCAGCACTTTGTTCTGAGTGGGTAAATTAAAAATCTCCTCTGCTGCTCTGTGGAACAGGGTGAAATATAGTAGAAAGACTTATATTGCTGCAGAGCTTTGCATTTGCAAATATTGACTGCATTTTCATTAGGTTCCAGTCACAAAAACAGGATGGATAAGGTTGTTAGTGTTAATTTGAAAGCTACACAGTGATAGCTGCACATACAAGACTACATCCCTTCCTTCTTCTGAGGGACAAGTTCCTCTCTCCTGAAATGGGTATCAAAGATGGAGAGAACGAATTATCTTCTGAATTGCCTATTTATTGCCTACTGACCAGTTGGTGAGAGAAGCTGGCTGGCCTTTAGATGGTGGTTCATTTTACTTTCTCAATTACTTCTATTCTCTTCAATAAGGAAAGTGAATCTGTGTAATATGAAAAGCAAAACTGTGTACAATACCATCTTTGTTGTCTTAATAATTCAGTTTGTTCATTTTCATTAGGAAAAACCCAGAGTTTCCATGCTTTGGCACTAAATTTTTAACCTGGGTTCTAGAAGTTAAACTGCATGCTTTTTCTTAACTTCACTATCCCCACAGTTAATTTACATATCCCCATTTAGCAGAGGCACTGCTAAATGACTACCAGAAATTGGTCTGGAGTGATGAGGTCATAATTCAGGACATGAGATCAGAGAAAAAATCTCTATATTTGAGGCTTTGCCAGCTTCAAGGGGGGAAAAAATGGGATGAGGAGGAAAGAAAAAATAAATTAAACTGAAGACTGCCCTGTAGCCTTCAGATTTTCTTAGATATTCACCAGTGAAATCAGTGAAATATTCTTGAGCAACAGTCAATTTTTAAGCTGATAATATTCAAAATACTACCCAAGGACCATTGAAAATAGCACTGGAAAATGTGACCTGAGGTGCTGTGACTTACACTGAGCATGTTAAGAGGAAGACCACAGCTGCTTTGGGTATGGTCTCTGCCCTCAGGCACCAGTGTCACACTCCACACAGTGTTTGTGGTTTAAAATACTTACTGAGTAGTAATACTTCTCACAAGCAGTCTCCCAGTCTCCAAATTCCACAACCATTTGTTCCTCCTAAAACTTGTTTTCCATGATACAGACACTTCCAATATACAGTGTGAAAGAAAGGCTATCCAGGATAGGATGAACATGTACTAATACTTCTCACAAGCAGTCTCCCAGTCTCCAAATTCCACGACCATTTGTTCCTCCTGCAGCCAGGAACATGTACCCATGTCTGCTCCCAAGGTCGCACAAACAAGCCCCTTCCCTTCAAGAATCAAAAGAACCAGTTTATTTGCATAGTGTGATAAGTACAAAGATCACCTCAAACTACTCATTTAGATTCAGGTGGTAGTAGTAGATAAACTGTTGGTATTGACAGAAAGAAGGCACTTGAGCTTCATGATATCTAAAAGAGGCCTTGTACTGGAAGACAGCTCTTGTTTCCCATACATACCGAGCACTCATAGATGATACACAAGGCTCAGTTCCAAACTGCTGGCAAACACTGTGTGCAGAAAACAACCTAAGGAGCCTGGAAAACCCACCAGTATTGCCTTTCTTGGCCCTGGAGCTGATTCAGATGTTGGCTAAGGTTATGCAAGCACAGATCTGAGCACTCAAGACACCTATGCTAGTTGAGAAGGCTGGGACTGCTCAGGCAGGAGTCACTCAAACCCCGGTCACACAGCCTGTATCAGAGCATTGTGAAAGTCATTTGGCAGGATTGACACCACCCTGAATTCCTTACAGAAGGGAATACTGATCTCACTGCCTCAGTGATATTCAATATAATAAACTGGGACTGTTGGAAGAAGGGCTCATGCCCTGCAAACTGTTTGCCTATTAAAATTGGAAAAGTAAGGCCAGGAAGGCAGGAATTTAATGCAGAAGTCTGCTATCTCATACAGTAATATAAGAAATGAAATAGAGTAATAGAAGAAATAAAAGCAGGGAATAGGAATAACTTCCTCAGATTTAAGTACTTATCCCTGGATAGCAGCTGTGCTGTTAGACAACACATCCTAGGGCGTACTGTACATATAGTTCTTGTAAAAGCTTTATTACTTTCTAGAACCGTAAGTTACAGATTGTTTAATTGAAATATTATTCTGTTACAAGCCCTACTGAAGGGTACATTTTTACTGAGAATTTCAGTGAGGCAAAGGAGGTTTTTTATCACACCTATGGATACAGATTCTTCCATCCTAGTTATGTCAACAGATATTTTCTATTTGGTGGAAAAACATTTGCACTTGGCTAAGCACCCAGATAAAGCCCTTTTCTTTTCTGCAGTCAAGATGTATCCTTTTTTACAGGCAATGACAATCTATATGAAACCCACCTTTCTTTCTTACCAAGGTTGATACATGCTATACATTCCCTGTGTAGAATAAAAAGGTGTATATTCTCTGTGTAGAATAAATTTTTAGCTGGTGCTAGTAAACATGAGGTAGATTATTCAAGCCCATGCCTGGAGCTAAATGAAATTTTCAGAGACAGAGAGGACATGCGCACAGCTGTTTATTCTGAACAGTTCTTCTGACAGGTTCCTCTTTCATTTTCCATTTAAGCCTTTGTGTTTTTTCCCTGGGACAAAAGTAAAGCTTGCCACTACCAGATATTTCAGCTACATGTTCTCAAATAGTCAAAGGAAGACTATTATTCAAGTCAACCAAAGCACTAGCAAAACAATGGAGTTCTTACCTACTGAGATGAAGATCAAAGATGAAGATGCTGATAAGAACTACAGAAAACTGTCCTGGTTCACAAAATGTGTCTATTAAACTTGACCTACATGTTCAGGTAGATTGCTTTGTGCACCTGCTACTGGATTCTGCTTTCTCATTCATCCCCACTACACAAATATATGTAATTTTGGAATGACTAGCAGGTTTAGCAAAATTAATCTTATCAGTAATATTGATGTAAGAAACAGTTTAAAAATGCAATCTACATATAGATATAGACCAATTCCTAGCATATTTTCACCTAATGAATAACCAACTTCCAAATAAATGCCAACAAAGCCCCCCCACAAGAGTACAATATTGTAAACCTGTCCCTCAGTTCTCTATAAAACAGGTCTGCAAGATGAAAGCAGGTTTAACTTTAGAAATCTGTTTCCATGTGCCCTTTCTATGTCCCAGTGAGGTAGCCTTGCCAGTGCTGGAAATCACTAAATGTAAAGGAAGTGCCTTCTCCAACTGTTCTGATTCCAAGGAAAAAAAAGGCTTTGTCATCATATTTTGTGTGTGAGTGCCTATTCTGCTGTCTTCACTTCCTCTTAGAGTAACTTTTTAATCCAGTGATTTTCAACTAAATTTGAAAATTAATCACAGGTTTCAAGACACAAAATCATCCCAAGTTTAGTGAAAGTAGGCAGCTAGCTGGGAAAAAGAGGAGATCCAGATGGTGTCTCCAGCCATGGAAAAGAGTGTAGCAAAAGCCTCATTCTAATCAGGCATCAGACAATCCCTCTAAGACAAAGACCATACAAGCCAGGGGGAGAACTTGCATGAAGCACAAATCCATTGGAAATCAGGCTTCAATGATTCCATTACTCATGGACTTCTTGCTCATTTCTCTTAGACTTTTCTACCACACACAGGGCGAGGGTTCCCTAAATATCTGTTCATGCCATTCACAGTCATAGTTCTGAGAGCTATGCTCTCAGAATAGATCTCCTTAGTGCCTCAAACCATTAAATAGTTCTTCAAATACCTTTTCCACATATCTACAGTTTTTCTCAGCATAAGGAGCCATTTTCACATGTGGCCCAGTTTAAAATGTGACTCTGCTCTGGAACTGGTTTGTAAAAGCATTATGAGTCAGTGTTTTTCTGTTTGTTGAGCTCAGATATTCAAATCCCCAAATGGCAGTCACTCACCTTTTGTGCAGGCAGAAGTCCTGCCCATGATGCCATATGCTTGTGAATTACCAAAAGGGCTTTGGGCTATGTAGAGGTGGTTTCTTCTACATCTAGAAGTGCCAGTGGGTGGGATTAACCACCTCAGAAATTCCTGACCACTCTTCAGGGTGCTAACAAGACAGGTCATGGCAGTACTGCTTACTCAGGTGAGGCAGAGTCAGCTGCCATATCTCAGACCACGATTTTAAACTGCTTAAAATTATACACTTCTGTGCTTAGTAAGAACTGGGGAAAACCCATAAAAACTTCTCCATAACAGGTCAGTTTGTAGCAGCTAGAAGCACCCATGTGGCTGTGAAGGGAAAACCTCTTTCCTCTGCATAGCTGTAGCTGGAACAAAGCATCTGTCCACGTCCTAACCCAGCCAAGGCTGCAGCTACTGTTGTTCCAAGAAAGCAACAATCAGAAAGAGATCCCTTAAGACTCCAAAACTACCTACTCAAAGAAAGAAAACCATATTTCTCCAGCAACACAGACATTATAAGGTCCAAGTTTATTGCACTTCCTCATAGAACAGAATGCTTTTTGGCTCATTTTCCAATCCCATAAATGCTGTGAAGATTAAATTAATGCACAGAACAACTGTTATGACTCAGCCTTCAACCTAAAAGTAGCGCTCAGTACTGATCATCTGTATCAAGAAAGTTTTGCACATTCTTTCAGTTTCAGTGGCCAAACACACACAAAAGGGAGGTGCTCATCTTGACTCCCAATAATTCTCAAATTTTTTGGTATTTTGATACTCAAAACTTGGCATGTATCTCCTAAATTAATAAGTACCTTAATACTGGAAGGTAGTAGTAGGCTCTCTTTCCTCCCCCAGCCATCCACTTCCATAAATTGCTAGGAAGCTGGAAGACTGGAGTCCCCTGTTCCTCTTCCACATGAAGTGAAATGGCCAGTGGGGTTCCACATTATTAGTGTTGCACGTGGAGTGTTGGAATAGGCAGAGAATGATAACACAAGCCTTATTTCTTTAGGGAATCCAGCTTAAAGAATCATCCCCCACCCACTTCTTGCACTAAAAAGACAGCTATTAACTCCCTGATCTGCCTGCCTCTGACAGACAAAGGAAGTGAAGAAAAATAAAACAAGTGAACTGAGGAATAAATTACTTTTGGTAGTCAGATGGAGGAGAAGCCTCTGAGGAAATGTAATCACCACACCCTGCCAGTTATTAAAGGATTGTGTGGAAGCCATGGCTGGGCGACTGCTTATGCAAACTTAAGGAAATATTTGCTTAATAAAAAGATTAAACAGAAGGTTCCTTGACAATGTCTACTGTGCTTAACAGGACTGGACTGTTAGAGAAAACATGGTCTCTCACTGACATCCATCCAGGCAATGGTGTCTGTGTGCAGCAGACAGATCTGTGCATGCACAGGTTAACTGCAGGATTCAAGCCACAGGGGAAAAAGAGGAAAATGCTATCTTTGCCTACAGACTGTGACAAAAAAAAAAAAAAAAAAAAAACCAAAAAAAACAAAAACACAAAAAAACACCAGCTCAGAAAATTAGTTCTGTTATGGAACAATACTTACATGCATGTCTACTTTCCAGGCAGAGCAGAGTTGCAACCTGTTCTATTTGAAGGATTTGTTGCTTAGCAAACTTTCAAATGAAGACTTTTCACATGCATCTGAAGGAAAAAATTGTAACTTGAAATTTGGCCCAAAAATATATATATTTTTAAAATGTGGAGCTGTAGGGAAAAAAATCAATCAATACAAGTATAATTCCTACTATGAATATCCAGCAGAAATTAACAACACTGCAGAACTCTCTTGGTTACATTTTTTACCAGTGAATGGTACTGTTCACATTCTTCAAAAAGATTAGAAATGGGAGGTTGCATGGAGCTACTCTGATTCATTTAATCTTTTTTTGTCTTTTTCCAACTAAGCATTTTCACAGGGGAAAAACAATGATGTCATCAAGTTCCTCTCTCTGCTGAGACTGTGTAGTTGCAAGGTTTTCTGCTGATTTATGGATTAGAAAATTTCAGTGATATTGCTAATAAAAGTAGGTTATCTTGGCATTACTGTGTGGTAGTTCATAAAGGAGATAAAAGTACCTCATGACCTGCTTGTACACCACAGTTAGGGGATTAAGAATCACCCAACATTTCAGGATACCAAAAAGGAGACCAGAAATAGGCACAACTTCCATTTGAATAAATCAACTCTGTATTTTATTAGTTATTCTTGTATGCAACATGATTTTCCTAGTTAGAAGAAACAGACCCAGAGGAGAACAACCCAGATTAAATTCTGCCTCTGCAGTGTGCTGCGGTCTTTCATGCTACAACTACTCATCCAAACATTAAAAAAATCTAGGAAAACTCACAGCTTCACATTAAAAGTATTAATTTTTAATTACCAGGCAAAAATGACAAACCTAGTTGTTGTCATCTTCACTATCCAGGCTGCTTGCTGTAGTGATGTTTAAGAAAAAGGGCTGAGATGCTGAGCTATTTGTGCCCAGCTCTGACTCCATTTGGATCTGAGCTTAACCAAGCAGAGACAGCCGTGAGTTACCACTCAAGGCTGCCACCTCCTGTTTTAAATCTCCACTTCCTCACGGGCTGATTAATAATCTGATCAGGCTGTTCCTCCCAACACTGGCTTTGATTGTAAAGCTGATTCTGCACAGAAAGGATATTTCCTCAAAAATAATTAGAAGCAAATATTTACATAAGTTACAGGAACTAGAACAACCATGCGGTATGTCATATCCATCTCAGAGCAGCTATTGATTTCCAAAGCTATGAACCCTAATGAAAAAATGAAAAAAAGATTATTTCCTTCTCGAGTAGCACTACGGTGTGTGTCACTGTTCAGCATCTCAGCAGACAGGCCTATCCATCTTATTATGCACATTAATCAATTGCCAGATAAAAATGCATTACTGACATCTAAAATGTGCTACTGCATTTATAAAGTGTTGATTAAAGACAGAAAGATTAAAGAGAGAAAGTCTGCATTTCCCCCCCAAGTATTAATACTAATTTAAAGTACAAGTGGCATCAAAACTGCCGAAATTGAGAAATTAGAGGCCAGTCTTAGACTTTGCACACTCCAGATGTCTGACAGTTCTTTGCTTCTAATCAATTAGGCAACAACCTCACAGTCTTTTATTTGCATCTGAGACTTTCTCTTCATGAGCCTGGCTACTGGAAGCTAAGTAAATGCATGTTCCTTTCTTACTATCTAGCCTGAGACATCAATATCTCCCAATCAAGAAGCATTAAAAAAATCTCATTTGAAACTTTTAAGTACATACAATGTTCACCTGCAAAAAAACCCCAAACAAACAAACAAAAAAACCCCCAAAACCACCACCACCACCAACAAAAAACACCAACCCCCAACAAACAAAAACCCCACAACAACAACCAAAAAACCAAAACAAACCAAGCCCCCCAAAATTCTGTATTTCCTTTTCTTCTTGTTTGTCTTATTTAATTTGAAATTCAGGACAAATAATCTCTACAAAGTTGCTAGTCAGAAGTTTGTGATACTGAGTGTGACAAGAGAAGAGAGGTTTTCCTTATCTTAAGCTAGTTGTTCATCCACATATTTGAACTATTTCCCCATTTTCATTCTCAATCTTAGTAAGTTTTTGGACTTGGCCAGAAACAGAAGGCTTTAAAAATACCAAGTCTTTTGAGAAAAAGTGAAAGATGCAATTCAAACTCCCAGTAATAACAGATACTGAGAATTTGTATGCATTCTAGAAAAGCTACTTAATGAAAGACAGTGCAGTTCATTCCGAAATGTCTGTCTCATTCAGTCAAACCCTTAACACTCACAGAGTTGGGGCATCCACAGCTTCTCTGGACAGCCTGTGTCTGTCTCAGTGTCTCATCGCCTCTGTCATAAAAAATGTCTTTCTTAAGCCCAATCTAAACCTGCCTTCTCAGTTTAAAACCATTTACCTTTGTCATGTCACTGCAGATCTTGGGAAAAAGTCTTCTGCCACTTTTCTTATAAAGCCCCCTTTTAGTATTGAAAAGCCAGAATAAAGTCTACCAGAACCTTCTCTTCTCCAGGCTGAACAACCCCAGCTCACCCAGCCTGTCTTCACAGGAAAAATGGAAAACCTCACTGCTTTCTGTCTTCTAATATGTACAGTATTTTACAGCAACCACAGATACTCTCACGTAGAAGTATTTCGTAAGAGCTGACTTTAGAAGTGCAGAAAACAGATAAGAATGGTAAAAAAAAATCCATTAATCAATTAATTAAAAGTAATATTTACCTGCATGGGGCTTAACTTCACCACACTAACAAACAAATTTATTTGAAACCACTTTCTTTGAAAATTTGAGATGAAAATTGACTTCAGCTACCAGAATTCAGCAAATTACATCAAAACACTATTTTGTATGTGCTGTGGATGAGTTTTGAAATCTGAATTTATTCTTTTAACAAGTCAGTATTTGAGCTCACAGTATTAAAAAGTCAGTGTTGTGGTTGATGCACAGGATTGGTGTCAGATGATTTAGATTCTAGTCTTAACTCAGACTTCCCCTATGAGATCATCACTTACAATTATCTTTTCAGAATTGGCATCTAATTTTGGATAACCCAGCTTTGCCTGCCAGACTTTAATATCTGGAACCCAATTTTAAGAAAATGGTTTCATTCGCTTCAGCTGGTATAAAAAGAACTTGAAATTTCTGGAAATCAGGTTTCTGAAACTCTGAAATTCTATTGGGTGCCATTTATATCTCTGAAAAGTGGCCTCAAAATGTTACCAGTGACGTAAGTGAAGATTTCAGATTTTTTAATACCTTGCACATGTAAACAACTAATATTTAGGGCAATGGAGAACAGGATCCAGAGAGAGCATCCAGGGGTTTCCCATGAGTCCAGTGTCCAACACATCTCATCTGCACATTTTACTGCTTCATCCTAAGGCCTCAGAAATTGAACTGTTTCAAATAAGAAGCAAAGCTATAAAGGCAGATTTTCTTTACCATAAAACTATTTGTGCCCCCTACATTTTAGTGAAATCAGCACAAGTATATGCCCTGCACAGACCTGGGCTTTTGTGGCAAAGCATCATCACATCTACAGTGGTCAAAATTCATGATGATTTGCAGTGCCTGAAGTCTATAAGATAACTTTGTTTGAAGTTGAGTTTTAAAAGTTTTGAATGGCAGATGGGACATATGCTAGAGATACTACATAAAATGGAATTTTTGTTGAATTTAAAACACAAAGTGACCTTTACAATGTGTTCTTGTGTTTATCTGGAAGTGAGCCAACAATAATAAAAGTTCATTTTCTGTACCCCTGTGATGCTAAAAAAGAAAAACATTTTCTCCACTCTGTGAAGAAATGTTTGTGAAATATTCCCAACAATAAAAACTTCTCCTCATAGTATTTTAATTACAGCCAAATATCTCACTCAAGAATCCTCATGTAACCTACACTGGATTATACCATCTATGTGAAGATGTTTTGCAATTATGCCAGTACTTCCAGCTCAGATGACTCAGACTGGGTGGTGCTTACAGGGAGGAGAATCCAGACCCTTTTGTCCTTCACAGAAATCCAGGCCTGCTCAGCACTCCTGGGCTGGTGCAGTTTGACAACCAAGTTGTCTTTTCTTAGCAGGAAAATTATCCTGCTTTGGCCCCCATGGCCACATTGCCTCTGGCAGCTGAGTGTGGTTGGCTTTGATAACCAGGAAAGTGAGATATTCAGGATCTGGGGAAGGTCAGAGTCCCTTCATGCTAATGAGGTAGTCACACAATGTCGAAGGTGTGTCTGCTGAGGGCTTATCTGCCCTTTAAACCATGATCTATTCCGAAGTATCCAGACTGTTTTAACTTATTACAGCCACAGTTTGATAAATGCAGAAAACTATCTGTTTAGCTAAGGGACACTTTCTGTGAATATTTCTAGTCTTCCATTTTTGGTAAAGTAATGAAATAAATCCATGACAAAGGTAAAATGCTTCATTAAGAAGCCAAACAGATTATTGAAGAGAAAATATTAATGTAGTTTTCAGGTATAATGTCCTTCTCCTGCCCTGCCAATACAACATTGGAACTAGCCTCATCAGCATAGGAATAAACTGGCCTCAGTTTCTCCAGCCAGCCAGAGTTTGCAGGTCCAAATTCCATACACCTACACTGGGAGAGAGGGCTCTGTGGGGCGTGGTGGGACTAAGGAACTCACTGTTTGCTTTGCTGCAACCAAGATATCACTAGACCCTCCTTTCTCTTCTATACTGAGCAGAGCTATAGGACAGCTGTTGCAATAACTCATTTTCCCTTTTAATTCTGAGTATTTCCTGCCTCTCTTAGTATGCCTGCACTATTAGGTTAAGCACAGAGCACTTAATTGACAAGGTCATAAATGTCTATCAAACTCATAAGAGAGAGGTAGTACTTTGATAAGCTTCAGCACTCTGCTTAGTCATCATACTTTTATTGTCTTCTATCACCACGTCTTGCTCACTCACAGAAGTCACAATTTAGGACTCTTAGGAAACTGTGGTTAGTTCTCTCCATGGCTTTTCTTCTTACAGACATTGCTTTTTAAAAAATCTTTAAAACAAGAAGTAATATCTCAATACAGCTAAATCAGTAAAATAAGTTTTAAAAGAGATGTCTGTTCAAACCACATTTAATTTCCTCTCCTTGCACTGTACATGACATTTAATAAAATACAAAAATCTTTTATAGCTGTCCAGCAGCTAACAGCAACAACATTTGGTAGTAAGAACCATGGTGAATTTATTGACTATACCAGGATAACTTGCAGGATGCAAATTCTGGTACTTCTGGTACAGAACCTGTGTCCCTTTGATATTAAATCTTTATGCTGGGCTACAGACAGCAAATTAACCATTTATACTTGCCAGACTTCAGTATCACTATTTCCTGAGAGGCTTTGATTACACCGTAAATTCTGATGGCAATTATCAAACTAACCCTTTATCATACAGCTTTTTCTTTAACTGATAGCCCAAATCCCTGGCAGGAAAAGGCTCATCTGACAAAAGATCTGATAAAAGCTACAAAACGTTATTAAAAAGGAGTTGCATGTTATATATAACCTATTTAAGGATCTACCTAGTATCTAACCTCAGAAAAGTTAGTGAAGAAAGTTTGCTTCTTTTTTACTTCATTGCTGCCATGTTAAAACATAGTTTGCCTTGGAGCAGAGTAAATGTTGCCACCACTGTGCATGAGGAGGCACAGCTGAGGCATTCTGTCTGACACACAATTTGAACCCAAAATGAAACATTTCTCACTCAGAGATTGCAGATCCTTTCTGCATGAGCATTAGCATGAGGTGCCATGGTACCATATCCAGCTTTGTGGGACTGAGGGGCAGGCTGGTTAAGTGCTGTGTCCAGAATTACCCAGCAAGTCCAAGAGCAGAGTAGGAAGCAGGGTGTAGTTCCCCTAGAGAGCCCTCTATGCTGGGTTCAACGAGCTGAAGGATTTAAAACATACAGATTAATTCATTTTTCTGGACAAAGAGCAGGCTTTTAAGGCAATTGCTTTACATATCTGGCTTCAACCAGCAGTGTAAACCGTGCCATGCTCTGAAAAGCAGATTAAAGGACGAACATTAATCTTATGTATATTAGAAAGCAATTCATACTCAGGTAAAGCTGTGCAGAGCAACCAGGATGTCCTTCCATCACAGCTGCATGCCACTGGATCAGTCCATGTTTGTTTCAATAGCCTCTTCATCCTACTAGGTATGACAGCCCTGTTGTTTCCCCATTCTCAGTATCTGGATGTGATTAAAGTTTAAAAAAGTCAAATATTATGGCCTATATTCTGGTGTTTATAAAATTTCTCATTGTTCTCACTATTCTATAAAATTAAAGCTAGAAAAAAAATGACAACCATAAACATATACATCTATCCATACGTGATAAGAGAAATGGGTTTAAAGTCTTTACAAAAGACTTGATGTGAAAGGACCTGCCAGGTTCTGGAAGAATGGATGTGGAGATCTTTACCAAAATAAAGCTGTGTGAGTTGCAGAGAGAAGCACAGCCTGAACTTCTGAACTTTGGGGAAAAATGCACAGACCTAACAGGCTAATTGTTAATTTTGATTGTCATGCAGTGCACAATGAGGGAGGGATACACGTTCAACGGGGAATATGTAGGAGATGGTTTGGGAAGGCTGTACCTGGGGAAAGGAGGAGGGCAACATGCATTCTCCAAAACGTTGAGAGAAACCCCACAGGGGTATGGCCCACTGGGCTCTCTCCCTTTATTCAAATAAAGTTGAATTTTGCAGGATTCCTCTGTCTCCTTTGCAGACACTGGCCTTTCACAGTGTGATTTTCCACACCATATGTAACTCCCTTAACTGTACAACTCCCCTCGTGGTTATATTGTGTGATACCCAATTGTAACAGGTTCATAGTGCACCAACACAGCTCCTGGCACGGAGGGAAAAACCTGGGGTTTGTTCCTGACTTCTCCTGGAAGTCACTGGAATTTGGGGCAACACAATAAACAAATATCGGGCTGCCAGAGAAAATGCAGGAGGTCATACTTATCCTTTACAAATATTGGGCTGCCAGAGAGGAGCCAGGAGATCACACTGATCTTTTCCTTTATTCAGAACCCATCACACAAATGCAAACTGTTCGCCAGCCAGACCTGGGCAAGGCCTCCTGGGAGGAGCAGAAGTTCCTCCGGGATGTCGAGCTATGGAAGAACACAACATTCACGGCAAACAGAAGCTTTCAAGGGCTGCCTGATTTCGCCAGTGCGAGGAGAGAGAGCAGAGAGACCCCCGCGGGGAGGGGAAGGCGTGAGGGGGGAAGGCGAGCGGCCCCTCAGGTGACCCGTCCCCGCCTCGGCATCGGTAGGAGACGAACACAAAGAGCCGACCTGGCAACTTGGGATGACTCGGGGAGCCTCGGGGCGCCTCGAGGGCTCGGTTTCGGGGCCGCTTTGCCGCCCGTGTCCCCCCGCTGCCGCCGCCGCCGCCATGGCAACGGGGGCGGGGCCGGCGGCGGGCGGGGCGGCGGCG
>NW_024499351.1:1940904-1941164 GCF_017590055.1 Onychostruthus taczanowskii
TCGGGGGGCCCGGCGGAGGTCGGGGCGGTGCCGGTGTCGCGGTCGGTGTCGGTCCCGGTGCGGAGCCGTGTCGGTGTCGCAGCGATGGACACGCTGGGCAGGAAGGTGGTGGTGTGCGACAACGGCACCGGGGTGAGTCTCTGCGGGCGGCGCCGGGACCCGCCCTGCTGCCGGGGCGGAGGGGAAGGGGAAGCCGGGTGACTCCCCCCGGAGCCGGCCCGGCTTCCTGCCGGCACCGCCCGCGGGCCGCGCCCGCCCGG